>NW_004443955.1:21036938-21051896 GCF_000243295.1 Trichechus manatus latirostris
ACAACAGAACACTGTCTGACTCTCTTGTTCTGGGCATGTTATCAGGAAGGATTAACAGCTAGAGGAAGACATCATGTTTGGTGAAGTAGAAGGTCAACAAGGATGAAGAAGACACTTGATGAGCGGACTGGCATAATAGCCACAATGGTGGACTCAAACATGCTGGTGATCATAAGGACGATGCAGAATTGGGCAACATCTAGTTTCATTGTACATAAAGTCATCGTGAGTTGGAGCTGACTAGACGGCAGGTATCTATCTATCTGTGTTTTAATCAAGTCTGATAATTTTGCTTTTTAATTGAAATGTTTAGTCGATTTTCATTTAAAGAAAAAAACTCATTGCTTGATTTTATATTTACTGTCTTATTCTTGCTGCTATTTGTCTCATCTACTCTATATTCATATTTTCTCTCATTGTCCTGTCTCCTATGGATTAAGTGTTTTTGCTTTTTTTTTTTGATTCCATTACTCCGCTCTGATATTTTGTTAGCTTTACATTATTTTAGCAGTGTTGTAAGAGATGCCCTGAAGATTTAAACATATACTCTTGGTTGAATAAACCCAGTAAAAATAAATTTTTATCTCATCCAGATAAAGCAAGATGCTTAGAATACTTTAACACTATTTATCATATCCTAACTTATGTACTATATTGTATTTTTATTTTGCATATATTTGAGCCCTTCCAAGATATTGTTATTATTTTTGATCTGTAAAGCCAATATTTGATATTTAATTGTATACTTATCCTTCTTTTATTCTTCATTCTCTGTTGCTTCTCCAGATTTCCACATGGTATCATTTTCCTTCTGCTTGAAGGACATCTTTTAGTATGTTCTGTACTGAGTGGAACAGTTTTGGTTCCTTAACATGCGTCTCCTCAGCCCACATCTGGTTTTTGCTGTACTTGTGGTGAATAGTTTTGTACACACTGACAACATCCCATCGGACGTGCCAGCTTATTCTCTACTTTCAGCTTCAGGCTTTTTCTAAAGGCAAGGGAGCTTACTCGTTCTACATGTAGAGTAGCCCAGAAGTGTGGGGAAGGTAATACCCCTGTGTTCTGTGCTACCCTCTGTTAATTAACTGCCAACTTTTACTTTATGTAATTTGAAGCTGTGTTATTAGGTACATGTTATTAGATTTTCATATCCTCCTGCTGAACTGACCCTTTTAGCATTATAGAATGTCTCCAGTAATACTTCTTGTCTTAAAATTTACTTTCGCTGATATTCATGTAGCCGTACCAGTTTTCTTTTGGCTTTGCATTGTTTATCTTTTCAATTCTTTTAATTTCAACCTTTCTGTGTCTTTATTTTTAAAATGTGTTTCTTATAAATAACACACAGTTGAGTTTCTGACTGCTGTGTATTGTGCTTTAATTATGGTATATTTAGGTCCATACTGCCTTATTATTTATTCCACTTGGGTTTCACTGGCTTACCTAAAATTGAAGTTGATTTGCTTTTAACAATTTTGAAAAATATGTTGCCATTATCCTTTTGAATATTACCCTCTTCCTATATTTTTTTAAATGTCCTTCTGGAACTCTTGTTAGAAATACTGTATATCTTCTTATGTTGTTGTTGTTAGGTGTCATCAAACCTACTCATAGAGCCCTACATACAACAGAATGAAACATTGCCCAGTCCTGTGCCATCCTCACAATCATTGCTATGTTTGAGACCATTGTTGCAGCCACTGTGTCAATCCATCTCATTGAGGGTCTTCTTTTTTACTGACCCTCTACTTTACCAAGCATGATGTCCTTCTCCAGGGACTGATTCCTCCTGATAACATGTCCAAAGTATGTGAGGCAAAGACTCACCATTCTTGCTTCTAAAGAGCATTCTGGCTGTACTTCTTCCAAGATAGATTTGTTTGTTCTTCTGGCAGTCCATGCTATATTCAATATTCTTTGCTTCTTATACTATCCTCTATATCTCATAATACCTCTTTTTAATCTCTATATCTCTGTGAACTACATTCTACACAATTTCACCAGAATTGTCTTCCAGTTGACTAATTCTCTATTTAGCTGTGTCAAATCTGCTGTTTACGTTAATTTTGCTCTTAATTTTATCTTTATTGTCATATCCGGAAATTCTAGTTTATTATTTCTAGACTTTTCTTGCCTGATATTTTATAGTCCTGTTCCTTTCTCATACTGTCTAGCTCCCTTTTTATTTATTTAAACTTTGAACACTATTATTTTCTTATTTTGTGTTTGATAATTCCATTAACTAAACAGGCTATTAACTAAAGCCTGTTGTGTTTGCTAGCTTTGCCTCATGGTGAGTGTTCACTTGTGTGTCTTCCAATTTTTGTTGTGAGCTCAATTTCTTTGGAATTTTGTGTGCAGTAATACTTTGAGGCACAGATTGTTTTTTTTTTTCCTTCAGGGAACATTCTTATATGCTTTTGAAAATTACATTTTTTTTGGAGCATGTATATTATGTGAATCCAAGCAATAATCTCATGTGAAGGATAAATTTTTGATTTAAATTTTCAGGGAACAATTTTTTCTCAACTGCACCTGTCATCACAGTCAGGATAGTCAAGTTTCTTGGCTGTATCATTTTATGTGAGAAATTTTTATTTTTTCTTTCTCATATATATGTATTCTTTTTTCCTATTTATCTTTCTACTAAGGCTGTAGCCCTTTGGGGCCCCAACTTGGTGTTAGTGTGTCTCTTATTAGATTCTCCACACTAAGTGAGTGGACCCTAGGATTTATCTCAGTCACGTACTTTGTTCATCCAACAAAGTAAAAGTTCAAGGGTCCCAATGTTTAGAAAGATCATCATCTGTATACTGAAATCAAAAGGCAAATAAAGTCTGATTGTCTCTTCCTGTTCTTGTTAACATTCACTGATGATCTTTTCCTATACCCATGTCTTAGTTACCTAGTTCTGCTATAACAGAAACACCACAAGTGGATTGCTTTAACAAACAGAAATTTATTTTCTCACAGTTTAGGAGGCTAGAAGTCTGAATTCAGAGCAGTATCTCTAGGGGAAGGCTTTCTCTCTGTCGGCTCTGGAGGATGGTCCTTGTCTCTTCAGCTTCTGCTTCCTGGTTCCTTGGAAATCACCATGTGCCTTGGCATCTATCTTACCCATCTCTCTTCTGCTCGCTTGTTTAAACTCTTTTATATTTCAAAAGAGACTGACTGAAGATACACCCTATATTTATCCTGGTTTGTTTAGATAACAAAGACAATCCATTCCTAAATGGGATTATAACTACAGGCATAGAGGTTAGTATTTGCAACACATATTTTGGGGGGACATAATTCAATCCAGAAAATTCATTCATTCATTAAAATTTGCAAAATGGTGATATCCTTATACTCTCATTCTTTCCTCATTATTTACCTGTAATATTTCTCTAAAAAGAAAATTCCCCTCATCAACTCTGTTTGGTTACCTTAATACAGTTGTCAGATTTAAGAGAAAAAAAAAAAATACAAGATGCCTAGTTAAATTTACATTTCAGAGAAACAATAATTTTTTTTAATATAAGTACAATGTTTTAGTATATGTACACTAAAAAGTTATTTGTTGTTTCTCTGAAATTAGAATTTAATGTGCATTCTGTATTTCATATGGCAACCTTAACACTGAACTCATTTCACTTAGAAAAAAACAGAATAAATTCTTGATTCTCTCACTTCACTTACCAGTGATCAAAATGAATTGATTCACTGGTAATGATGTGGAAGTAACAATACATCTCTTTATAAATATTATTAGATATAGAACATGCACAAAAAGTTCATATATATTCCTTAATTGAAAACAATAAATTCTAAAAAATTGAAATAATGTAGGCCATAGTTTCTAAAAGTTACAGTAAAGCTAGAAATAACCAAATTGAAAACAAAAACTTCAAGCAGTCAAAGATGAGCACTTTCTTAAGGAGTAAATAAAATCTGCTATTAAAGAATGCTTGGAAACCACAATCATAAACATGCTACTTAGAAATATCAAGGAAATGTGGCCAAAGTTGTAAATCAGAAGATAATCCATAGTTTAATAAACCAAAGTTTGCAAAATATTTTTGACCATAGTCCCATTTTTTTCTACTATGTATTAAAATTTATAAAAATTAATATTTCACAATAAAATTGTTGGGGGAATGGTCTGCCTCTACACCTCCCATCCAGGCTGCCTAAGTAAAGGCCTTGAGCCCAGAATGTTCTCTGATAAGAAGGCTGGGAATTGGGTCGCCTTTTCTCTTCCCATTCCTTCCCCATATCAGAGAAGACTTCCCTCTGTTCTGCGGACATAGTAACTTTCTTTGTCTCTTGCACATGTGTGGGCACCACACAGCACTTGGCCAACCCCACTTCTAAATCTATTGCTGGCAAGGAGGGAACAGGATCTCTCATACTTTGGCACAAGTGGGGGAGTGCCAGATTGTAACAGCCAGCCTTGAGGAGTGGCTGAAGGGGAAACAGGCTTTGCAAAGTGGAACATAGGCACTGTCATGTAGTCCACTTGTTCACTAGTTTGCATTCTTATGTAAGCCCCTGGCATGGAGCCACTATTGTCCACCACCAGTATAAAACCTCTGCTCTCCCCCCCGCCCCACTGTGGGGTGCAGAGATCTAATTTGGTCCTGCAGGTCCCCAGGACTCACATCATATGTAGGTCTCCCTAATAAACTCCTTCCCTGCCACACTGGAGTTGCCTGCCTCTTTCTTCGGTTTCTCAGTGCCCTCCACTTTTGGAGGCATATTTCAAGTTACTGGTCCATGTCTGGACAATTGGCAAGCCAGCCAGGACACCAAGGAAATAGTTAATGTGAGTGAGGCCTCTGTGAGTGAAATCCTGCATTGGAGAGCAACATTTATGTGAAGAAGTCTAACCTATATGACTTTCTGTGGGGGAAGTCCTGGGTTGGACAGCAACTTCCATGTGGGTAGATCTGGCCTGTATGCTTTTCTGCAGGGGAAATCCTGGGCTGGCCAGTGACGTCCATGTGGGGAGGTCTGGCCCATATTCTTCTCTGTGGGGGAAATCCTAGGTTAACCAGAGTACAGAGATGCTCTGAAAATGCCAAGTGGCATAGCCCGATTGTGGGTGGACATGAGACTTCCTAAGTGTTGTGATGGTTAAGATTGTGTGTCAACTTGGCTGGACCATTATTCTCAGTGTTCATATGCGATCACTCCAATGATGGAATCTACTATGAGTAGCCAATCAGTTTAAAAGGAGTTTCCTTGGGGGTGTGGCCTGCATCCAAATACAAGCAGATGTTCTGGCTTAATTTTGCTCACTCTGGATCCTGCGACTGCCTCCTTTTCATCTGACCTCTAGTTCTTGGGACTTGAGCTATCAGCTTATATGCTGATCTTGGGATTCACTGATCTTCACAGCCTGTGAGCAGGAGCCCTGCCCCCCAACCACATGGATCAGGAGAAGCCTTGCGGTCTTGCCTGCCTATTTTGGATTCGTTGATCTTCACAGCCGTGAGCAAGAGCCCTGCTCTCCAATCTGCCTATCTTGGGTTCGCCAGCCCTTGCAGCTATGTGAATTGAGAGAAGCCTCTATCCTGATCCACAGACTTGGGAAGTTCCAGCCTCTACAATTGCGTGAGTCGTTTCCTTGATATAAATCTCTCTCTATATATATTTATACGCTTTACTGGTTTTGCTTCTCTAGAGAACCCAGCTTAAGATAAATGTGGAAAAGAAGATAGGAGAGAAGTAGTGGCCATGGGATGGCTGCTGCTGTGGGCTGTTCAGCTGGTCACCAAAGCCCAGCTAGATGCTGAAGTGTGCATAAGAACTTTGCAAGAAGAGTTACAATAAGAAAGGAGTTTAGGCAATTGTGTGTGACCATGGCTGAAATATGAAGCAGCTACATCCACAAACAAGATGAGCAACTAGAAACGCTTGCCTGCAAGTTTGTAAAGATGGAGGATTCAGGGGCTAGAAGAACAACTCCCTGCCATTGCTCAAAGACCTCCAACAATGGGATCAGAGAGAAATGGAGGGGCTAAGCAGGTCCCTGGTGCCGAAAACACCCTGTAACACCCAGCACAAAGCAAGAGTTAAAACTGCAGGAATAAAAAAAAAATGGGGGTGGTAGGGGAGGGAGCAAAAAGCCCTTCCAGATAGCTTGTGTTGCACAGCCTTGAAAAGACCTTAGAGGCCCCCTCTGGAACTCTCTGATAACTGCCCCCATCAAGATAATCAAGTAGCAACGTAGTCACAGCTGCAATAGTAAGGGGAAAACTAAAATTGGAGGGCCTGTTTCCATGTTACCAGGCAACTGGGCTGAACCCACGCTTGCACTTCGTATGATGGAGGCATGGCTCCACAAATGACTGAGCGTTCTACCAGCTTTGTCCAGATCTTCTGACTTTCAGAAAAAATTAACTCTGAGGATTAAGCCTAGGTCCTTCTGTCACCAGGGAGAACCAAAGGCCTTACATTACCATTAAAGTTCAATGAGTAAGTGAAAAGAATTATATGTCTTGGGTCTTTAAATATTGCACAGGTGACTGGGGTCTCTATAACACCTGGCATCAAAATAAGGAAAACTTTTGTGTCCGAGGTCACCGTCATTGAGATCCTTGCCCAAGCCTGACTATAGATAAGTCCCCTCACAGCCCCTACAAACCCTTATTGTATGTATTGATGACGTTAATATATTAACGTACACTTCTGTAAACTTTTGCCTCCAAGTCCTGATGGGAATTGCTGCAGTTAGGGTCATTTTAGTGAGCACATAGAAACTGACATGGGTTATAGCTAATAGCCTGGCCATTCATTCTGGCCACTGACAACTCCTCAAGCTGACATATAAAGCAAGACCCTATAGGGATGAGACATCTGGAAAAAAAAAAAAAAATCAGTTCTGCTCCTGATCAGCTTTAGTTACTTGTGTGGATGGTCACCAGAAAGTCTCCTGCGCTGAGAGAGGAAAACAACCAACCAGCAGACTGCTCTTGCCAACTGACTGCAGAGGCTAAAGCATCCTCTTCTCCAGAGCAAAGAGATGTGCAACTGACCACCTCCTGGATTTAAGACAGGACAGCCCGTGGAGATTCACACACCATCCTAGACTCAGCCTACACACACAGACTGTCACTGTCATCAGAAAACTCTGGAAAGCATAGAAAAGCTGACCTGCCTACAAGACCCTGGCCAAGCCTAAAACCAGCCCAGGGACAGATTCCCAAGCCAACAGCCCAGGGTGTTCTCCACAGGTAAATTGTATCGGGTATCGGGGTCTCTTATCCTATACAAAGGCTTCCACTGGATCTTGAATGAACTCTTAACTCTTTGTATTACCCTCAAGCCATAGAGGCAATTGAGCACTTCAATACAAAGGCTTAAACAGCTGATAAGAGGGGACGAGACAATCCCAGCCTGAACTATATATCTGAAGCAAGCAGTCTGTAGTCTAAAAGCAGCAGTTCCCTGAAAAGGCATTTCTCATTTGCTCTGTATGCTTGATCAAACTGTTGGTTCTATAAAACGTGTTTCCTCTGTATACATCTATTCCTGACAAAAGATCTGTGTTCCCACAGAGGGCCACTGCCTCAAGAGTAGGATAGACAACCTGTGTGGCTATACCTGGGCAACCCTCACCTCAAGTCTCATGGGACATAGGGGAAAGGGTTGGAATTGTTGATGTCTCCTTTTCTTCCCAGATTATCTCACAAGGATGGACAGGCCCCTCATCCATGGGTCCCAATGATACAGGCTTTTGCTGGAGCTACAAATCAGATCAACTGTTGGCTCTGTCAACATCTGAACTGAGATGACGAGTCATCTCTCCACATTGTTCCAGTTGATTTGTCAACAAGTAGGATACCTCATGGACTAAATGAATATGTAAGCTGGTGTACTCAGGTGGTGATCATGTGGTAAATGAATACAGTCAACTCCACTATTCATGGTAAACATCTTTTAAAATATAAAAGTTGCCTGTGGGGAGTGTTCCAACTTTAGAAGGAAATTTATCTCTGTGTTTTAACAATGTAAACAGCACAAGACTGGATGGTTTGACTCAGAAAAGTACTTTTAAGATTAGGTTTGACGTTACTCTGGACATGGAGAACTTGTAGAATGTGACCAGGAGGTCCAATGTACACTGACTGACTTCACCAAGTCTTTATTAGCCTGGTCTGGCAATGGTAATACCTTGTTCAATTGTGCTGAGAAATGGCGCTTTTGTATTACTTGTACCCAAATGTGTACTGTCCACGTAATGTGCCATGTTGAGAGAAATATGTTGTTTTTACATAAATGAATAAGAACATATTATACATACATAAAAGTGGGCAAATGTAGCCCTTTGATCTATTCAGTTGGCTGAGATTAAGTCACAACTGGGTTGGCTAGTTAGGATCTCTCTTCCAAGCAGGCCTGATCACTCTGCTAGGGACAGTCCTACAAGTAACCCTCATTAAATGCTGCCTCAAATGATGCACAGATACAACATCTACCAGAGTTATACACCAAACCACGGATATGCAGCTCAGTGTCCAAAATGAGTGATGGGCATACCAGGACTAGGTACTGCTTTGCTTCTTTTTCTGGCACCCTGATGGGAGTCAGGGGATGGACTGTTGGGGAAATGGTCTGCCTCTACCCCTCCCATCCAGGCTGCCTAAGTAAAAGGCTTAGGCCCAGAACATTCTCTGATAAGGAGGCTGGGAGTTCCGTTGGTTTCTCTCTCCCAGTTCCTTCTCCTTATCAGGGAAACCTTCCCCCTGTTCTGGGCACACAGTAACTTTTTCTGTCTCTTGCACATGCACGGGCACCACATGGCACCTGGCCAACCCCACTTCTGTATCTATTCCTGTCTGCGAGGGAACGGTGTCTCTCATATTATGGCATAAGAGAGGGCGCGTGCACAATTGTAAGAGCCAGCCTTGAGGAGTGGACTGAAGGGGAAACAGGCTCTGCAAGCCGAACATGGGCAACCTCATGTAGTCCACTAGTTCACTACAGTTTGCATTCTTATGTAAGCCCCTGGCATAGAGCCACTATTGTCCACCACCACTATAAAACTTCTGCCCTCCCACTGTCCAGTGCGGAGATCTGCTTTGGTCCTGCAGCTACCCAGGGCTCCACTGCACCACCAGGACTCCAATATAATGACATAATTGTGGTAAGTGCCATGAATCTAAAGAATAGGGCTTTTACAAGAAAAATTAACAGGGCTAACTTGAGGAGATATCATTTGTATTAAGAAACCAGGAAGGACTCAATAAGGAGATGGCATTTAACTGTAGCAACACGGAGAGTACGGGGAGTGCATCTAGGCTTAGGAGCCATGAGTGTGATGGCATCTGGGCAGGGCAGAACACAGGGCGGGGCCAGTTCATGCAGAGTCTTGAAAGTCAGGGTCAGGACTTCAGGTTCATTCTATGAGCAATGTGAACCCTCTGGCATATTTTGGGCAGCAGAATGGATTTGATTAGTGTTTCTAACAGACTGCTATGGAACAAGCCATCAAGATTGTCTTATGGATGCCTTTGGTGCTCAGGTGGAATAGGACTCTCCTTTCCTCCAGGACAAATGGCTTGCAGGCTGTTCAGTTGCTAGGTTCCTGGCATTTCCTGTTGTTGTTATTAGTTGCAGTCTAGCGAATTCCAATACATGGTGACCCCATGTGTGCAGAGTGGAACTATGCTCTAAGGGTTTTCAAGGCTGTGATATTTTGGAAGCAGATCTCCAAGCTGGTCTTCCTGGATACTCTCAGTGGATTCAAACTGCCAGCTTTTTGGCTAGTAGTTGAGCACTTAACCTGTTTGCACCACCCAGGGACTCCTAACGCTCCCCTAAGTAGCTGGCACACAGGCTTAAACAACTTGCTGCATAAACCACAATGTTTATTCCCCTTGTGCATGCTATTCTCACACTTGCTCTAGTAAGGGGCAGCCAATGTGTTCATCCATGCCCAGTACAAGCATGTTTCTCCTCAGTATGCTGACAGAATTGGAGACCCAGGCAATTTTGCAGATTCTTCTGCCAGTGAGGTCTGGCCTGCTCCGAATAATGCTTGTAGGTATTCTCCCTGAACCCTGTGCCTGGCAATCTTATGGCTGTGCAAAAAATGGATTGGAGACATCCACCTGGTACATTATTCACAACACTGTAATGGCATATACAACGGCAGCCTGGTGAATCACAGGCCCATGGACATGCGCAAGCCCCACCTAGCCAGCTGTAACTATTCCATTTCTAGAGCTGTTGGGCCTGATAAGAGAGACGGGGCTACCAGGGATGAACGTCTGATACACATGACATTTTGATTGATTTTTTTGAATTGTAAAAGTCCCTGGGTTATCACTTTTCTAATCTGGCCAGAAGTATTGAAAGGGGGAAATAGAAAGAAAACCTTTCGAAATTGTAACAAGCAAAAAAAAAGAATCTTAGGTGAAAAATACAGATCTAAGTGAAACGTGTTGAAGCATTATCTAATTTATTTAGCAAGGATCATTCCGAATAGGGATTTTGTTTATATTTTGATTCAAATTAGCCTGTTAAGTCTTAAACATCCCTAGGTGTTGGTAAGTATGGATGATGCCTTGAGCTATCGAAATTTTATTTTTGATTGATCAAAACTGGCTGGTTTTAGAACAAATGGACAATTAGTTTACTCCACCAAACCCCATTTGATCCAAGGTCAAGACATCAGCAGAGATTGGAGTGATGCTGCCATAAGCCAAGGAATGCCAAGGATTGTCAGCAACCACCAGAAGCTAGAAAAGATGAGAAGATTCTTTGCTAGAAACTTTGGAAGGAGCATGACCTTGGCGACAACCTTGATTTTGGATTTCTAGGGCCCAGTACTGGAAGAGAATACATTTCTGTTGTTTTAAACCACCCAGTTTGTGGTAATTTGGTATGACAGACCTCGGAAACTAATACACCCTCCTTTTAAAAATGTGGGATACCAGGCCCAGAGAATGAAATCTGTCCAATGTATGAGAGAAAAACTTTCTGGGAGAGAGAGAGGCTGTGTTGATTTCAAGCTGCTAGAGACATAAAGTTGTGGAATTATTCTCTTTAAAAGTAGGTGTGGGTTTGTAAAAATTTAGAACTCAAATAGAAAATACAAGCTTCCTTGGGTGGCTAGGAGGACTGAGGAAATCTGGGCTTTGAGACAAAGGGAACATAGAGAAACAGAACTATCGGAGAACTGGAGAGACCTGGGCTGGGAGTTAGGCAAAATTCTGAGCATGTAACAAACCCAAAAAAACAAACTCGTTGCCATCGAGTAGATTTAGACTCCTAGTGAGTCTATAGAACAGGGTTTAGCGTTTCCAAGGAGTGGCTGGTGGATTCGAACTACCACCCTTTTGGTTAGCAGCCATAGCTCTTAACCACTGTGCCACTAGAGCTTCAGGGACCCATAAAATTCAGGAATGTTCATTGTGGGCAGAGAGTCCTCACAATGACCAATATAGGTATTGAAAATACATGCTAGTTGATTGTGTGCTTGTTGTTAGTTGCTGTCAAGTCAGCTCCGACTCATGGCGACCTTATGTATTAACAGAGCAAAACATTACCTGTGCCATCTTCACAGTCCTTGGTATGCTTGAATCTATTGTTAAGCCACTGTGTATGTTGAGAGCCTTCCAACCTGGCAGGGCAGGGGGGCTCATCTTCCAGCACTGTATTGGACAAAATATTCTAATGTGATCCATAGGGTTTTCATTGACTAATTTCTGAAAGCAGATTGCCAGGCCTTTCTTTCTAATCTGTCTTAGTCTGGAAGCTCTGCTAAAACCTGTCCACCACGTGTGACTCTGCTGGTAGTTGAAATAGAAAACATAGCTTCCAGGATCACAGCAACACATAGACCACCACAGTACGACAAACTCACAGATGGGTGGCAGTCATTTTGTGCAGGGATGTCTAAATAAGATGTGTCTTTAAACTAAAAGAAATATTCAGCTTCAATCTGGATCACTTTCTCAATTATCTTTATAGTCAAGTAAATTTCTTGTTTTAAAAGCTGCCTTTTCCAAGACATTGTTTCCCATACTCAGCTTCTGGAGAGGCCAGAGCCATTTGCTTTAGGCATGGAGCTCACCGCGTTGAAGTTCCTTGTGTGCCTTCATGGGCCCCCCTCCAGCGACATAGCTCTGTTATGTCACACCTCACCTATGCCTGTCTCTGGGGCCACCCGTGCACATCCTCCAGTTTGGGGGACTGACAGCATAAGTGATAGTAAAACCAAAAGTGTCCCCTGAACTATACAATTTCCAATCTTCCCTTCTCTTTCATGGAATTTACTTACTTTTTTTCAAATTTTATTATGGTAAAATATATATAACAAAAAGCTTGTCATTTTAACCATTTTAAGTGTTCAGTTCAGTGACATTAATTAAATTCACCATGTTGTGCTACCATCACCATTATCTCTTCCAAAAGTTCTATATCAGTCCAAACAGAAACTCAGTACCCTTTCAGCAATAATTCTGACTCGCTCTTGGAGGTTTACTTTTAACACAAGGGATGGTGCCTGTCATGGATTGACTTGTGTCCCCCAAAAATATGTGTCAACTTGGTTAGGCCATGATTCCCAGTACTGTGTGGTTGTCCTCCCTTTTGTGCTTGATATAATTTTCCTATATGTTGTAAATCCTAATCTCTGCTTATGGTTAATGAAGCAAGATTGGATTATGTTGAAGAGGATTAGGGTGGGATGTAACACCCTTGCTCAGGTCACATCCCTGATCCAATGTAAAGGCAGTTTCCCAGGGGTGTGGCCTATACCACCTTTTATCTTACAAGAGATAAAAGGAAAGGGAAGCAAGCAGAGACTTCGGGACCTCATACCACCAAGAAATCAGCACCAGGAGCAGAGCGCATCCTTTGGACCCAGGGTTCCTGCATGGAGAAGTTCCTAGTCCAGGGGAAGACTGATAACAAGGACCTTCCTCCAGAGCTGACAGAGAGAGAAAGCCTTCCGCCTGGAGTTGACACCCTGAATTTGGACTTGCAGCCTACTAGACTGTGAGAAAATAAATTTCTCTTTGTTAAAGCCATCCCCTTGTGCTATTCTGTTACAGCAGCACTAGATAACTAAGACAGCGCCTTTTGCACTACGGTCTAGTTTCAGCTTGACTAGCTCTCCCTGTTCTTGACAGCAACCTCTTACTCACACATCCCTTTAAAAAAAAAAAAACAAAAAAGGTTACTAGAAAGTGAGGAATGTCTCCCCAAAGAAATGCCTCAAGGAAACTTTAAACCTGTTTGTTTTCTTAAAAAGGTGGGGTGGGGGAAACTTAAATGTTCAAATAGTTGGAGTCCCTGGATGGTGCAAACAGTAACGCACTTGGCTGCTACCTAAAAGAGTGGAGGTTTGAGTCTACCCAGAGGTGCCTTGAAAGAAAGGCCTGGTGATCTACTTCAAAAATCAGCCATTGAAAACACTTTGGAGCACAGTTATCCTCTGACACACATGGGGTCACGATAAACTGGAGTTGATTGGACCACTACTGGTTTTCGGTTTATCCCCTCCCCTCCCTCCCGTCCCCAGTGCCTGAGGGCAGGATCAAACCTCCACCTCACCATTTGCGTCAGCAGTTGTCCCATCAGTAGAAACCTTCTTAGGTAGCTCTCCATATCCCCTTATCAGGATGGACCCTCCAGTAATGAGTACCTGCCTCTCACTGGGCACAGTGTTCTGCAACAGGAGGGACAGTGGACCATGGGTGGAACTGAGCTGAATCCCCGTTTTCAGGCTTCTGGAATACGAGATTGATATTAACTTGTCTCAGTTGATACCTCAACTGAGAGAACATGGAGGAGTTCTAGAGAAGCCATATTCTGCCACACACACCAAAGAGCAGATGAACTGGTATGTAGAGAAGAAGGATGATGTGGCTGTGCCAAAAGAATCATGGATAAGAGACCCCAGAGAGAAAGAGAAGGCAACCCATAGAAAGGCAAATGGAGCCCAGAGAGAGAGGCAGAAGTTGATGTACATAGCCAAACTGTCTGCTATGAGACAGACTCATACATTTCAATATAACTCTTTGGCTCAAACTAGTTTTTGTATTTCTTGTTTCTCTCAATGGAACCCTGCCCCTGGGTGGCACAAACTGTGCTTGACTACCAACCCAAAGGTTGACAGTTCAAGCCCATCAAGCAGCGCTGCAAAAGAAAGCCCTGGTAATCTGCTTCTGCAGAGATTACAATCAAGAAAACCCCATGGAGCAGTTCTAAAAACTCTGTGGAGCAGTTCTAGTCTGTAGAACTTGAGGTAGCCATGAGTTGGACTCAACAGCAATGACTTTGGTTTTTTTTCAATGGAACCATCCCTTATTAAGTTTTAAAATGGCAGCTGTTCCATAGCGTGCACTCACATGTTCTACCATAAATACCTCTTCAGTGGAAATCTTAGCACCCAGTTTGGGTAAATGCTTTCCTCCATGGCTTTGAGCCAGATCACGAGCAGCCTGAAAGCAGCTATTAAGTCCTTTTCATGCCCAGGCCCAGCACAGTGTCAGGAATGCCTACAGGGTTTAACTCAGTTGCAATAACAGGGTTGCGTATCCTCAGGGCCAGAGGCAACTGCAGGTCTCAAGGCACCCCAGAGCCTTTTGCCTTTTAATTGAATAGAGAACTCAGGGAGGTTTTCCTATGTTTTAACAAGAGGACAGGAGCTATTTGGGTAGTTTATGTTTCAATATAATTAAGAGAAGTAATTCCCTCTCTAGGACACAATTGGAGCCAAGTAAACACCGTAGCTCACTTAGCAGCAACAGTTATTCTGATAATTTTGTGCCAACATATTTCTTCTTCAAAATTTGGTTATATTCTTAATGATGAGATAAATATTAGAATTGGATAAAATGAAAAAAAAAACTTAAATGTGAAGCCACTGTCTTAGGCTGGGTTCTCTAGAGAAGCAAAACCTGTGAAGCGTGTATGTATGTATGTATACATACATACATACATATATATATATAT
>NW_004443955.1:21052111-21054388 GCF_000243295.1 Trichechus manatus latirostris
GATGATGACGAGCTGGATGCAGGATCCAGAGCAAGCAAGTGAGCTTCGCCAGAACATTCATATATATATTGGATGCAGGCCACCACACCCCTGAGGAAATTCCCCTTACAACTGATTGGCTGATCACATCAGATCACATCATGGAGGATGGCTACATCATTACATAACTGCCAAACTACATCATTACATAACTGCCAAACCACTGAGAATCATGGTCCAGCCAAGTTAACACACAACCTTAACCATCACAGCAACCAACATCATTACAGTAAACTGATGAGTGTTTTTAAATGAAACCATTCTTATGTATTATCTGAAAAATGAATGAGAAGTTTCACCATTCCTTCCTTTAGGATTTTCCAGCACCTGATGCTCACATAAAATTTGTATTATCTTGTGTGCTATATAAGGCAGAGAGAGGTAGTAGACAGTTTTGCCCTAGAAAGTCACTGATTCACAGAAAAAGCACCAACACAATCCAAATCCACTGCAAACATGCAGTGCAGCCTGGGCTCCTATTTCTGGTTCCTGGCTGCTTGTGGTTGCATTTGCCTACTGTTGTTTCTTTGAACAGTCTCAGCTCCATCCTGTCTCCTGACAAAGGCAAGAGGTACATCTACTGCCACAACTCTTAGTGTGCACTGCATGGGGTGCATTTTATGCAAGATTTAGAGGATGTGAATATATGTGTTTCTGAGTTGAGGTTTCATAGCTTTCATCAAATTATTAAATAATAATTGTCAACATTTACTATAAAATTACTACATGCCAGGCACTGTCATAAGAATTTTACATTTATTAATTAATTTAATCTTCACAGTAATCCTACAGGTAAGTATTATTAGTATCCCCATTTTACAGAGAAAGAAACTGATGCACAAAGAGGGTAAGAACTTGCCAAAAGCCACATGGCTTGTTAATGCTGAATCCAGGACAGAAAGTCAAGTAAGTAGTATGATCCCTCAAAGCGTTCCTGAGGTACAAGTGGTGCAAATGGTTAATAAGTTCGGCTGCTATCTGAAAAGTTGGAAGTTCGAGTTCACCCAGAGGTGCTTAAGAAGAAAGGCCGGGTGATCTACTTCCAAAAAATAAACCATTGAAAACCCTATGGAACACAGTTCTACTCTAATGCATATGGGATTGTTGTGGGTCAGAGTCCACTCAACAGCAATTGGTTGGTTGGTTGACATACGATTAAGCTATGAAAGCAGGCCTGGAATTTGGAAATGCCACAGCTGGCCACTTGACACTCATAGTACACTGAAGTCATAGCTTTTCCTCTTCTTCTTCCTCTCTATTTGCATTCAATACACACACACAGGCACTCCTGTAACGAAATGTACCTTCAGTAAGACGTTGCTATCCATTACTTCTGGCATTCTTTTTTTTTTGTGAGTAACAAGCCTGAGACCATAACTAGAACTTTTGTTTTTGTCCTGGTGTTTGTAGGGGGTTTTAATACTTGAAATTAAATAATATGGTAAGAATGACTATTAACTTGACTGTCTTCTTTAATTAGAAGCAACCTTGGTTTTTGGGTAAATTGTAGTATGTTCATTCAAATAAATACTATGCTGCCATTAAAAGTTATGCCTTTGAGGATAATTTGCTGATATAAGAAAATGTTCATATTATAAATAAGGAGAAAAGGAGGTCACAAAAAGTATTTGTATACTATGATCTTAATATCAAATCATTAAATTATTTTATTTATTTATCTTGAAGGCTGAGAAAATTCAAAATTGTTTTATGTATCCATATGCAGGGATATAATAAAATGTAAATTAAATTAAAATCAAAATTACATAAAAATTTCAGGACATAAACCTGTAAATTAAAGAATGAGAAATATCTTCTTCCTTATGACATATTCTGGTTATTTCACAGTGCCAGATGCTGAGCTCAACAATTTATATTTATTATATTACCTAATTCTCATACAATCCAATGAGCTAGATATTAGTTCCTTCAGCTTATAAATAAAAAGCAGACAGACATTTAAAGGTTTGCTCCACATTACTTAGCTGGTGGTAGAGATCTCTCTCACTTCAACAACTTAAATAAGGTTGACACATCCATCTTCCTCCCACTAAGTCACCAGCAACTTCCACAGGCTGCCCGTCTTTCTATACCATCTACCTCAAGCTCTAGCCTTGCTCTTGCCACTTGAGTGCTCAGAGGACACTGATTCCCAACCAGGCTAGACTGGCCAGTGCCCTGGTTTCCACACTCAGACTACCTTGATTTTTGGACCATCTGCATGGAACTGCTCCTCCT
>NW_004443955.1:21055447-21060471 GCF_000243295.1 Trichechus manatus latirostris
GGATTCTTCAGGTTCCTCTTGAGATCAACAATTCCTCTTCCTCTGTGACTCTTTGTCAAAACACCACCAGTTTGCTACCCCAAAGAGAGAAAGAGAAAGGAAGACAGCAGTTAGTTCACTAGGTTTGTTCATTAGACTTTTATTTGGGGAGAGGGGGCAAGTATTTAACATCAGACTCTGGACATCTGCTTGTCAGGGCATTCAGAGGACATTCAGTCATCAGCAGGGAGCTAAACCAAGTCCTTTCACCTTCATGTCAACACCCACACAGAGGTCATTTTCATTGTGAAAGTTTATGCAGGGTTAAATAGTATCAAGCTATGAACCCAAAAGGCATCTGGCATGGTCACCCTCTCTTTTGTCATGAGATTTTATTTTGCTTCCACAATATTCTGCTCTAGTGAACATCTGCAATTGCAGTGCTGGACATAAATCAGCCGGATAATTGAGATTTGAAAAAAATAGACTTTGGACTCTGCCAAAACAATCAGTATCTGGGCCTCAAGGTATACTTTGGAATCAATTGTCTAGGTAATTCTAACCAAAACAAAAATCAAATCAAGTAAAGTAAAATAAAATAGATGATCCCATCAATATGTGGAGCACAAGAACTCCAACCACAACACGGGGCAAACATCTCAGGCTTCTGGCCTGTTTCCACCCTATCTTTCTCACTGTGTTTTAGTAGCTATGTCGTTTCTGACCCACTTAGACCTTGCTTCTCATTCCCTGTCATAAACCTGGTCCTTCTACTGGCAGATAAAATTTAGTGTTCCCAGCTTTGGATGTTGGTGCTTCTTAGATACAGCTTTTACACACCCACTAGGTTTTCAAGTCTGTTATTTCCAGCAACAACTCTGTCTGACCTAACTCCCTTGGATCGCAGGAATGCCCAGGGAACCCCCTCCCCCATCCCCAGCCATGTTTGTCTCTGATTCTCCTGCAAAGCACAGATCACTCTACATTCTAGCCTTTACGTTTCAAACTTACCCATGACATGGAATGGATAAAGGTACTAAAAATACTCCAGACCTTATGCCCCTGGGGTTCTGAGAATGATTTATACGTCAGTGAGATCATGGCATTTTCAAATCTCCTATTTGGATTGTTTTTCTCGGTCAAAAACTACTTTCATTACACTAACTCGTTGCTGTCAAGTCAATTCTGACTCATAGCAACCCTATAGAATAGAGTAGAATTGCCCCATAGGATTTTCAAGGAGCAGCTGGTGGATTTGAACTGCTGACCTTTTGGTTAGCAGCTGAACACTTAACTGCTGTGCCACCAAGGCACCTGATTGTAATGTCTGGACATTGTGGAAAACTCAGGCTTTGCTAGGATCTGCAGATAGCTTGGGAGTCCCTGCATGGTTAACATGCTCAGCTGCTTACTGAAATGTTGACACTTCATATCCACCCAGAGGCACCTCAGAAGAAAGGCCCACAGATCTACTTCTGAAAAATCAGCCACAGAAAACCCTACGGCACACAGTTCTACTCAGACGCACACAGGGTCTTCATGATTTGGAGTCAGCTCTACAACAAATGGTAACTGGTGTGGATAACCCAAAAGACACAGAACATTCATTCAGCCACAAATCAGCCGTGGCTGCATTCACCACTTTGTCTTTAAAGAAACCCCTAAGACCACTGTCACGTGTTGTAGGGCAAAAACATCACAAAGTTTAGTAAAGTAAAAAGGAAGTCTTATTTGGCATATATTCAAAAGGATAAAAGTGGGAAGCGGACAAGCATGCTGCCAGAGCTAGAATGTCTGCCTGAATCCAAAGAATATCACAGAATAGACAAGACTGGAAAAACGGACAAGCATGCTGCCACAGCCATGTCTGCCCGAGTACAAAGAATATTACAGAACAGGCAAGAATGGGAAAACGGGCAAGCATGCCGCCACAGCCATGTCTGCCCGAGTCCGAGGAAGGTTACAGAATCATCAGTATATATCAACATCACCAAATGGGTAGAATCATTGGAAGTGTCACGTTTTCACTGATTGGCTAGAAATTGTAATCTTACATTTCGAATCATATTTCTTAACAGTCATTGGTATGGGTTTCAGTAACGAAAGTCGGGAGGGTCTTCAGTGGTCCAACAAATTTCCCATTCACTAAATGCTAATAGAAAAACATAAGAGCAGAAAGTCTCTTGTGTTGTGTTTGATAGGCTTTATGTGAAAGTTTCCCTAAAAAATATTTTCCAAGATTATCTTAGCTATTGTCTTTATACCTCAGGGCCCAGTTGATGTGTCCTTGTGAGTCCTTGTGAGTCCTTGTGAGCTCAGCTTCAGCTGGGTCACATTCTGTATGCTCAAGGAAAGGGAATAGTAACTCCAATATTATTTCCTAAATCACACGGTTTGAATTATGTCCCCCCAAAAATGTGTGTATCAGTTTGGCTGAGCCATGATTCCCAGAATTGTGTGGTTGGCCTCCATTTTGTGATTGTAATTTTATGTTAAAGAGGATTAGGGTGGGATTGTAACACCACATTTACCCAAGTCACATCCAATGTACGGGGAGTTTCCCTGGGGTGTGGCCTGTACCACCTTTTATCTTTCAAGAGATAAAAGGAAAGGGAAGCAAGCAGAGAGTTGGGGACCTCATACCATCAAGAAAGCAGTGCCGGGAGCAGAGCGCATCCTTTGGACCAGGGTCCCTGCGCCAAGAAGCTTCTAGTCCGGGAGAACACTGATGAAAAGGCCGAGAGAGAGAAAGCCTTACCCTGGAGCTAACACCCTGAATTTGGACTTTTAGCTACTTTACTGTAAGGAAATAAACTTATCTTTGTTAAAACCATCCACTTGTGGTATTTCTGTTATAGCAGCACTAGATGACTAAGACAACCACCTTTCACAGAACACCTTTTGAAAACATGACCCAACTATTCCATGCCACCTCCGCTACAAATCTAACCCAAGGCATTTTATGTTAAGTAGTATGGAAAGAGGTACTCCACAGACAGGGATCATTTTGCATGGTCGACTCTGAGAAGGAAAATTTGAAAGTGCAAGATCTAATTGGGGCACCTGAAATGGGGCCAGGTCGACTGGCTTCATATGCCATTCCCAAGAACTTTGGCTTCATTCTCATCCAACTGGCACCAGCTCCTAGAACACAGGCCACTTACCAGCAAATAAAGAAACAGATGTACTCTTCCTGCATCTCAGAGGACCAGCTGCACCTGAACAAACTTGTAAGGTTGTGTTTGCATGCCGTTTATGAAAACCTTCCCTGACTCCCACTCCCAACGAAGGGTGAAGACAAATCTAACCCAGGTTTTCTGACTTTTGGCCCCCTGCCCAATGTGACAGCTCCTTGCACCTAGTTACTAACCTCATCATTTAGACCGGCTTCAGGACAGGAAAGAGAAGTTCTCACATATCTCTCCTTGCATCTGACGCTAGTTCCTTTTGCACCTGGGATCTCCTTGGGGGCCTCTTAATCGAAGTCTGACTAAGCTTGGCCTTGCCTTGGTTTATGAGGGTAATGAAATCAGAGCTCCAGGTGGGACAGCTGCAAGTGCACTTGCTCGGCCACTTGGAGTCTTGTTACTTCTGTAATTTGTCAAATGCATCTCCTTTTGGGGGTTGTACTTTAAAACCTAATGAATGTATTCTCTTATTAAGACAAATCTCGTCCATGCCATTCCAATTAAATCTATAAAATTAGCCTGGAAATTTTAGAGAGGTTGGGCTGCAATATAATTGGAGTGTTTTTTGTTTTTTTCTTTTTTTCTGTTTTTCCTATTGTAAATTGTTGGACCAGGACAGATTATGATTTGAGAAGCAAAGAAGTTGATGGGAAGAGCAACTAGCTGGGATGAGAAGACCTAGGTGTTACTCCTGTTGTGTTACATGATCTTGAGCGAGTCCCCTCTACTCTATGGGTATGGTCTCTTGACAATAACGTTAATGGTTTAGACCCCTTGTTGTTGTTAGCTGCTGCAGAGTCCACCCCTGACATGGGGACCTCATGCACAACAGGACTGAACCATCGTGAGCCACAGGTTTTCACCGGCTGATTTTTGGAAGTATATCACTAGGCCTTTCTTCCTAGTCGATAAGCTCCTCTGAAACCTTTTCAGCATCATAGTAACATGTAAGCCTCCACTGACAGACAGGTGGTGACTGCATTTGAGGTGCGTTGGTCAGGAATCAAACCCAGGTCTCCTGCATGGAAGATGAGAATTCTACTACTGAACCGCCACAGCCCTCTTGAGACAACTCAGTGCAGATGAAAATACATTTTCATTTATTGAATTACCTCACTGCGTGCCAGCAGACATCCTCATGAAAACTCTGCAAGGCAGGTACAATTATGGTGACTGGGTAGATACAACTTCAGACTTCAGAGAAGACGAATGACTCATCTAAGGCTAGAGAGTGAAGATGGGGATATGAATCTAAATACTTCTGGCTCCAAACTGCATCCATACACTCTCTAATTTTGATAACCTATACACTTCACAGACTATGAATCTTAGGGGAAAAGTTTGGAAGTAGCTGAAGTTAGTATCAGGTCACACCATTCATAGCTCAGCTACTAACTCAGAGATGCTAGGACAGTTTTATGTCATTTCATTGTCAGCCACCACCACAGTGAATCTTTCCTTCTCATTCTGTTCTCGGAGGATTCAAGTTACTGTGTAGCCTGTATTTTGAGCTTTTCTAAAACATAGGCACAAGGAAAACTAAATTAGAGCAAATTTTGCTATACTTTAAAGAGGAGAAACATAATTTGTTTCTCTGGTCATATGAATAAATGCTGGTAGTACTATTTATGGAGTTTAGCAAGTTCTAGGTTTCACCCGTGTTTGTGAAGCAATTCCTTCAGTGAAAAATGTGACCATAAATAACTGAGACAGCGGTTTATACTGGTTTATATTCTTGTTTAAAAGAACACTTTCCCAGTGGGTTCCCAATAGCAGATTAAGATTCCATTCAATATCTAATGAAGTTATGAGAGTCTTGCTAATGTAGAAACAAGCTCCTTCATTTTCCAGAAAGAT
>NW_004443955.1:21061046-21063912 GCF_000243295.1 Trichechus manatus latirostris
TTCATTTTTATTACTGAGCAGTATAATATTGTGTGTTTATATGGTATACTATTGTTGCTGAACACTGAAGTTATTTGCAGACTTCAGCTTTTACAAATAACTTTGAAATACCATATTTTTATGCAAATAATGCACGCCCTCTGCATTTGTTTGCTAACCATGCCCTCCTCCCCCAGAAAACACCCTCACAAGCTCTGTCATGCCAATCCTCTTTCACATGTTGCTATAAAAAAAATTAACATAGTGTGTTTATGAAAATAGCTTGTGGTGGGAGGGCATGGCCAAAAGTAAATGCAGAAGGTGTATATTACTTGTGTAAAATTACAATAAACATTTTTGTACATGTCTCTCACATACCCATGCATGTATTTATTTCATTTATTTCCAGGTATATACCTAGGCCACCACCCATCTGTCAGAGTACCATACTGTGGTGGCTTGTATGTTGCTAGAATGCTGGAAGCTATGCCACCAGTATTTCAAATACCAGCAGGGTCACCCACAGTGGACAGGTTTCGGCAGAGTTTGCAGTCCAAGACAGACTAGAAAGAAAGGCCTGGTGATCCACTTCCAAAAATTAGCAAACAAAAACCCTATGGATCACAACAGAATATTGTTCAATATAGTGCAAGAAGATGAGCTCCCTAGGTTGGAAAGAACTCAAAACACACAGTGGCCTCAATAATGGACTCAAGCATACCAATGATTGTGAAGATGGCATAGGACTGGGCAAAATTTTGTTCCATTTTACATGGAGTCACCATGAGTCAGAGCCAACTCAATGAAAACAAACAACAACAACAAATATATCTAGGAGCAGAATTGCTATGTCATAGGATTTGCCTATTTTCAACTTAACAGATACTTAGAAAATGCGTGTCTAATTGCCTTCATAGCAACTGTCTCCTTTACCATGAGACCAGAAAAAATGGATGGTGCCCAGCTAGCATTACAGAACGTTTTGATCAAAGATTCTATAGGCTAATTCTGATCAAAAGGATGGAAACTGTGGAACAGAATTTCAAATTCTCATGGAATCCAGACTATCTTGAGCCATTGAGTCTGGATTACTCCCTGACACTACTGCCCCAAGATAATCTTTACGCCTTAAACTGAAACTATCCCCTGAAGTCATATTTAAGCCAAACAATAGTTTAGCCTAATAAGTGAAGAATGTCTGCCTCGAACATTGTGCTCTTTTAAAAAATTATCTATATAAGATTGAATTAACAACAGCAACTAAAAAGGTTGGATGAGAAGCTTAGAGGGCAGTGACTTTATCTAAATGGTAGATAGAACATATTGTTGCACAGCTTGAAAAGGCAAGCAATGTAACTAATTGTACGTGTAGAAATTGTTGAATTGGTGTATGTTTTGCTGCGTATATTTTCACCAAAAACAAAAATTTATCTAAAGAAATGTCTGTCAGGTTCCTAGCTGCAGCTCTGGAAAAGACCAATGTCCCCAGAGGAAAGAGGTCACAAATGCTGGGCTTGGTTCTTTGGGTTTCAGTCCCTTTCCAGATGTGGGCCCTCACTGTCCTGTAACTACTCCAAGCAAACATTTTACAAAAGCATTGTGTGGTCTTTCTACTTGTCCTCTGCAGGGTGGTTGGTCCAAATTACCTAATTATCCATTACTAAAATTAATATCAAAGTTTCTTTATTTGAAAGAAAATAATTCAAATGTAAATGCAGAAAAATTCTTTCTGTGAAACTACTCTTAGAGTTAAATTCTCTTCAGTTTTAAAAAGTTCATTGAAATGGGGATAGGGAAAAAGTAAAGAATATTCTCAAAATGTTCTTTGTAAATTAGTATCTGTAATATTTGTAATTAATTAAAAGGAAAAAATCATTACACATCAGTAAATTATTTTGTCCTCTTTTGTTACATAGACATTATTTTAATTAATAATAGCACAAAATTACTGTGTTAATAAAAGCAATATATATGTAATAATGCATGATTATTTGTTGCAGACTAAATTTGATTCCATACTTTGGGTGTAGTTGCTAATGATTCAATATCTGTATATGTGAATAATTTGTTTACCAACTTAAGAGGCATGGAATTTGATCTAATTTTTATATGTAAAAAAAGTATTCATTTTTATTCCAATAATTATGCCAAATGACATATTGCTGCTATATTAACAGAAGAATAGTCTGACAATATGCATAAACATACTCAAGAGAATAGGAGGAATTCATTTTCCCTCATGACTTAGGTCTTTTAATTCAGGTTTTCACCACCAGCAGATCAACTCAATTTATATGATTATTTCTGGGAAAAATAGTAATTACATGAGCCAGATTTTACTTAAGAAAATTTATAGAAAATTCAATACTACAGTACACTATTACTACCTTTATCTGAATAGATTCTGAAATGATCAAAACTTAGAAGGTCTGTCTAGGTAAAACAAGGAGAGTAAATTGGTATTTATAAGGGACATTCCTAAATAGAGAAATTTTCAAAAATCGTGACTTCTGTCATGTATTACTACTTTAGGAAATAGTATGCCAGAAGTTCCAAAATTAAATCATTAAAGAATTATCACAAGAACATTACTAACAAATAGAAATTTGATGGGTCTTTAAGGTAAAAAAAATTTAATGAACTGTCCTATGTTAAAGGAGTTAAATAAGTAAGTAAAAATAAAATTTAGCTGCATAAGAAATAAATGAGGAAATAAGAAGGATCAAGATTTGGAAGAAAATAGAGGTATGCAAGGACTGGGAATCCTGATGAGGGTGAAGAATGGCTGTATTGTAAGAGGTTGAACTACATCCAAGCAGAGGAGGTTATATAAAAAAAACGGGATCATTGAACGGGTGCTTACATAGGCAGGGCGATTACCAATGAT
>NW_004443955.1:21064782-21066359 GCF_000243295.1 Trichechus manatus latirostris
ATGTGAGGATCCATCTACAAGCTAATGAATGCCAAGAAATGCCTGGGGCTACAGAGATTGAAGAAGACAAGGAAAGATCTTGCCCTAGAACTGGCAGAGAAAACGAACATAGCCCTGCTGAAGTCCTGAGTTTGGAATTTTAGCCTCCAGAACTGTGAGAAAAAATTTCCTGTTCTGTAAAACGACCCACTTTGGGGTATTTTGTTATGGCATTGCTAGAGAATTAAGACAGAATTTGGTACTGAGAAATGGAATGCTGTTGTAATAAATACCTAAAAACGTGGAAAGGGCTTTAGAATTGGGTGGGTAAAGGCTAAAAGAGTTTTGAGACACTTGATACATTCACCTCATCCCAGCAGCCCCAATAGTCTTAACCCATTCCAGCATCCACTCTAAGTCCAAAATCTCATCTTCTGAAGCATGTAAATTAGATATGGGTGAGACACTGAGTATGGTCCATTTTAGGACAAAATTCCTCTCCACCTGGGAACCTATGAAACCTAGGATAAAAGCTAAGCAGTCTTTCATTTAATCCAGGCATTGGTAAACTATGGCCCACAAGCCAAATCCAGCCTGCTACCTGTTTTTGCATGGTCAGCAAGCTAAATGTAAAATGTGAAAAAGACTATTATCAGCTTCTGAGAACAGTTGATTGATCTTTGCCTCTTAGCCTGCAAAACTGAAAATATTTACTATCTGGTCTATATAGAAAAATTGTATTGACCCTTGATCTAAGCCATAGCAAGATTTGATGATACATCCTTTCCATATTCCCTGATTTTAGTTTCCTCAACTTGGACAAGATTGTATAAGTGGTGCCAAAAAATGTTGAGTTTTGTGCTTTCCTTTCCCAGAGGACCAGGAGTAAACCTTTGCTCCTTTTTTGTCCCCTCATTATTCTTCAGCTATAATAATGCCATTAACTGTCAAATAGTTTTCTTTGATAGTCAAGCCTTGATTAGATTTCTAGGCCACAGTTCTCTGATTTTTTGACCTGAGAAACATCCTCTTCTTTCAGAGGGCTTCTGTAGATACCATCTCTCATGGATTATTCATTGCTGTTGTTGTTAGGTGTCTTTGAGTCTACCTATTCCAAATCTTAGTGACCCCATGTGATAGAGTAGAACTGGACCATAGAGTTGTCTTGGCTGTAATAGATATTGAAGCAGATCACCATGTGTTTCTCCTGCACTGTAGTTTAACTCAGAGATTGACAAATGTTTTCTGTAAAGGGCTAAATAGCAAATATTTTAAATTTTGTGGGCTTGATGGTCTCTGTCAAAACTACTCAAATCTGACTTCTGGCAAAATTGCACTCTAGGCAGAAGCACATGCCGTCCCTCCACTTCGAAGATCCGAAAAACTAAGCCAAACAGAGAAAACAGCAATCCTGAAACCCTAAAACATCAAATGAAGAAATAAAGAACTCAGCCAAGCACCAAACGGAGTAAGAAAACTGACAGAGAACAGAGAGCAAGGAGAGATTCATGCAGAGGTCCCCTATCAGCTAATGCAGTGCAGATCCGCCATCTTGGACTCCTATCAGAGACCAGCAAATAGGGGGTACAAGAAAGCAG
>NW_004443955.1:21075746-21077467 GCF_000243295.1 Trichechus manatus latirostris
TGTTGTGAGGTTGTTAACCATTGTCATAGGGCAACATGTGTACTAACTATTTAATGAGAAACTATTTTGATCTGTAAACCTTCATCTAAAGTGAGAATAGAGGCACAATCGGAAGAGAGTAGCTGATGTCACTGAACTGTGCATGTAGAAATTTTTGAAATGGTGTATCTTTGGCTATGTATGTTGTCATTAAAAATAAAAAAAAGGTCAAGAAGGGAGAGGGTTGACATGTTGTGGGGTTGTTAACCAATGTGATAAAACAATATGTGTACTACTGTTTCATGAGAAACTATTTGTTCTGTAAACCTTCACCTGAAGTACAATAAAAAAAGAAAGAAAGGAAAAAAAAAAAAAACTACTCAACTCTGCCACTATAGAAAGAAAGCAGCAATAGAAAATTTGGAATTGAATGGGTGAGGATATGTTCCAAAAAACAAAAAAATTTATTTGCAAAAGTAGGAGGTGGGCTGGATTTGGTCAATGGGCTATAGTTTGCCAATCCCTGGTCTAACTTGTTCTTAAATGTTTTATAAATAAATGTTTTGTAAATATTTCTGCAGAAAATTTGTTTTCTATTATATCCACTTTACAAGTGAGGGAAATGACATTGTGTCTCCTTTATATCAAAATAAATTATTTATTTGGATAATTGCATCAATCAACTACATTATCTTTGCCAAGAAAAGTAATCATCAAATTGACAGCAATATTGATAACTGGACCCAGATCAGCAGACATAAGTTGAACCTCAAAACTGAATTTAAATTTTTCTGGTGATTACAGTGTCTTTAAATTTTACCCCAGAGAGGGTTCGTGAGCTGGTGAAGATCAAACCACAAACAGCTCTCCAGCAAGAAACCCCCCACCTGTATATTTCCGGTTGGACCCTCACCCCACCAGTCAGGAAGGGGCTTTTTATTTGAGACACTTCATGTTTTCACTGAAGCTTTCACTTATCATCTCTGGGTGTTGCTCTGCCTTCTATATCTAAGGATGCTACCCTCTACCTGGAAACAGGGCAGGTCAGAATGCTCCCAAGCATTGTTCCTTTTGGGTATCAATTCTAAATGCTTAAACAAATGGGTCATGAGACTGAAATGAGGTCAATAAAATCTTCGAAGGCATGCTCCCTTTTGATGGATGAGCTAAAAAGAAAACCATTTCAGAGCCTACTTTCAGCAGAGTAATGAATTCTGTGTTTCCAATCATTAAAGTTGAAATTATAGTAGATAGCATTCTACCCCACTGTTCATGAGATTTAACTCTTCAGAGGTCATAATAGATACACCCTATTAAATAATGCAGGCCAGACAACGCTGACTTAATAAAACCGAAATGTCACTTTGGGTTTGAATTGATTTTCTTACTTAAGGACCTCTTAGGCTTGCAAATCAAAACTGCCTGGTAGTCGCATGTTCTGAAGGAGGCTGACTTTCCCAGGGTTAGCTTTAAAAATGCAGATTGATGGGAAAGGTTTGTGTTGGGTCACTATCGAATGGCCTTCTCTTGAGGGCTTGAATTATGCATGAGCATCCATGTGTTTTGTGTTTCTGGCTTAACACTCTTAGAAGGTGGGGACAGGAAGAGAATGGAGCCAGCTGCAAACATACACTGTCTTCTTGAACAGGGTTAGCTGTTAGTGGAGGGCGGGGGTGAACAAGGATGGGGGCTGGATCTAATTTTAAAGGAATTTCAATTAATAAAACTTGAAACTAAACAAC
>NW_004443955.1:21078094-21079442 GCF_000243295.1 Trichechus manatus latirostris
CTGACTCTCTGTAGATGTGCATGGGTGTCTTAGTCATCTAGCGCTGCTGTAATAGAAATACCACGAGTGGATGGCTTTCACAAACACAAATTTATTTTCTCACAGTCTAGTAGACTAGAAGCCCAAATTCAGGGCATCAGCTCCAGAGGAAGGCTTTCTCTGTCAGCTCTGGAGGAAGGTCCTGGTCATCATCAGTCTTCCCCCGGACTAGGAGCTTCTCTGTGCAGGAACCTCAGGTCCAAAGGATGCTCTCTGCTCCTGGTGTTTCTTCTTGGTGGTATGAGGTCCCCAATTCTCTGCTTGTTTCCCTTTTCTTTTATCTCTTGAGAGATAAAAGGTGGCGCAGGCTACACCCCAGGGAAACTCCCTTTACTGTTGGATCAGGAATGTGACCTTAGTAAGTGTGTTATACAATCCCACCCTAATCCTCTTCAACATAAAATTAAAATCACAAAATGGAGGACAACCACACAATTCTGGGAATCATCGCCCAGCCAAATTGATACACACATTTTTGGGGGGACACAATTCAATCCATGACAATAGGTAAATATGCATCTGGCATATGACTAAATGATTCAAGGGAGCTGGCTTGCATTCCAGCCTTACCTTCCTCTTAGCTCTTTTAAGTATGGCATCTACCATATCTGAGCTACAGTTTCCTCTTCTATAAAATGAAGCACTTCAAACTTCTTCAATGCCTTTCAAATTTTGTTTTTAGCTTCAGGACGCTTTCTTCAAACCAACCTTTTCCTGCAAGCCATATACAAAGGACAGATAAAAGCAAAGCTGCTTAGACAGAAGTCAGTGTGTGGAGGGTAGCGGCAGAGAAGGGAAGGCCCAAACTGTGTTTTTTGTAACTTGGTAGAATTAATCCCAGCTTGAGGTCTTAATGTTTGCCTTGACCCCAACCCAAAAATAGTAAGCCTGGGATGTCAAGAGGAATGAAGAGCTGGCTTCTCCTCTAATTCCTATGTTGGTGTTCCTTCTCCTTGCCCCTTGTCCTTCCTCCCGTGGTTTCTGATCTCTAGATCTGACAAAACTCCTCACTTGGAACACTGGGTGAAGCCTTGTCTTCAAAGGAGACCTAAAAGGAACCACCATGAAAAGGCATGAATTTTGGTACCTCCCTCCTGACTTTGGAGTCCCTGGGTGGTACAAATGGTTAATGTACTTGGCTGCTATCTTAGTCATCTTGTGCTGCTATAGCAGAAATACCACAAGTGGATGGCTTTCACAAAAAGAAATTTATTTTCTCACAGTCTAGTAGGCTAGAAGTCCAAATTCAGGGCATCAGCTCCAGGGGAAGGCTTTCTCTCTCTGTTGGCTCTGGAGGAAGGTCCTTGTC
>NW_004443955.1:21079757-21081114 GCF_000243295.1 Trichechus manatus latirostris
GGGGGACATAATTCAAACCATGACAGCTGCGTTCATGTGCACCCAGAGGCACCTCAGAAGAAAGCCCTGGTGATGTGCATCTGAAAAAAATTAGTCATTGAAAACCCTATGGAGCACAGTTCTACTCTGACACACACTGGAATGCCATGAGTCAGAGTCGACTCCACGGCAACTGGCTTTGTTCCTCCTGACTTCAGGGTGTATCTTCTCCCTCACGGAGCCTTGGTTGTGTGGTGGTTAAGCACTCAGCTGCTAACTGAAAGATTGGCAGCTTGAACCCACCAGTGGCTCCATAGGAGAAAAGACCTAAAGATCTGCTCCCGTAAAGATTACAGCCTAGGAAACCCTATAGGGCAGTTATACTCTGGCACATGGGGTTCTATGAGTCGAAATTCACTTGACAGCACCTAACAACAAGAACGACATTTATCATTATATATCTGTTTGTTGGTTTGCTGCTGTCTGCCTTTCCCATTAGAATGTAAGCTCTGACTTGGAGCTGTGCTTGGGTACACAAGAGGTGGTCAGAAAATACCTGTGAATGAACAAATGAACGAATCAATCAACTAATCCACATGCCGAAAACTTTAGACAATTTCTTTGTAAGCCCTAGTACAAATAAGACCGAATCAAGTTGAGCACGTGGGGAGAAAAAAAAAAAAAAAAGACCCCTGGTGGCACAATGGTTAAGTGTTCGACTGCTAACCAAAAGGTCAGCAGTTCAAACCCACCAGCAGCTCTGTGGGTGACAAGACCTGGTGATCTGCTCCTGTAAAGATTACAACCTAGGAATTCCCATGAGGCAGTTCTACTCTTTCCTAAAGGGTCGCTAGGAGTCGAAATTGACTCACTGCACACAATAGCAACAACATCTTTCTCTTTGAGGAATTCTCTGTGTGTACGTCCACTACTTTTGAGGGCAGCAAGAGAAGGAGGGAATAAAAAATGGTGAGGAATAAATAGAAGCAAAGATTCTTGGATGAATGCTGTAGTACTGAGCCTGGAGGGTTACAGCTAAAACTAGTATCTTAATTTGGAGAAAAAAATTGGCCTTCTCTGCTCCAACCACCATCGGCAAGCCTGCTGCAAAGTTTCTCTAGCCTTAGTTTCTTTAATAAATACTTGCCTGTAATGAACCAGCTGGCACTCCAATGGCTAATGGTGGCTTATTGAAGAGGCATATTCTAGTATCAAGGAGGAGGTGTGCTTCAACTTCTGGGCCCTTATTTTGTTCTCAGCCCTGGACAACAGACCATTTTCTAATTTTCTCCTGACAAAAAGAAAATATGGTACCTTACACCAGAATGTCAAGTCCATCTAAGGAAGTGGACCAAGAAAAATATCCAGGGTAAACCCT
>NW_004443955.1:21083063-21083955 GCF_000243295.1 Trichechus manatus latirostris
AACGTCACTGCCAGCTCCCCAGGAAACTCCTGTCTCTGCTACCATCACCCACTGAACACTACCATTGTAGTTTCTAGGATTGCTTTAACCAAGTACCACAAGGTAGCTGGCTTACAACTACAGAAACGTGTTGTCTCACAATTCTGGAGGCCAAAAGTCCAAATTCAAGGTGTGAGCAGGATGAAGGCTTTACAGAAGATCCTTTCTTGTCTCTCCTGGCTTTTGTAGCTCCCAGCATTCCTTGGCTTGTAGCTACAGCATTACCCCATGGCTGCCTGCATCTTCACATGGCCGTCTTCCCTCTGACTCTCTCTCTGTGTCTTCACATGGCGTTCTCCTCGTGTGCTTGTGTCTCTGTCTCCTCTCATTTCATAAGGACACCATTCATTCTGGATTAGAGATCATTAGTATGATGATCTCATGTTAACTTAACCAATTACATCTGCAAAGATGCTATTTCCAAACCAGGTCACATTCACAGATACGGGGGTAAGAACTTCAACATATCCTTTTGGGGGACACAATTCAACCCATAACAACTACTAACTGCGCTTGCTGCATTAGCCGCAACTGCCACTGCCGTGAGCTGCAGCCACTTGTGCTAAGAACTGTCACGTGTGCCCAGTGTTACCACCAAAGCAGCTATCACTGCCGTGTCCCTCCACATACTGCAGAATTCCATTGGAGGTAGCTGCCACCTCCGCTGCTCGCATCAATACCTTCCCAGTGCACTGGAGCTCTATGGAGCCCAAGCTGGGTGGTGATCTAGGGGAAAATGTGTCTCTTTCCTCTTTATACTCTTACAGGCAGTGTTGGTTCCCCTGACCTACATGTTTTTGATGGAACAGCAATGCCATTTTTAGTTTTAAACCTTTTTCTCCTTATGACTAAC
>NW_004443955.1:21089296-21093989 GCF_000243295.1 Trichechus manatus latirostris
GGGTGCACACCCAAAGTGTCTACCACAATGTGCATAGCTTGATGATGTATAATTCTAACACCGTTTCCTCCAGCCAGAGTATAATAGGATGAAAATGGCAAGCTGTCACTGTATGCTATTATTAGTCATTTACACCTCAACAAAAACCACTTAGGCAATTTTCCCTAAGAGAAGATTGTGAAAACGGAAAGGGAGAGGTATTGTTAGGTGAAGAAGAGGACCTGAGGACTGATAAATTGGAAGTACAGAAGACAAATTTGTCTATCTGCACGATGTTTTTCCAGCAGTGTCCTGTGCTTTAATGTAGATCTGAGGTAAATAAAATATGAGATCAAATGTCACCTAATGAAAGCCAGATGTCTGCTCAGACAGAACACATAAGGGGACATCACAGTAATCAAAAATCTAATCATCAGGTAGATTTTGTCGAAATACTGAGAGTGGCTCGGTGTCTCAGGGAAGAAGTCCTATTAAACAGAATTCCAGAATTCTGAAATATTCATTTAGGAAGAGAACCCTGCCCACATTACAGGGGAAAACACTAAATGAGAAGTCACTATTAACCTGGTAAATACAAAACTCAAATAAGGAATATCAGCTGTTCTCAAGAATTACTTCTCAGGTAAGGAGTCTTGAGAAACTTCTGCCTTTCTTAGAAAGTTTGGCTAAGGAGAGCATAATGCTTAAGTCTACATGGCTGAGACCAGCTAACCACTGGGTGTAGGTATACAATGCTGCCCATGATCTGGCGCTCTTCTTGTTTTATGTTTCTATAACCAAACCATCTATTTCTATGGGCTTCTCCAAAACAGAGTAAACACAGATAATGAGATTTCAGATGGACAAATCACATTTCCATGCATTCCACACTGCCTTTTCTGAGACCATTACCAGAAAACCTGGTTGTAATATTGGGCGTTCCCAAATCCTTCAGCACGTGTTTATTCACACTATTGTGTATCTTACTTGTGATATGTGTATTTTTGCTAGTGGAACTCTCAGAGGGTTCTCATATTTAGAAGTTCTCACGAACACCTCTCCGTGCTCCACATAAAATTAAGTGCTGTCTGCTTTGGGTCAGTGCAGTGACTTCATTTCTTTTCTCTGGCAAATTATGTCACATTTGGCTTATGGGTAATGATTTAATACTCAGACTAGAAAAGGAAAATTGAAAATTAGTCCCGCTAATTCAAGACTATATGAAAGATCTAATCAAGCCAGTGACTTGCCTTTTATTCAAAAAATGTAATAAAGATGGCTTTACCTTCAAATTATTTCTTCCACTGCTAATTCATTTTCACTGAAAGATATTGAGATTTTTATCTACAGAGAATAAATTAATCAAATGCTTGGCCAGAAACATCTGTTATGCATGTATCTAGAAGCATACAACCAGATTTATAGGAGTAAGTCTTCTGCTACTAGTGAGAAGTTTCCAACATAATGCTGAGAGTGGGTCTGCATAGCCCCCACCATATTGGTTATGGGTAGGTTGTGAAGTGAGAAGTACACCTATGGCAAATTTAATGAATAGTGGTACAAGTGGTTTGCACTCAGCTGCTAACCTAAAGATTGGCAGTTCAAACCCACCCAGCGGCTCCATGTATGCAAGGCCTGGTAAATTGCTTCCATAATGATTACAGCCAAGAAAACCCTATGGAGCAGTTCTACTCTGTAACACATGTGGTTACCATGAGTCAGAATCGACTCAATGGCAATAGCGTAGTCATGTTTATGTGTAAAACAGAGTGTGTTACCCTGAAGAGTTTCAAAAATGCTAGATAGCCTCCCTAAAAATAGAAATACATCTTTACATACAACCATGCTTGACATTCTACCATATTAATATTCATGGAAGATTAGAGTTGAATCTAATAGGGATTATTTAGTCCCACTCTCAGCCTTCTGGGTTAAGCATTTCCCTTCATGGGCTTCTCTGCTTAAAAATGCAAATGATACCAAGAATGGTAGCAAATCAAGACAATGGTATTTTACTGTCAATTAGTACACCCCTAGAACCAGAAAACCTAAATTGCATGAAATTATTATAGCTCAGGAAAGGCATAGAAAATGCGATCTAGAAATGAAAGCATGGCACGATGAGGGATGAGTCATAAAAAGGAGCGGAGTGGGCATATAATTTAACTCAGTGTCTGTCCTATGCAAAATAGAATTTAAACAAATTTTAAGCCCCTTATGGGCATAAATGCATCTATACATCTTTGTATTTTCCATGGCCTCTCATAGTGTACTATAGATGAGAAGGATTCAAAAAAGAATTATTCATTCAATACTTAACAACATTTTAGAGTGCCAACTATACCCTAGGCACTATATTAGATTCTGAGTGTGCATCACAGACAAGATAGGTTCTTTGCCTTCAAGGGGTTTATGGTCTTTATGGAGAATACAAACAATAAAACATTCAATTAAAAGTCACTGTGGTTACAAGATCAAAATATGAAAATCAATTGTAGTTCTAGACATTAGCAATAAAAAATGTAAAAATAAAATTAAGAAAAAAATCCATTTATAATAGCATCAGAAAGAATAAAATACTTAGAAATAAATTTAACAAGAAATAAGTGAATAACTTGTGTTCTGAAAACTACAAAACATTGATGAAAGAAATTAAAGAAGGCCTAAATAAATGAAAAGACATCCCACGTTCATGAATCAGAAGACTTAATATTATTAAAATGGCATTTCTCCCCAAATTGATCCACAGATTCAAAGTAAACCCTATCAAAATCTCAGCTGTCTTCTTTGCAGCAATGAATAAGCTGATCCTACAAATGATATGGAAATTCAGGGACCCAAAAAGGCCAGAACAATCTTGAATAAGAAGAACAAAATTGAAAAACTCATACATCCTTATTTCAAAACTTCAAAACTTAAAGCTACATTAATCAAACCAGTGAGGTACTAGCATCAGGACAGACACATCAATCAATGAAACAGAATTGAGAGTCCTAAAATAAACCCAAATATCTATTACAATCAAATGATTTTTGACAAATGTTCCAAAACAAGGAGATGGAGGAAAGAATAGCCTTTTCAATAAATGGTTCAGGGACAACTGGATATCCACATGCCAAATAATAAAGTTGGACCCCCAACCTTATAGCATATATAAAAATTAACTCAAAATATATCATAGACCTAAACCAGAAGAATAAAATATTGGAGTAAATCTTCATGACCTTGGCTTAGGCAATGGTTTCTTAGATATTACACCAAAATCACAAATGACAAAAAAAAAAAAAAGATAAATTGAACTTCATCAAAATTAATACTTTTCAGTTTCACAGGACATCATCAAGAAAGTGATAATACAATCCACAGAATGGGAGAAAATGTTTAAAATCACATATCTGAAAAGGAATTTGTATCCAAAATATAAAAAGAACCCTTACAAATCAACAACAGAAAGATAAATAATACAATTAAAATATTGGCAAAACATCTGAATATACATTTCTCAAAAGAAGACATACAAATGGCCAATAAGCACATAAAAAGAATCTCAACATCATTTGTCATTAGGGAAATGTAAATCAAAACCACAACGGGTTATCACTTCACACCCACAGGAATGGCTATAATAAAAAAGACAGAAAATAAGTGTTGGTAAGGATGTGGAGAACGTAAAATGGTACAGCCACTTTGGAAAACATTCTGGCTATTCCTCAAAAAGCTAAGCATAGAATTACACATGACCCAGCAATTCAACTTCTAGGTATATACCCAAGAGAACAAAAACATATGCCCATAGCAGCATTACTCATACTAGCCAAAAAGTGAAAACAATTTAAATGCTCATCAACTAATTTGTAGATGGATAAAATGTGGTATAGCCATACAACAGAATATTATTCAGTCACAAAAAGGAATGAAGTTGTGATACATAGTACAACATGGATGAGCCTCAAATACCTTATAAGTGAAAGAAGGCAGACACAAAAGGTCACATATGGTATGATTCCATTTATCTGAAATGTCCTGAATGGTAAATCCGTAGAGACAAAACATAGATTAGTGTTTGCCAGGGGCTGGTGGGAGAAGAGAAGGAGGAGTAACTGATAATGAGTACAGAGTTTCTTTTTGGGGTAATGAAAATGTTCTGGAATTAGATAGTGGTGATCTACACACAACTTTCTGACTATATGAGAAAGCACTGAATAGTACACTTTAAAAAAGAATGAACTTTATGACATGCAAATTATATTTTAATAAAGCTGTCATTAAAAAACAAAGAATATTGACTCCAACTCATGACCCAGCCTACATGTATGTAAAATGAATATAGAAATTTAAGTCATATCAGAGAATTGTAGCAGGATGTTCAGAAAGACAATACATGTATATATCATTACTGCTATTGAAATAATGCTCAAATATAGGACATTTTAAATCACTGGGAATGAAAAAACCAAGTATTCACTGAGGAAGTTCTATGATGGAAATAATACTGACAACTATGGAGCACTGAACAAATGTAGGCACTTCAGTCATAGGAGAGACATCAAGAGATGCTTCTAGCAAAACATTACCTTCAGGAAGTTTCCAGGGACTAAAGGGGTAAATTGTCAACAAGCAAACACAGCAAAGGAATGGAACCCTTGAGGATGCTCTGACCGAACTGAATCTCAAGTCAAGAAAATCCAGGTGGAAAATCTGGCTTAGTGCTGGG
>NW_004443955.1:21094986-21096189 GCF_000243295.1 Trichechus manatus latirostris
AAGAACATACAAATATATATATGCAGTAGGGACAAGTGTACTAAAGGAAATAAAAGAGGAAAATGAGATTAGAGTGCCTAGGGAGGGGAGTTGTAATTTCAGTAAGTTAGGTCAGAGAAAGCTTTGCTAAGGCAGTGACATTTGGATGACATTTTACATGGAAGACAGCCAGGCAAAATCTGGAGGAAGAGAGCTTCCAAGCAGAGGAAACATTAAGTGCAAAGGGGCCAGAAGCTGAAACTTGCTGGGGTGTTTGAGGAAGAGAAAGAGGGCTGGTCTGGGGGAAACTAGAGGCCAATCAACACAGCACCCTCTCGGCTCACTTTATTCTAAGTACCTTGTACTGGACCAGGCTAATTACACTATCACACTCCCTGCCTTCCGAAGTTCCAGTCTAGGTTGGGGAACACAAACACTAAACAAATAGTCACAAAAATTAAAATAGAACTACACATTGGGACATGGCTGCAGAGGAAGATTCCGGCTCATCATGGGTTTGTAGCCAGAGAACCTGATTTCACTTGGGGGTTGGGGAGGGCTTCTGTGAAGAAGTAACTTTTAAGGAAAAACTTGAAGGGAAGATATGTAGGTATAACCAGTTATATTAAATCTATTATTTGAAAAATATACATTAGGATTCATTCGCTTTAATTAAAAAAAAAAAAAAAGGTGACCCTAATGAAGCTTCTGATGAAAAAGAACGCCAGATATTTAGTCAAACAGAAGAGATTGCATCAGACATGAAAATTTTATTATCTTGGCAATGACAGATTGAGTCACTATATAGAACTTCATAATATTTGAAATCAGGAACACGACATTAACGTTTACGAACTGATTACCATAATTACAGTTCATTTGATCTTGATTGCTTTTGTAAGGACTTCTGATTAAATCTGTATGCCCTTGTAATTCCTAATGCTTGTTTTTTTTTGCAAAGCTAAGAATTTCTTGGGATAATAACTCAGCATTTCCTTTTCGGCCTTTTCCCTCTTCCCATACCATATTGTGACTGATGTTTTGATTTTATATATATATAGTGTTTTTTTTTAACCTCACCATTGTATTAGTCTTTTAAAACTTGCAAAGAATTTTTACTTATAGTAATTGGAAACTAAAAATAACTCAGGAAAGGGAAAAACCAAAAATAAAAATATAGCCATCGAGTTGATTCTAACCCCATGTAATACAGAGTAGAACTGC
>NW_004443955.1:21103596-21143705 GCF_000243295.1 Trichechus manatus latirostris
TCTATGCCCTGTTTTTTAGAAGGATCCACATATTAAAAACATACCCAAACATACATTTTTTAAAAGATACAAGACAACTTTGTCACTTTGGACCTGGCATTCAGCATTTGCATAAATTCACCCATAGCCCAAAATACCTGCTCACATGAGTAATGCCATCCAAATCTCAGGAAAATGCTTTTTCACATCTCCTGCCTCATTCCCTAGACAAAAAAGGACTGCGTACAAATGCTGTAGAAGTTTTTGGGTATTGTCACTTCTGAAGTCAGAGAGGACTACTTTGGAATATGGGGAAGATTTGATAGGCAGGAGCACTTCGGTAAGAGAAAAGACAAAATAATTAACTCGTCCGTCTTCTCAGGGGTAAATGCAATGGGCTGTTGCATAATAAGCTATCATTTCCCAGTAATGCTGAGCATTCGATTTCTTGCTTCTCTTTGGTTTCAATTCTTTGTTCCAGAGGTTCTTACAAATTATTGTGGTATTCACAACAATTACATGTGTTGGTTGAGGAACATTTTGCAAAATAAAACAACTGCTTATGCAAACATCGCTGGTCTATCAAAACCACACCCAGACATACGCAGTAATAATTAAGTTCAGTCATGTTTGGTATTCTGCTGACTTTACACATATTTTTTCATAATGAAAGTATATTTGTCAGCTTTGTTAATTTATGACTTTTCAATAATTAGACATGCGGATTGTGTGATCCCATTTATACTCTTGCCCTAAAGGTTCTGGACAAGTCTGCGCCTTGATACTCAGACATCATACCATGCCAACTTCTTCTTGTGGAGATCTATCATGAACCCCAAGTTTGGACCATTCCTTCTTCACAAGCAAGAGGAAATGAATGAACACATCATGGCCACTGTTCACTATGATATGCTATAAAAGGTCTCTGACATGCTGTGGATGAATTAGGCTTCCACATAAATGTATACCATGTGATTATAAGCCGTATACAATGAACATTGATAATATTATAAACGTAACTGTGATCATTCCTTTATGAGTTTGCTTTGCCGACATGTTCACATATAGCCTAGTTCCAGAGTTATAATTTTTGAGAGCATTCAATTCTTCTTGAATCACCTTGTGCACAGCTCTCACTCATTATTGGCAGTTATTCATTTGCATAGTTGGCTTCACTCCTAGAAGACAGGGACCAGATCTCATTCTTCCTGCATATACAGAACCTACTATGTCTGCCTGTGTTTCATGGAATTCCTTGCTATTTTCAATCATACTTGACAAATGGAAGCATTTGTTAAAGGAAAGTTTTTGCTCTTCAAAAAGAAATAACAGCTACTAAAAGGCTCTTCAGCAATCTAAGCTATAAACTTTTCCCTTATTTTTTCTCATTTTATAGTTGGCACTCTATTAAAGCACATGAAATGAATAATGGACACTTAGGAGCAGCTCACTGGTCTCTGGATGCACTGCAACTACCAGAACCTCTGGGCATCTGTCGCCCACTCCCGCCCCAGTTTTTCTCTATCACATCAAAGTCTTCTTCTTTTAATAGCATGTTATTGTCTTTATTTCTTTAATTAACAAATGGTGACTTAACTCTACTAGTTGCTCTGAATTGCTTCACTTATATACTTATTTGTATGCTTAGTTTTTTGTTGCTTTTCCTTTGGGGTAGAATGTAGACCCCATAAAAGTAGAGAGCTGTGTGTCCCCCTCACTATGAGATCTTCAGCACCTGGAAAATAGTAGGTGCTAAATATATGTGGTGGGTCACTGGTGGTTCCGGGGTAGAATTCTCACCTTTCCTGTGGGAGACTTGGGTTTATTTCCTGGCCAATGCACCTCAAGCACAGCACTACCCATCTGCCAGTGGAGGCTTGAATGTTGCTATGATGCTGAATAGGTTTCAGCAGACTTTCCAGATTAAGAAAGACTAGAAAGAAAGGCCTGTCAATCTAGTTCAGAAAAATTAGCCAATTAAAACCCTATGAATCACAATGGTCTGATCTCATTGTACATGGCGTCATTCTGGATTGGGCAGCCTTGGAAGCAGGGAACAAACATATTAACAACCTGAGATAGGAAGATGACACACCCTTGCTTGTCAAAAGTGAAGACAGCTTGAAGCACTTACTGATAAATGTCAAAGACCACAGCTTTCAGTATGGATTACACCTGAACGCAAAGAAAACAAAAATCCTTACAAATGGACCAATAAACAACATCGTGATGAATGGCAAAGAAGTTGTAGTTGTCAAGGTTTTCATTCTTCTTGGATCAACAATCAATGCCCATGAAAGAGCAGTCACGAAATCAAAGGACATATTGCACTGGGCAAAGCTGCTGCAAAAGACTTCTTTAAACAGCAAAGATGTCACTCTGAGGACTAAAGTGTGCCTGACCCAAGTCATGGCATTTTCAATCGCCTTATATGCACATGAAACCTGGACAATTAAAAGGAAGACCAAAGAAGTGATACATTCAAACTGTAGCTTTGGCAAAGAATTTTGAATATACCATGGACTGCCAGAAGAATGAACAAATCTGTCTTGGAGGAAGTACAGCCAGAATGCTCCTTAGAAGTGAGGATGGCCAAACTTTGTCTCACTTACTTTGGACATGTCATCATGAGGGACCAATTGCTGGAGAAGAACATCATGCTTGGTAAAGTAGAGGGTCAGCAAAAAAAGACCCTCAATGAGATGGATTGACACAGTGGCTGCAACAATGGGCTCAAACATAGCAATGATTGTGAGGATGGCTCAGGACAGGGCAGTGTTTCATTCTGTTGTACCTGGGATCATTATGAATCAGAACCAATTTGATGGCACCTCACAACATGAGCAACAGCAAATATACATGAATGAAATGGATAAATGTATAGTAAATATGCATTTAGAATATCAGCAACTGGGACTTTTATGTGTTTCCTTCCCCTAGTGTTTTCTTCTGTACTCGAACAACACTCAGGTAATATCTATTTACTTCTACAACAACAAAATTTTGCTTGGGAGGGCTCTTGAAGGAGCTGTTTCTGGATCATGATTGATGGACTGACGTTTTCACTGTTCCACTTTTCATCTATATTCTGAATCCGTCCTCCCCACATACAGCCTGCACGTTGCTAAGTGCTTCTGTAGGGGTGGGGGATGCTATAACAGCCCAGCAAGACATCACAAAGCCTCTGTTTTTCAGCAAACCTGGATCCAGCTGCAACCCCTTCCTTCTCTTTACTCAAGATTAGAATTTTTTCAGTCAGATTTCACTTGCTCTGGATAAATCTTTTCACCTATTAAATCAGACTTTGTGATCCCTGCTAACAGAGCATTTGAAGAACTATCAAAAGGACAGTGTTCCATATCTTACAGTAAGCCCTTGATAGCAGTCATTAATGCGTTGTATGATGGGGAATGTTGTCTGAAGATAAAAACAGGCAGTCGTGCAGGAATCAGCCCAATCGACTTAATTTTGTACATGCACAACCCCTGATGTGTCTGCGACGAGATTAGGCTATGCTCTTGCTGGCAAATTTATTATAACTTTGTTCAAATAACAAATCTGTAATTAGTTTGTACTGTGGTTTTGGTGCAACTAAGCAGAAGAAGGGATGAACAAATATTAGTTGATTCCAAAGGAGCCCATTTGTTTAAAAAAGCTTATCCATTAAGAAGGCAAATATCAGATAGAAGTGTGTTCTGAAGAAGTATTTACAGTTCTTTTGTTTCAAAATAGTTGGAAAAATAGATGAGCAGAACAATTTGAAAGCTGTTGTTAGACCCTTTCTCTTCTCTTCCTTCTCAATTAGGTGAGAAGCATAAAGTTGCTACAGGCTTGCTATTAAACTTGTTCCCTGTACAATGTGACATCTCCTGCTGATCACTTACTGCATTTCTCTGGAGCCAACAGCCCCACTTAGGACAGGATGCGCTGTATAAAAATAACCCTGTTAGATGCCACCTGTGATACTAATGATATGTTAGAGCCAAGATGCAGGGACCGAGATCAGAAGGCCCTCGCCGCAAGCAGAATATATGCCTGCATCTGTTGTTGTTGTCAGTTGCTGTGGAGTTGGCTCCAACTCATGGCAACTCCATGCCCAACAGAACAAAGCGTTGCCTGTTTCTGCACCATCGTCATGATTGTTGATATGCTTGAGTCCATTGTTAAATTTATCATGATGTTGTTTATTGGCTACTGTGTATTTTGAGTGCCTTCCAACCTAGGGGGCTCACCTCCTAGCTCATCTTCCACCAGACAATGCTCTGTTGTGATCCATAGGGTTTTCATTGGCTGATATTTGGAAGTAGACTGCCAGTCCTTTCTCAGTCTGTCTAGGTTTGAAATCTCCACTGAAACCTCTCCACCACGGGTGACCTTGCTAGTATTTGAAATACCAGTGACATAGCTTTCCAGCATCAGAGCAACATGCAAGCCACCACAGTTCAACAAACTGAGACATGGATGGTGGATGCAGATGGCAAAGTCAGAAGCCCCTTGCCACAGCAGAATATATGCCTGCTTCTAGGGGAAAAAAGAGGGGCATACGGCTGGTGAATCTATCCAGTAGCTGAGAACCAGGGTTCTATCACAAGTTTGGATATGCAGGAGGTTCCCAGAGCATATTGGGCATACGTAAGATGCTTCTCAAATGTGGTTCTCAAAACTTCATTCAATGAGAGAAAGACTGGATTGGGAGGCGTGGTTTGAGGCTGAGAACACTGCAGTCCCATCTCAAGGAGGCAGGTAGACACCAATGCATGGACACCATTCCACATATTTCTAGGCTGATATTGTGAAATATGGATTTTCTTACATACAGTAGCAGAAAAAAAGTTATTGAAAAGTATAGTTATTTTAGTTGTTTTAATACTGGGATTTTGAATATGATGTATCTGGTAATTTAATTCTAAGTATTTATTGCATACTCCCCACATTAAATCAAAGAAAATTGCATACAGGTAGAGCAGGGACATAAGTAAAGAATTTTTCCACTTGAGAAATGCGCTATTTTTACCAAGACCTGAATTCCATGCTGGCTGAGATTATCCCTGTGTCTAATGGGAGAGGTGTGATGAAATCCGAAGGCAGTATTATCTTGCTTTATAACTGCATTGCCTAATAACAGAAAGAGAGCTTTGGGCGTAATTAATAGCCATTCTTACAGATCTTTTAACTCTGCAATCTCCAAGGAGCTTGCTTTCCATTAACATTTCCAGAAATAGCTTACTTTACATTATTAAAGTGCTGCGAGTGATGGTTTCCAAATTATCCCTAAGCTAATTATTAAAACATGATTACTCCAAAAGCTTTTTCCACTTTAAATCCTACCTTTAAGTGCCTTGCAGTAAATATAAAGATAGAGCCATAGCCCACTGGAAGAATCTCTGCTTGTGTTAGAGCCAACTTCCATTAACTCAATCTCTAGTATACTCTAAAATGTGTTTTCATTACGAGTTATGGTGCTAAATACCGTGGGAAATGATATGCAAATCAGCAATATTAACTACGCCAGTTAAGACGAGCCCAAAGTAACTTGATGAAGGGGATGTAGCCACTATAAAGCTATGTTTTGCTTTTTTAAAAGGCTAATTAGGCTGGCTAATTATCTCAGACTGAGAGCATATTATTCTCTTGGAAAAGCAAGCATAATTAACTTAGAGAGGCTTCCCCTACAAGCAAAACCAAGTAAATAGAAAAACTTCCATATAAAGTGGAACTCACTTCTATTGAAATCCAAAGGATAGCTTGATGTGTATGTAAGTAAGAGCAAAGAACAAAATAAAACAATAGTTGTAAAGTGTGGGCATCCTAAAAGTTTATAGGACAAACAGAGGAGCTGGCTGCAAATGCATAGCCATAATTTCTAATCTACATAATGTACACTTCTAAAGAAGATGCAAATACTTCCTAGGGAAGATATGTATATAGGACACTCGTTGCTCTTGGTTACCCAGCAACCATTCGTCTTTCTTTTGGTAAGCCAAACCAAAACCAGTTGCTATGAAGTCGATTCCAACTCGTGGAGCACCACGTGTGTCAGAATAAAACTGTGCTCCATAGGATTTTCAATGCCTGCTTTTTCAGAAGTAGATCCTGTCACCTTTGGGTGGACTTGAATCACTAAACCTTTCAGTTAGCAGCCAAGTGTTTAACCGGTTACACCATCCAGGGACAGAACTCCGATTTCCCTTCTGAGGAATTATCTGTTGTACCTGTATTGAAATTCAACCTCTCTTCCTGCCCAGTCCTACTTCCGTCACTCCAGGGGTGGATTATCCAATAGGCAAGGTAAGCACAGTGCTTATTTTGCTTACCAGATCATATCTAGTGAAAAATTTCACATTTTTTTCCACCACATCAAAGAATCTGCTTCTAGATATGGCTGGCAGCTGTCTCTCTCCCAACTCCATAGCACCTTCCTACAGAATCAAGCCTCTTTTCAAATTTACAATCCCTGACAGGGGTGGATGACCCAATAAACAAGGTAAGCACGGGCTTACTTGTGCTTACTTACTAATTTGTAGTGAATTTCACATGGGTTTCCCCACACCTTTGATGTGCTGAAACCCATGTGAAATTGTTCACTACAGATGAATTGGTAAGCAAGGTAAGCACTGTGCTTACCTTGCCTATTGGATAATCCACTCGAGTCACTCCCTTCCAGGTAATGCTTCCAAGAGAACTCCCTAATAAACCAAAAACACACAAATGACCATTTCAGAGGCTTCTTCCCAGGGAAGTCAATATATGGCATTGGTGCCAGGATTGGCCCTAGGAAACAGAATCTACAACGGGATTTTGGAGCCATATCACTTGCCAGCTGGCCACCAGTGAGGATCCCACTGCTGGTAGTTGGGGTAGAACTGATAGCCCACAGTATCCCGTAGCAGTACAATTGCTAAAATTTCCACTGGTGGTAAACTGGGATAAAGTACAGATGGAAGGGAATGTGTTGAAGGGAGCAATATCTCAGGTGTTTGAAGGGTTCAGGAGAAATAGAAATTCTAAGGACAATGAAATTTGATGATAGCTGTTCTGGATTAGTTGGAGAAAGACAAGGAAAGGCTGAAGGTGGTTAATTATTAATTTAAGACAAAGTGTGAAAGCCAGAGGGCCTCCTTGGCAGCATATAAAGAAAAGCTCATCTCCTGCAGCCAGAGGGCAGACAAAGCTGAAGATCAGGTTCAGGAATTAATTATAATTGTAGTAGAGCTTCAGAGAAGGTTGAATTCCAACCCTGGAAAGTCTGTTAAACTAAGTTCAAGATCCTAACTGGGATTAGAGCCTACCTGTTAAAGACTAGGGACACTTGGCTTGAAGATGGCAGTGGCAATGGACTTGGCTGGTTGTTTAGGAGCCTATGGAGACAATGAGATCTGTGGAAGAGACACATGAATGAACCTATGAGACTGGAAGCAAAGTGCAAAGATCTTTAGATTGGATGCTAATGCTCAACAGAGACCGTCTCTCATGGAAGAGACACTCAACAACCAAGCAGACAAAGAAGATTTGGTCAGCTGATGTTAGCTAACCTCAGCCATTGACCATCCTAGTGCTTGAACAATGTGTACATGAAGAGAGAAGCCAATGTGGCAGGGACAGAGGCTATGCAGGGGCTCAACAGCATATGTTCCCTCTCACCAAGGCTGTTCTAGCTACTGTTGCTGCTGAATATTCAGTCTGCTGACAACAGAGACCAATTCTGAGTTTCCAGTATGGCACCACCACTCAAGAAAACTAACCAGGCTCTTTGTGGCAAGTTGATTGATTGCACTGGATCCCTTTCGCCCTGAAAGTGGCAGCAATGCATGTTAATTGAGATCAACACATATTCTGAGTATGTGTTTGCCTTTTCTGACTAGGATCTCAGCAGCACCAATATTTAAGGGCTTATAAAGTGTTTGACACACCAACACAAGATCTTGCTCAACGTTTCGTTAGACAGAGGGCTAAGGAGGTGAAGCAGCTGACACACGATCATAGGCTCTACCAGTCCTATATCACACTACCTAGAAACTGATAGTGTGATAGAGTCATAGAACAGCTTTTTAAAGGCACAGCTGAGGTGCTGGTTTGGAGATGATGCTTTGCAAGGATGGGGCACCACCTTCCAGAACCTAGATATACCTTAAATCAATTGTATGGTTCTATGTCCCAATAGTGGTCCCTGGGTGATGCAAATGGCTTGATCTTGGCTACTAACCTAAACGTTGGCAGTTCAAACCCACCCAGCAGTGCCATGGAAGAAAGGCTTGGTGATCTGCTTCTGTAAAGATCATAGCCAAAAAACCCTGTGGAGCAGTTCTACTCTGTAACACATGGATCACCATGAGTCAGAATAGATTTGACCAGCAATGGGTTTAGCGTGTGTGTGTGTGTGTGTGTGTGTGTGTGTGTGTGTGTGTGCGTGTGCGTGCACGTGCATGTGTGTATGTGTGTGTGTGTGTGTGTTTTGGTCCCAATAGGCAGAATACATAGGGAACAAAAGAGTAGGAGTAAGAGTGATCCTGATTATTATCTCTCAGTAAGCCACTTGGGAAGTTTTTCTCTCCCATCCACACAAATGTAGGCTCTCAGATCTAGAGGTGCTGGTTCCTGAGGGGGTGCTTCCACCAGGGGATGTAACAGGAGTCCCATTAAACTGTAATCTCTGGCTGATTCCTTATCGCTTCATGTCCTGTGCCAAGAGACCTGATGGCAAGGAAAGCATCACCATGCTGGAAGGAGTAATCAACCCTGATCATCAGGAGGATGTAGGGCTACCCCATTACACAATGGGGTAGGAAAAAGTATTCTGGGCACCTGAGTGATCCACTGGAGCTTTTTAAACTCTCCTGCCCACTTTAGATGATAAATGGGCAAGAGAAGCAATTATGGCTGGAGAAGATTATAGTCACCATGGGCTCATACTCCTCAGGCTTGAGAGTCTCGGTCTCCTCAAAAGGGAAGACAGGCCAGAAGAGGTGCCAGATGAGGGTGAGGGGAATTCACAGTGGGCCATGCAGGAGGGAGATGAAGAGTTATCAGCTGTGGCCCCAAGAACAACTGCAGCACTGGGGGCTGTAGTTGGTCCCACTAACCTTACTCTTATATGTTTCCCTACAAAAAGAGACAAACCAAAATCCTACAGGAGCTGTTTGCAGATGAGTTGAACTTACTACAAACAGCAAATGCATCAAAGTAGTGTAAGGGGTGGACTGTAGTGGATGTTCGGATACATCACCTGGATCCCCCAGTTAAGACTGAGTTACTCCTTCCCCCAGCTGCTGAGGTATATTTTCTGCTGACAGGTCACTAGTGAATTCCCCAGGAATTGTTGTCAGCCAGTGAGAGCTTCCTCATCCAAGATTATGGTCCCTTCCCCAAGGCAGCCTACACCAAACAACTAGTCAACATGGGGGTACAAAGACCTTACCTTCTTACCTCAATTCTCGATATCTCTTCTGAAGGATTATCTCAGCTAGAGAGCTGCCATGGATCAGTTTCCATGGGACCATGCAAACAGATGACACAATTCCCATATGGACAAGCTTCAGTTAGCATGATACTGTTAAATGCAAGGACTGCCTGTAAATATGGACTATCATAAAATAAATCTGTTTTTCCCTTGTCTTTAATGAAAGAATTTGCCACTGAATTGATGCCTTTAAATAGGTTTTTGTGTTCTATGAATACATATTTATATGATTTATGCAAATATAGAGCAAGAATAATCTATTTTCCTGGAAGGATATTATATAGAGGCCTCATTCTTATCCATTTGTATCCATGTAATGCTTTTTGCAATTAGGGGAAGAAGAAGGGATGCAACAAGAGTGAGGATAAAAGGGAGAGAGAGGAGGGAGAGGATAAGAAGAATTCCAAGATTCCAAATTTAGCAGCATATAAGTATGCTCTTCAAAGACAGTTTGTGCTCATTTGCTACTAACCTATTCCATTCAACAACCTGTTGTATAACCCCCAACACTCTTTAGTTCCCTAGTAAACTGCCAGGAAAATATAAATGCTTAAATTAATTCCTGTGTCCAACACTTCCCCAGCATCAACCTGTAGCAAAGAGAACTATCCTATTCTTACACAAATAATGTGCATCTTCTAAGTATGTTTGCCAACTACTCGCTCCTCTCCCACCCCGGCAACATATTTTTGTAAGCATGCTATGCTAATTTTTTTTTTTTTTTACAGCAACATGTAAAGAAAATTGGCATAGCGGCACTTACTAAAATACCTCATAGAGAGAGGGTACAGTTGGCAAACATAGAAAACATACATTATTTGCATAAAAATACAGTATGTGGCCCCCATTGCTGCCTGCTGGAAGCCTGAAATGTAAGTTCTATTCAGGATCGCTGCTCTCTGATTGCAAATGTAACATTGGCTTTGGGTCCTGGGACTTTTGCAAAGACTCAGTCGTTAACACAGTTCAGCAAGCCGAGGAAATATTTGAGAGAAAACTATCAGAGCATGAAGGTAAACTCCAGGTCATGGTTTCCTCAAATAAGGGAAGAGCTGATTCTCCTGAACTTTCTGTCTGCTCCCTTCCAGGACTTGTCCAAGCTCTATGGTGCTCTCTGGAAACATGGGTGTTCGTACTTCCCCCTAGGGGGTAATAGTTTTGTTACTTTCCGTTCTCCACCTTGAGACAGCAGAGCTCATACTCACAGCATCTTTGGGGCTGCTCACATGAACCAATTGTTGTTGTTAGGTGCTGTCAAGTCGATTTCAACTCATAGCAACCCCATGTGACAGAGTAGAACTGCCCCATAAGGTTTTCTAGGCTATAATCTTTACGAGAGCAAATTGCCACATATTTCTCCTACGGAGCAGCTGGTAGGTTTGAACCACCAAGGTTTCAGTTAGCAGCTGAGTGCTTAACTGTTGGACTACCAGGGCTCCTAAGTGTCACTTTTTTTCAACATAGACTCTGACTCCCTCCCCTTTACTCAGCAGAGGGCCATTTTCAATCTGAGAGAATTCCCTCTTTCATATGGAGCAATTTGCCCTCTGCTTCCTCCTTCCTGGAGACTAACTCACTAGGCCTAATTATTTACCTCAGTAAACTAGGAATGACATCAGAAATTGAAGCGACCATTTCCACTAGTAGAGGTCAGAAGCTGCTCAAGGCCAAATGTTACGGGGGCATTGGAGGCCAAGAAAAAGCAATTTCCTTCTCACAACATTTTATCAGAAAGTCAAGCAGAGTCACCCCATTAAAAGAAGTCACCTCTTATACTTTTCCTCATTGAGTCGATCACCTCAGTGAGGAGAAGGAATAATGCCCTCCTCCTAATAGTAAATGGTTCCTAAACTTTAGCCCACATTAGAATCCCCTGGAAAGTTCGTTAAAATACAAATCCTGGGACCCACCTCCTGAGTTTCTGATTCAGTCGTTTGGGGTGGAGTCTAAGAACTTGCATGTCTAATAAGCTTCTAGGTGAACACTGACCTGCTGGTGCTGGTACCCAACTTTGTGGACCACAGCTCTAAGTCCCTCTTATGGGTGTAAGCACAGCAGGTGACATCAACCAAAGGTTCATCATTGAGTTGGCTTGGGATGTGAGATTAGAAGGAGATTATATCTGAATCTTGTTCAAGACCAGAAAGCTTTTCTTGGAGATTTTGATTCTAACAGACCATGGGGCAAAATCAATATGAACAGAAATAAATAGGAATGTAGGGGACACTTGACCTATGATAATGGGTTTCCGGTCTCAACTCTGATCTGCACCAAACAAATGAGTCAATTTCAAAGGGAACTCTGTCAGCAAAGAAAACTCTCAATTAGCACATCTGCAAGCAGAGAACATAGCCTAAATATCTTCTTGGTTCAATAATCTTATCAGCCAGGCCCCGGAAGTCCAGCCAGTGAAAGGCTGTCATTGTTTTTGTCCACCCTGAAATCTAAATGCCACTTCAGATGAGAATTCAATTGATTTGTGAACAATGTTTACCTCTTTTCCTTGTCATCACAAAGACAGCCAATTAACGGCATTAAAGATTAATTAACAGGGAAACGTATACACTACCTGCCAAAGAGATGATTAAACTTGGAGTTGTGTGCTTTCTTCCCAGTCAGAGGAAAAAGACAACCCTCTGTAATGAAAGTCTCAGAAGCAGTTTTAGTCCTGGGTACCAAGTCCATCCAAGTCAGGACAAGAAAGAATTCTTATAAAGCAAACTGGGAAGGTTCAGCTGTAGCTGATGAGGTATTGATGGTTCAGTAGTAGAATTCTCCACTTCCCCGTGGGAGGCTCAGTTTCGAGGTGTGTCAGTGGAGGCTTGCGTGCTGCTGTAAGGCTGAGTAGGTTTCAGCAAAACTTCTAGAGTAATATAGACTAGGAAGAAAGGCCTGGAAATCTACTCCTGAGAATCAGCCAGTGAAAACACTGTAGATCACAACAGTCCAATCTACAACAAACCAGGGGAAAGTCACAGGACCAAGGCGGCGTTTCATGCCATTGTACATGGGGTCACCATGAGTTGGGGGTCAACTCCAAGGCAGTTAACAAGATGTAGCCTAGTCTTAGTCACTCTGTGACACCAACTGGTGTGAATTATGTGAATCGGTGTGCAACTCTGCCTTGCCAGGGAAGTGGGAGTCAGGAGGTGAGTAGTCTGTCAGCACACAGATATAAGGGGCCCTGTCCCTCCAGGGAAAGAACCAGCAACACAGACTGAGCTCTCTCTTCCAGAGCCTTTCCAACTCTGGTAATTGCTTCCCATTTCCCTCAAATACTTTCTTCATCTAAAGTCATCTTTTTGCAGATGATTATGTTGAAGTGGAGCAGTGGTTAAGAGCTACAGCTGCTAACGAGAAGGTCGGCAGTTCAAATCCACCAGTCGCTCCTTGGAAACCCTACGGGGCAATACTACTCTGTCCTGTAGGGTTGCTATGAGTCAGAATTGACTCAACGGCAACGGATTGTTTTATCTTGAGGTTGTTCATTTTACTTTCAAAGAAAAGGTATCAAAAGCAACGTTTTAATTGTTCTAAAAGTGCAAATTAAACAGAAGGTTTAACTGAGGTTGAGAGGGGGCATAATTTCACCAGAGCACCTCACACTACTGCTGGTAGCTCACGCTGGGTCGACTTCACAGTCCACCATGTGCTCTTTCATTGCATTTCATTCCACTGAATCCTCTCAACAACCTTGAGAAGTGAGTTTCATTGTTCCTTTTTTACAGATGAGGAGACTCAGGCTAGAAGGGCTACATGAGTTGTCTATAGTTTTCCTGGGCAACCAATGGAGGAGTTTGGCTTTCAAAGTCAGACACTTTGAATCTAAGTTCTGTACTTTTCATAGTAATCAAAAGTTCTATCTGTTGGTGATTATTTTGAGTAGAGTAGATTTAAAGGATTTAGTAGGAACTTTATGATCAGTGGAAAGAAAACTGGGCATCTGGAATTAGCCAGTGGGAAAAATTTATGACTGTTCAAAATTACTAATTTGAATTCACTCTCAATCTTATCTCTGTGCAATGAGGCTGAGTGCAGACATGAATGATACATGAGGCCTACCAGGTAGCTCACTGGTTTGAAATGTTAGCAGAGCTCGTTTTCTATGCCTGACTCCGTGCTTGGCACTAGGGATAGAAATGTGAAACAAAAAAAAAAAAAAAAATAGACCAGATCCCTGCCCTCAGTGTTACACATTAGCGAGAGAGACAGACACTCATCAGATAGCCATCCAACTGTGGCATCCAAAACAAGTCTAAGAAGGAGTGCTTAGAACCAAGAGCACCTACAATAGATGTATTTCACTTTTATGATGGGTCAAGAAAAGATTCTTGAGTAAATGACTCTGAAGCTAAGAACAAGAAGATGAAAAATAATACATGGGGCAAAAGATGGGAAGAGACAATATTCTAGGCAGAAAAGATAGATATGCAAAGGCCCAGTGGCAGAAATTCAAAAGCCAAGTGGTAGGAGGAAGGATATAGGGAACAGAGGACTGAAAGTGGACTGGTGTTTGCAGAGCAGAGAGAGAAGTTAGAACCAGTCCACTCCTGCCCTATGGGCCATGTTTAGAAGTTTCATCAACCTTCTGAAAAAGATGAAAATAGTGAAAAATTTTAAGCAGGAGACAGGAAGGAGAAACGTACTAGTTAATATTTTGTTGTGTAACAAACAAACTCAAACTCTTGGACTTAAAGCTAAAATATTGATTTTCATGTTCACATGTCTACAGGTTGGCTACAGTTCAGTTGATTTGGCCAGGCTGGCCCAGGCTAGACTCCAGGTTTCCCATTGGGTTCAGATCTCTCGCATGTTTTCTTTTTGGGCCCAAGCTGAAGGGTGAGCAGGAGTTTCTCATGTATTTCACTGGAGTACAAGAAGCAAGCCAAGTCACACAAACATACCATAAGCCAGAGCAAGTGGCGTGGAGAAACTCAACATCAATGGGGCAGAAAAATGTATTCCAGCTACTCTAGTGGGAGGTTCAGCAAATCCTCAGGTTACAAACTTCTGACTTATGGACAGCTCTTACTTGCCCTTTTATGTTATATAAATTTACTCTCTCTGAAATGATTGAACCAACCCTTACTTGCATCAAATTCATCACAATCATCTTCACTTGCTGCATGGGCAGTTTTTAAATCATTGAAAGGGCTTTGAGACTTTTCTTTCTCTAAAGTAAGGCTAAATAAGAACCGTATGCAACTGTTCTGACTTACCTACAAATTCTAATTAAAGGCACACTTAGGAACAGATCTCGTTAATAACCCAGGCACTGCCGGTACTACAAAAGCCCAGGGCAAAGGGTGTTGGCTGAGTAATTCTGTAACAGGACCAACACCAAGCCAAACCCACTGTTGCTGAGTTGATTCCAACTCATAGCAACCCTATGGGACAGAGTAGAAGTGTCCCATAGAGTTTCCAAGTCTGTAAATCTTTGTGGAAGCAGACTGCCTGATCTTTCTCCCACGGAGCTGCTGGTAGGTTCGAACCACCAACATGTCCATTCACAGCCAAGTGCTTTAACCACTGTACCACCAGGGCTCCCTCTATAACAGGAAGGGAGTGAAAAGTTAGGAACAATGATTCAGTCAACCATAGGTGGAGAACATGATCAATTGGCAACTGGAAAAACTCCACTAGATCAGTGGGGTAGAGAAACTATCAGATGGGCCAGGGTGGGTGCTCAAAGACAAGGGAGATGGAGGTGTTAAAGTTTACCCCAAGAGACGTACCTATCCTGTTGGATGGCTGTGGGCTTCTGTCACTGACAATGTTGAATAACGGGCTTGGCTGGGTATCCCAGAGAAGTTGGTCATGAAAATCTTACACTCCTGTGAGGGCATATGGGATGGCATAACTTCTAACTCTAAGCTAATTAGCCAGTAACCTAAGGGCTATATAACTCATGTATCAGAAAAGTGATCATACAATACATACAACACATACAGTACATACCATATAATACAGCTGTAATGCGGGACACTTTTGAGAGTGAAAGGGGAACAAAAGGAACAATTGGTCGCCCCATGATTAGCAAAATTCTTAAAAAAAAAATTCCATGATCATTAAGCATGTTCCCTTCAGAGTTTTGATATTCTAAGTATTGCCATTGTGGGTGCCTTGGAGACAGATAATGCTATAGTTGAAATGTGTAATGTGTTTGGCCAACGTGAATTTCCTACATGCTCTTGCCCCAAAATAGTATTCTTCAATGAAAAACACATTTTTAAAAATTACTGGAAGAGCTATAGAGTCATGAGGAGAAAGAGGAAATAATTCCACTTGAGTCACTGAAGGAAATTTTATGGAGGAGGTGACATTTGAGTTCTACCCTGAAGGATCTGTAGACAATCTATGGTAAGATAAAGAAAAGGAGTATTTTGAGGTTAAGGGAATAGCCTGAACAAATAATAAACCAAGGCAACATTACGGAGGTAGGAAATGTCACGTTTTGTACTTGGGGTACGGTGAACAGTTCTAACTTTAATGACAATTTTTATGTTTTCTTTTTCTCTCGAAGAATAAATGAATACGGATTCCACAGCAAGCTTATTAAAGTAACCCGCTACCTTGTTTAGCATGGATACTTTTCCAAATAAGTTAAATATTTAGGAGGGTGCCTTTTATTGTAGACAAACGACAAAATCTGATTTAAGTCATGTTCAGTATAAGAATTATAATGGTGATTTAAAAGGCCACTGGTTGCAATGCTTGATAACATTTGATGTTATTATCACAAAAGTTACTGAGTCAGCAGAAGACACTGCAAAATAAATGAAAGACTGGATCTGGAAATGGCTTGGAACGATAACTACAGTAAACGTATCAGTTCGAATCAACAGGTAACAGTGCCTTTCTTGTGCAGTTAATGTTAAAGTTGCCATATTGAATTGTCTAGTCAAGATCATCTTTCAGGTGGATAGTCAGTCATGATGCGCACAGCCTGAGTTCCCATGCCTTTATGATTGCTGAATGTTCAGAAAATATCCCGTAAAGGTTGACATCACAAGGATAAAAGAGAAGTTAGAAAAACCTTAAAACATCTGCTCAATATCTATTAAATGAATGCAAGAATTAATGAATTTAACACACACTAAAGGGGACAGGAATGTACATACTAGACCCAGAGAAGAAAGAGTTGAGATTATCAGTTTAAAAGTAAGAGAATGGAAATAAATTGGTTTGTGTTTTGTATAGTAATAAGAACAGTAGCAATAATATAACAACAAGAATACATACTATTCATTTATACTGTAAATTTTTGTTGAACATCTTATCTGCCAAGAGTCTCTCGGGATACATCAGCAAATTAACAAATCCCCTGCCCTCCTGGAGAAACAGCACAAAAATACATACTTAAGTCAACATCAGTAGTGATAAATACTATGAAGAAAAATAAAGCAGGGTTTTCTTTCACGTGCATCAAATCAGAATACGTTAAAACAACTAAAAAAATAAGTATTGGTGAAGATGTAATGTTGGGAAGTCCCATACCATGCTAAGGGAGTATAAACTGATCACCTAATTAGAAAAAAAAAGGTCAATATCTAGTAAAGCTAAACGGAGCCCTCTTGGCGCAATGATTAAGCGCTCAGCTGTTAACCAAAAGACTGGCGGTTCATACCCACCCACTGGCTCCACAGGAGGAAGACCTGGTGATCTGCTCCCATAAAAACTGCAGCATAGAAAACCCTATGGGGCACATGGCATCACCATGAGTCAGAAGTGACTTGATGGCAACTAACAACAACAACCCCAGAAAAAGCTCATGTGTAAGGAGACACATAAAAAAATTTTCAGTGTAACATTATTTGTAATAACAAAAAAAAATGTTAAAACACAATAACTATTCATTAAAAAGAGAAAAGATAAATAAGCGCTATATTCACTCACTGCCATATAGATAGGAGTTTAAATGAATGAAAGCAAAAATTGTATATCAACATGGATATATCTCAAAAAAATATGTTGAGATAAACTAGCAAGTTGCAAAATGATATAACCTGCATAATACCACTATAAAAATATTTAAAGCATATAAAACAGTGTTATATTTTTCATGGATACATAAAGGTATGGTAAAAATACACGCATTCACGTGAATGATGTTCAGTATCATAAATACCTCTGAAAAGGGAGAGGAAGGAATGGGTTTAATATGGAGACGTGAGATTTTAACTATATCATCAGTATTTTATTTCTTTAAAAAAAAATTGAAGGGAGACAAATAGAAAAATAGAACACAATAGAATAATGAAGATCCCAGAAACCATCACAAATGTATATGGTCACTTGATTTATTACAAAGGAGACACAGTAATGCTGTAGGGAAATGGTGGTTTTTTGTATATATGGTCTTGGGTAAACTGGATAGCCTTATGGTTCAAAATGAATCTTGAATCCTACTGAACATTTAGACACAAAAATCAATTCCAGATAAATTGTAGATATAACTATGAAAACAAAAATAATAGAAATTTAAGAGAAATATACAGGAAAGTATATGGCCTTAGGGTAGACAGAAATTTCTAAACATGTATCTAAATATTGTACAAAAAACTCTAATCACAGAGGAAAAAGATAAATTGAGCTAACAATTTATTTTCACCAAAAGACTTCATTAAGACAGTGGAAAAGGAAACTATAGAGTAAGAGATGATAATGATAATCTTAGAAAGAACTCACATCCAGAAAATAGAAAGAACGCCACTAAAACAATGTAAAAGAGACAGATAACCTCCTTGGGGGGGGACATATGTAAGGAATGGACTTGAACAAACTCTTCACAAAAGAAGATGTCCAAGTAGCCAATAAATACATATAAATAGCTCAAATATATTAATCATCAGGGCAATACAAGTTAAAACCACATTGTGATACTACTTCATACTCACCAGTAGGGTTAAAATGAAAAAGGGACTATACCAAGTGTTGGCAGAGATATGAGGCAGCAAGGACTTTCATACGCTGCTTGTAAGAATATAAAGTTTAGCTGCTTTGTAAAACTATTTAGCAAGATCTAACTGGTTTGGTGTTATTGTTGTTGTCATTATTATTATTAAAGCTAAACATACTGTCATAGATTGAACTGTGTCCCCTCAAAATACCTGTCAGCTTGGCTAAGTCATGATTCCCAGAATTATATGAGAGTCTACCATTTTGTCATCTGATGTGATTTCCCTATATGTTGTAAATCCTATCACTATGATGTAATGAGATGGATTAGTGGCAGTTACATTGATGAGAACTACAAGATTAGATAGTGTCTTAAGCCAACCTCTTTTGAGATATAAAAGAGAGAAGCGAGTAGAGAGACATGGGGACCTTGAATCACCAAGAAAGCAGTGCTGGGAACAGAGCGCATCCTTTGGACCTAAGGTTCCTGCGCTGAGACACTCCCAGACCAAGGAAAGACTGATGACAAGAACCTTCCTGCAGAGCTGACAGAGAGAGAAAGCCTTCCCCTGAAGCTGCCACCCTGAATTTGGACTTCTAGCCTATTGGACTGTGAGAGAATAAACCTCTCTTTGTTAAGGCCATCCACTTGTAGTATTTCTGGTATAGCAGCACTAGATGACCAAGACACATACCTTCCAATACCAGTTGTTGTCTAGTCAATTCTGACTCATGGCGACTCCAGGTGTGACAGAGGAGAATTGTACTCAATAGGGTTTTCAATGGCTGATTTTTCAGAAGTAGATCACCAGGACTTTCTTTTGAGATGCCTCTGGGTAGACTCAAACCTCCAACCTTTTGGTTAGCAACTGAGTACTTTAAACATTTGCACCACCCAGGGATGCCAAACAGATACCGTTGTTGTTGTTAGGTGTCACTGAGTCAATTTTGACTCACAGCCGCCCCATGTGACAGAGTATAATTGTTCTATAGAGTTTCCTGGGCTATAATTTTTACCAAAGCAGATCACCACGTCTTTCTTCTGTGGAGCCACTGGGTGAGTTTCCACCACTAACATTTCATTTAGCTGCTAAGTACTTAACCTGGGCCCAAGAGACTCCATTCCTAGGCATATACCTAACAGAAATGTGTAGATATATTCATAGCTTTATTCATAACAGTCAAAAAGAGGAAACATGCCAAATGTGCATCAACAGTACTATGTTAAAAAAAAAAAATCTGGCATATTCCTACAACGGAGTTACCTACAGCAATGAGAATGAAAAAACAATTGCTGCACAGAACAGCACAGATGATTACAAACATAATAATGACCAGAAGAAACTGGATTCCAAATGGCATACACTGTATGATTCCATTATATAAAGTTCCAAGAGGGGCAAAACAAATCTGTAGTGCCAGAAGTCAGTGTAACACGTTTCGGGAGCAGCAGCTAGTAAGGCAAGGGTCTGCGGTGTGCCCTGGTCCTGGTAATGCCCCTTCCTCTTGGTTTGGGAGTGAATTACACAGGTGAGCTCACTTTGTGAAAACTCATTGAGTTTGTTATATATTAAGTTTTTAAAAATCTTCAGGAAAACAACAAAAAGGATAAAACCTGTGGAATGAAAGGAAAGGATGCAGCCTGTACCCCCTGAAAACTGAAGCAAAGAGAAAGGGCAGCAGCCGTTGGAAGAAGCTCAGAAAGGTTCTGTGTTTCTCCTGTAGATCTCTTCATCTACAGCCTCTCCCTCTGGCAGGTTCCCTCTAGATTCCCTGTGAATAGAAAGGCTTTAGGCTCATCATCAGAAGAAAAGTATGTTAAAGTCCATGTGTTCTTAAAATAACACTTAATATTTTTGTCTGATGCAGGCAAAGCCTGTTCCTTCAAAGCTCTTTTCATGTGTTCTACTGACTGATACACGTGGCTCCATCTATCGGAGTAGCTATTGATACTGAAGTGTGGACTTGTTTTAAATCAATGTTTTAAATTGCTAAATACAAAATGGAAAACTCTACAGGTTGTTGTTAAAGCTCTTTAGGAATGAACCAAAGAAGCTGATTCTGTGCTCCGCGCAGAGCTTCTCTTCAATGCGGTATCTCTGCAGGACGGAATGGTCTGTGTGTTGGTTTATGCAAAGCACCAGATCCAAAATCTTCACTGCAATGCCCTCACTTCCTTTACAATGGCCCCTGAAGCAATCTGCTGGACCTCTAGGTTCACTCCAAGCACAATCTGAAAACCACTAACATAGATCAACCACTACAGATTCATGCACTTATTTGCTCTTTCATCAAACATTTATAGACTGCCTCTTGTACTGGATTATCAACCAGATGAAAAGAGATTTGAGTGGGTAGCTCAATGCCATACAGTAAATTGGCTGCAGAGCAAGGATTTGACTTCAGGGCTCATGCCCTCTCGTACAGTGTTATTTCTAGTCCCACCACACAGCCTCCCCTAAGTGCCTCTGAAACTTGGGTACATTCGTAAGCTGCTTAAAACTGTTAAACACAAAGGGAAAGGTTCAGGGACGGGATCCTAGTATAGTTGTCAAGAGGATAAAGATTTGGACAAAGGCAAGAGCCAGATGATGCAGTGAGGCTTTTTTTTCCTCCCCCTTCACAATGTTATTGTTGTTACGTGTTGCCCAGTCAGTTCCGACTCACAGGGACTCTATGTGCTACAGAACAAAACACTGCCCAGTCCTGTGCCATCCTCATAAACACTGTTATGTTTGAGCCTATTGTTGCAGCCACTGTGTCAATCCATGTCATTGAGTGTCTTCTTCTTTTTCCCTGACCCTGTACTTTACCAAGCAAGATGTCCTTCTCCAGGGACTGATCCCTCCTGATAATATGTCTAAAGTTTGTAAGACAAAGTCTCGCCAACCTTGCTTCTAAGGAGAATTCTGGTTGTACTTCTCCCAAGACAGATTTGTTAGTTCTTTTGGCAGTCCATGGCATATTCAATATTCTTTGCCAACACCACAACTCAAAGGCATAAATTCTTCTTCGGTCTTCCTCATTCATTGTCCAGCTTTCACATGCGTATGAGGCAATTGAGAACACCATGACTTGGGTTAGGTGCACCTTAGTCTTCAAGGTGACATCTTTGCTTTTCAACATTTTAAGAAGGTACAGTCCAAGGTATTTCCTGTACCATCCTTCACCTTCAAAATGGAGAACAGAACAAAAGTGCCAATGTCATTGGCACTATGAGAGCATCAAACAAGCCTGTGGCCCTTTCAAGGTAAAGATAAACAGGAGAGCCACTCATCTGTCAATGTCATGTTTTGGTAGCTTGTGTGTTGTTATGATGCTGGAAGCTATACCACCAGTATTTCAAATACCAGCAGCGTCACCCATGGTGGACAAGTTTCAGCAGAGCCTCCAGACTAAGATAGACGAGGGAAAAAGGCCTGGTCGTCTACTTCCAAAAATTCTTGCCGTTGTTAGTTGCTATAGAGTTGATTCTGACTCATGGCAACCTCATGTGTGCAGAGTAGAACTGCTCTATAGGCTTTGCAAGGCTATGACCTTTCAGAAGCAGATTGCTAGCCCTGTCTTCCGAGGTGCCTCTGGGTGGGTTCAAACCACCAACCTTTCAGCTAGTAGTTGAGCACTTAACCATTTGCACCACCCAATTAGCTAATGAATATATCCTATGAATCATTGAATGTTGTCAGAGTCTTCGACAACATTTGTCATCAGGAGGGACGATCGCTGTGGATGGACATCATATTTGGTTAAATGCAGGGGCAGTGAAAGTGAGGGAAATCTTCAATGAGATGGACAGACACAATGGCCGTAAGAATGGACTCAAACATACCAATGATCGTGAAGATGGTAAGGCAATGTTTTATTCTATTATACTTGTGGTCACCATGCATCGGAGCCAACTCAACAACAACTAACAACAACAACAACAAGACTATGGCACTGTAACTTTCTTCAAGCAAGACAAATGTACTTTTCAATCAATGGTCAGATTTCAGTAAGGCACTCTCATCGATTGTACTAGATAATTAGGATACAAGTGGTGCACTTGGCAAAAGAAACATCTTGCCATCCTAGAGGATCATTCCATCAGGTAAAGATCTCTTTATGATACGCTTGACAAGGGATCATCCCATTGTTGAACAAATTTTGGTTGACAGAAAGTCTCTTTCAAATTAAGTCAAAATGTCCCTCCTTGTAACTTTTGTCCTGATTATGAATTTTTCCTATGGGAGAAGCACATTACAAGTTTAATTCCTCTTTATTTTGACAGTTCTTTAAGGATTTTAAAAACCACAAGCATATTACCCACCCCCAACCATTTTCTTGTCAAAATTAGGACCTTAATCTCTATGATTGCATTTAATTTTCCAGCCTAAAATAAATTTTTCAAAGACTAAGTTAATAATGAGACCTGACCTTTATTTTTGGATTACAAAATCAATATATGTTCATTGTGAAAATGATTTTAAAATCTAGACAAACACGAAGACAAAATAAAAATCACTATTAATTCCATTATTCAGGAAAAAAAAATACTGCTCGTATTTTGTTGTATGTTTCTTCAATTTTTTAAATATACATATATAATTATATATTTAAAATGTGGTATTACTCTACATATTGTTTTACAACTTAAAAATTAACTTAATACATAGTGAATATTTTTCCTTATCAAAAGTGGTACATTGGGTAGACTTCTAGTTTCAGAAAAAGATGCCATAAACTCACTGTTCTCTGCTCCTCATTTCTAAAAACAACTAAATACCCTGGAAATTATTTGACAGACAATGATAAATAGACTTTGGATGCTGGAAAGAAGAGACAGAGTGGCCACACACCACAGAGATTGAGGAATGACAATGTGATGAGTTTCCTAGGTTTTCTTTTTACCTTCCGCGTACCCTAGACTGGGCACCAGAGAGGTCTACAACCTGGAAATACCAATAGGCATAGACAAAAATAAATAAACAAACAAACAACAAAAAAAAAACGTAGCTAGCAAACAGCAAAAACAAAAACAAGAAAAGCCTTCCCTCTCTGGTCAAAAAACTGGGAAAAGGAAGCCCAACCACCTCTCCACAACCAGGTCACTGTTGGGCAGCCCAGTCTGCCCCCAGCAGCAATGATCTTTGTCTCCCTGCCCTCCACCCAGTGGCATATGCAGACTTGGGTCCAGTGTCTTCTGTCCTCCAGCCCACAAAAGAAGGCCCAGTGACACTAGGCAGTCCCAGAGATGACATTGACAAGGATTGAGCAAGAGCCCCATCAGCACCAGAAATATTAAGGACACCAAAATAGCATTGGAAGGGCTCCGAAAACTCAAATGCATTGGAATTAAAGCTTACAAGAAGTAGGCCAGAAACTACAGGATAAATCTGAAAAAGGTGGACTGCCTGATAAAATAGAATATTTAAATGAGATCAAAACTCTCCTAACATAATAACCAAAATGTCCAAAATACAATAAAATAATCATTCATCATACCAACAACCAGGAAAACCACAATTTGATTTTGAAAAGACAATTAAATAATGCCATCACTAAGATGAATCAGATGTTAGAACCATATTTTTACACAAATAACGCTCACCTTCTGCATTTGTTTGCTGGCCGCGCCCTCTCCCCCCTTTCTGAAGCACTGTCACTAGTACCACCATGCCAATCCTCTACTACACGTTGCTGTAAAAAAAAAATATGTGGGAGGAAGGTGCAGCAGTAAAGGAAACACAGAAGGCCTGTGTTATTTGTGTAAAAACATAGCATTAACTGCCAAGGATTTTTAAACAGCCATCATAAAAATATTTCAATTATCAATTACAAATTCTCTTGAAACAAGTGAAAAATAGAAAACCTCAGCAAAGAAATAGTAATTATAAAAAAGAATCAAATGGAAATTATAGAACTAAAAATAAAATAAATTAATAACTCACTGGATGGACTTAATAGTAAATATAAAATCAATGAACTTGAAGCTGGATCAATAGAATTTTCTCAGTACAAACAACAGAGAAGAAATAAACCTTTAAAAAAAAACAAAACAGAGCTTCAGGGATCTGTGGGACAATAACAAAATATCTAATATTTATATCATTGGAGTTCTAGAAGGAAAGGGAAAAGAGTGTGGGACTAAAAAAGCTTTCAGAGATAATGGCTGAAAACTTCCCCATATTGGCAAAAGACACAAGCTTACAGATTCAAGAAGCTAGGTAAAAGCCAAATATTGGATAAATCCAAGAAAATCCACACCAAGACACATCATGATAAAACTTCTGAAAAATAAGACAAAGAAAATACCATATTTTATGCAAATAACGCACACTTTCTGTGTTTGTTTGCTATCCATACTCTCCGGTCTCCCGTGAGGCACATTCACAAGTGCCACCATGCCAGTCCTTTTCCACATGTTGCTATAAAAAAATTAGCATGGCATGCTTACAAAAATACCTCGTGGGGTGAGGGTGCAGCTGGCAAACAAATGCAGAAGGCACACGTTATTTGTGGAAAAATACAATAATCTTAAAAACAGCCAGAGAGAAATGATACATTATATAAACCAAACCTGTTGCCACCAAGTTTATTCTGACTTATGGCAATCCTATATGACAAAGTAGAGCTGCTCCTTAGGGTTTCCAGCAAAATTATTCTTCAGAAAAAAAAAGGGGAATAAAGACATCCTCAGATTAAGGATAACTAAGAAAATTTGTTGCTAGAACATCTACCCTTAAAGAATAGCTAAAAGAAGCTATCCAACAAACAAACTATGATAACAGAAGAAGATTGTGAACTTTGGAAAGAAAAGAGGAATAATAGAGTGGGTAAAAATACAAGTAAACTTAATAGACTTTCACCTAATGAGTTTCTTCAATCATATTTTATGGTTGAAGCAAAAATTATAACACCATCTGATATGGTACTCAATGTTATGTCGAGGACATATTTAAGACAATTATATTTTAAAAGTAGGGAGGATAAATAGAGCTAAATGAAAGTAAGTTTTCTAATTTGACTTGAGTGGTAATACATCTACACTAGCAGGTATAATAAGATATATATATATATATATATATATATATATTAGAAGGTTGAATGGTGGCCACAAAGATAACAGGCCCTAATACCTGGGACCTGTAAATGTTACCTTATTTGGAAAATATTTCTCATAAACTTAGATGCAGAAATCCTCAAGAATGTTTGAGCAAAACTGAATCCAACAATGTATAAAAAAAAACCCTACACTACAAACAAGTGGGATTTATTGCGATTATACGCGGCTGCTTCATTTTTGAAAATCCATCATTGTAATTAACCATATCATCAAGCTAAAGATAAAAATCTTGATCATATAAACCGATGCAGAAAAAGCATTTGAAAAGTCAACACCCACTCATAATAAAAACTTTCAGCACATTAGTAAGAGAGGGAAACTTCCTTAACCTCATAGAGAATATCTAGCAAAAAATCCTTCAGCTACCAACATACTTAATGGTGAAAGATTGAATGTTTTCTCTTTAAGATCAGGAATAAGGCAAGGATGTCTGCTCTCAACACTCTTACTCAACATAGAAATGGAAGTTTTAGCCACTTCAATAAGGCAAGAAAATAAAATAAAAGGTGCACATATTGGAAAAGAAGAAACAAAATTGTATTTTCAGATGACGTGATTGTCTGCGTAGAAAATCTCAAGGAATGTACAAAATCTCCTAGACCTCGTAAGTGAGTTCAGGAAAGTGGCAGGGTACAAGATGGACACACAAAAGTCGATTGCATTTCTAAATACCTGCAATGAAAAATTAAAGTGAAATAAAAATGCAGTACCACTTAGAATTGCTCCAAGTAAATTAAATACTTACGTAGAAACCTTGAGAACATGCACAGAATTGGTATGATTAAAAATTACAAAATGCTGATAAAAGTAATCAAAGATGACTTAAATATCTGGAGAGACATAATGTTGTGTTTATGGATTGGCAGACAACATAGCACAGTTTCAATTCTCCTTAAATTTGTCTAAAGGTTTAAAGACATTCCTCTCAAAATTTCAGGAAGGTTGTTTTATAGACAAAGACAAGTGTATTCTAAAATCTATATGGAAGTGAAAAGGTCTTATAAGTTAAACAATTTTGAAAAAGACAATAAAGCAAGAGGAATCACTCTTCCAGATGTTAAGGCTTACTGTATAGCTATAGTAATCAAGATAGTATGGTTCTGGCAGAGGATTCTTCATATAGAATGATGGAACAGAATCTAGAAATAGATCCACACAAATATGCCCGATTAATTCTTGTTGTTGTTATTAGGTGTCATCGAGTCGGTTCCGACTCATAGTGACCCTATGTACGGCGGAACGAAACGCTGCCCGGTCCTGCACCATCCTCAGAATTGTTGCTATGTTTGAGCCCATTGCTGCAGCCACTGTGTAAATCCATCTTGTTGAGCAAACTCAATGGGGGAGGAAAAGCCTTTCAAACAAATGGCGTTGAAGCAAGTGGACAGTCATAGACAAAAAAAAAAAAATCTTGACCAAAACCTCCCAACTTATACAAAAATTAGCTCAAAATGGATCATGGACTTAAATGTAAAATACAAAACTATAAAACTTCTAGAAATAAACATAGACGAGAATCTTTGGGACCCAAGACAGGCAGAGTTCTTACAGGTGACACCAAAAGCATGATGCATAAAAGAAAAAAAGAACCCACAATAAATTGGATCTTATCAAAATTAAAAAATGTTTGTTATGTGAATAACTCTTTAGGAGGATTAGAAACAGACAAAATACACACTGAAAGAAAATATTTTTTATATTTGTGTCTAGAATGTATAAGGAATTTAAAACACAACAGTAAAAACCAAACAATCCAGTTAGGAAATCGGCAAATCACAATTACAGCTATTTCACCATGTGCATATTGTGACATTTGTACAGATAGTCATTGTATGAATTCGCCATTCATTCAGATGGCAAACAAGCCCATGAAAAGTTGTTTGACATCGTTAGCCATTAGAGAAATACAAATTAAAACCATAATGAGATATCACTACACATCTATCAAAATAGAATATACAAGGAAAACATTCATCCAAGAGACAGAAAGGGCCACATAAACCAGAGATTCCATCAGCCTGAAACTAGAGGATCTAAATGGTGCCTGGCTACCACCAGTGACCACCCTGACAGGGAACACAACAGAGAATCCCTGACAGAGCAGAAGAAAAGTGGGTGCAGAACTCAATTTCTAGTAAAAAGACCAGACTTAATGGTCTGACCGAGACTGGAGGGACCCAGGAAGACGCTGACCCCAGTCTCTCTGTTAGCCCAGAACTGAAACCATTCCTGAAGCCAACTCTTCAGACAAAGATTAGACTGGACTATGGGACATAAAATGATACTCATGAAGAGAGTGCTTCTTAGCTCAAGTAGATACATGAGACTAAATGGGCCACTCCTGTCCAGAGGTGAGATGAGAAGGCAAAAAGGGACAGGAGCTGGTTGAATGGACACAGAAATGCAGGGTGGAAAGGAGGAGTGTGCCGTCATATTATAGGGGGAGCAGCTAGGGTCACATAGCAATTTGTGTATGAATATTTGTATGAGAAACTGACTGGAACTATAAACTTTCACTTAAAGCACAATTTTAAAAAAAGACTGAAAAATAGTTCGAATAAAAAGTAATGATAACATCAATGCTGGAGAGAATGTGGAAAAACTGGATCACTCTTACATTGCTGGTAGGAATATAAAATGATACAGTCACTCTGGATAATAGTTGGGCAGTTTCTTTTAAAACTAAAACTGGACTTATCATATGACCGAGAAATTTCATTGGGCATATTTCCCTTGAGCATTTATCCCAGGGAAATTTAAACTTTTTCTCATACAGAAACTTGTCCACCAATGTTGAAAACAGCTTTATGTATAATAGCCAAAAAGTAAAAATTACCCAAATGTTCTTCAATAAATGAATGGTTAAACAAACTGTGGTGCATTCATACCGTGGAATACTGTTCAACAAAAATGGAACAAACTATTGATATACGCAACTTGGATGAACTCAAGCAAATTATGCTGAATGAAAAAGCCAGTATCAAAAGGATATACTACATTACTCCTTCTATAGAAAATTTATGAACTGACACAAGGATAGAGATAGATAACAGATTAATGGTGGCCAAGGATCAAGAGCGGAGTGGGAGATGGCAGATGTGTCTATAAAGGGGTAGACGCAGAAAGTCTTGTGGTGAGTTAAGTATCTGGGTTTTGGTGGTGGTTATACAAAGCTATACATGTGATAAAATTGCATAATGCTCCACACACACACACACACACACACACACACACACACACAGACGCAAATGTGTGCAACTGGTGAAATCGGAATAAGTTCTATGGGACATACCAATGTCAATTCCCTGGTTTTGATATTGTACTACATAGTTTTTGCAAGATGTTAACATTGGGGAATGCAGCTTGAAAGGTACATGAGACCTCCCTATATATTTCTTTACAATTTCCTGTGAATCTATAATTATTTCAAAATAAAATTAAAAAAAAATAAGAATAGGGAAACAAAACTTTATTCAAAAAGGATAACACGTGACTGATGACTACACCTCAGTGCCATATTATGATGAATTAATAGATTGAAAGGTGGTGGAAAAAAGGAGTGGTACAGTGAATATATAATATGACCAAATGCCAAAAGGCCAAATGTTAAAATCAACAATCAATCAAAACCAAATATCACTTATAGAATGAACTTATGAAATATAAGAATAAAACCCATAAAAAACAAATTGTTGCCATCAATTCTAACTCATGGTGACCATGTGTTACAAATTAGACACTGCTCCATAGGGTTTTCTTGTCAAATTGCAAGGCCTTTCTTTCAGGGCACACCGGGATGCGTTCAGACAACTGACCTTAGGTTATCAGTTGAAAGTAAATTGTTTGTGCCACCCGGGACCTGTAAGTCTGGTAAAGTATATAAAAATAAGTATTACAATGTTCTTATTTACTGATTATTAATTGTAGTTATCTATTATTATTGTGGAGCCCTGGTGGCAGAGTGGTTAAGAACTCGGCTGCTAACTGAAAGGTCAGTTGTTCGAATCCACCAGCTGCTCCTTGGAAACCCTGTGGAGCAGTTCTACTCTATCCTATAGGGTGACTATGGAATCAACTCGACAGCAACAGGTTTGTTTTTGGGTTTGTTTTTGTTATTATTATTACTGCAATTTGTAGCATAATAAAGGAAAAATGATTTTTCAACTGTTAGATTGTCATGTTCAGCTGTTAAATATTTACTGTCACTGGAAAATTTCGTAATAGCATTTCCCTCCTTTTGTGCTCAGAGAATATAATTCAGGAAAAAGTTTTGTAATAATTTGTGTTCTAAGAAACTTTGGAACTGGGATTCATTTTTTGAGGACCTCTCAAACATCCTTACTATCCAATCACTAACGCTGTCAGAGTTTTCTAATATTTATTTTGGCAATATTTTAATTTGAACGGTTAGCCCCCATGGACAAAAACTGTAAGTAAAACTCCAACATTTTATTTATGTCATTTTTGAATTTCTTCTTTTGATTTATGAAATGTTTGATACCAGAATTGACATGTGGTAATACACCCTCTGAAGATGTAAAATAATTCTCAAATAAAACTTTCTAATTGATGACTCATGGCCTAAAAAGAACTAAATATCTAAAAATCAAATACTCTCCTTAATGGTTATTTTGTTTAATGTCATGAATATCAATATAAAAATAATGTTTCAAATATTAGAATCATTATAAAATCTATTAGCTAGTATTGAATTCTGTACTTCTAAATTTCTCTAACCACCTATTGACTCAGAAAGGACATGATGGTTTTCCTAAAGTAATCTAGCTAAATCACTCTCTTATTACTCACTTATTAATAACTGTCAATCTATTTAAATGAGTATCTAACCATTTATAAGTTCTTAAAAGATATTCTCTATAAAATTAATAGCATTCCTCAACATCATTGGTTATTTTAGTATTTTATACTTTAAATAATAAAAAAGCAGTTATACTTGAACTGAATGATAAAATTTTAAAACCTAAAGCACAAAAAAGTATTTTCACTCCAAGCTGCATCTAGAATATGTTTCTATATTTCAAGTTGAATATTCAGATGTGAACAGTGAAACTGAAAAACATGCCAAGTTTATTGTTAGGCAAAAATTTCTGTACCAGCTAGCTTCTGTTGTGAAATCATATAATCAAAAGACTTTTTATCCCACACAAAGCAGGGGTGCAAGAAACGATGTTGAAGTTATTTGACGCCTCAGCCTTCCAAAATACCAGAATGTCATAGAACTCTGAGGCCAAGGATTAACAAATAGACTTGTTTGTGGACATTGGAGTCCATTTTCAACTGTATGCTATTATATGAAACACCGTAATGGATATATTTTTAAATACATCTTTGAACATTTTCCTCATTTTCGCCCCTAAAGTCCTAAAATGGAATTACTGCTTAAAGGTGATGCAGTTTTGTTAGTCCACCCCCCATCTGTCAGTTTGTTGTTCTGTGGTTGTGTGTGTTGCTGTGATGCTGGGAGTTACGCCACCAGTATTTCAAGTACCAGCAGAGCCACCCATGGTGGACAGGTTTCAACAGAGCTTCCAGACTAGGATCGAGTAGGAAGAAAGGCCTGACAATCTACTTCTGAAAATTAGCCTATGAAAAATCCTGTGAATCACAGAAAACTGTCTGATAATGTACTGGAAGATGAGCACCTAGGTTGGAAGCCACTGGACAGTAGCCACAACAAAAGACTCAAACATAGCAGTTATCAGGAAGATGGCACAGAATCCGGCAGTATTTAGTTCTGTTATACATAAAGTCGATACAAGTAAGAGCTGACCCGACGGCAACTAATGACAATAAATTTGTTTATACACATTGTTGTATTATCCTTCAAAAAGTGTCTACTAATTTGTATTCCCATCACCAGTGTATGTGATTATACCTTATCCTTTTCTTGTACAACATTGAACATTATCGTTCTTTTTTAACTCTGTCAATTGAAAAGTCAGTTTTAATAAAACCTTGCTATTTTGACAGAGTATTTTCAATATCTGAAGCAATTTGTACCTATAAAACCCCTAATTTTATGAAATGAAGTCATCCCCCAAAGTTGTCTGTAAATTTAGAAGTAGATTTTCCATAGAGAAGTGTCTGGAAGAGTAAATATTACAATATAAATATAGAGCTTAATTTTTTTAATTAATTGAGGTGGTGTTATATGTAAATTTCAATTAGTTACTACTGAATGGTAGCATAAATGTTGATAAGTGATATTTCTGTTTGAGCTCAGCATAAAGAGAAAAATTGCAAATGTGATTCCTTAATTACTACCAGTGATCTTGGGTTATCATGGAGAGTTAGAGCCATCTGATGCCTGATGGGAGATGCTGTTTCAATTTCCAAAAGGAGGAAAGTGGATTCTGAAGGTAACAGACTGATTAGCTTGATGATGATCATGGACAAAACTCTTTATCAAAATAATTGCATGCTAAATCAACCCAGCAGGCATGAGCAGGGGAGAACTAGATAGAGTTTGCCGGCAGAGTCCATTTGTGAAATCCGATGAACAGGTACCAAATTGTTAATTGTTAATAGCTGGGTTTGATGATGTACACAATATGTAACAGTAATTGGCTATTTGTAAAACTCAAATAGTAACTGACTATTTTTAAAACTCACTCACTCACTTCCTAGTGCTTTACGTACTTCTTGTTGTTAGCTGCCATCAGGTCAGCTCCAACTCATGGCGACCTTCTCCATAACAGAACGAAACGTTGCCCGGTCCTGTGCCATCTTCATGATTGCTTATATGTTTGAGTCCACTGTAGCAGCTAGTCTGTCAGTGCATCTCATTGAAGGTTTTCTTTGCCTTTGCTGGCCCTCCACTCTACCAAACATGATATCCTTTTCTAGCAATTGGTCTTTCCTGATGATGTGTCCAAAGTAAGCAAGTTTGAAGTCTTGTCGTCCCCGCTTCTAAGGAAGATTCTGGTTGTATTTCTTCTAAGACTGAATTGTTTGTTCCTTTGGCAGTCCAAAGTATATTTGACATTCTTCACCAACACCACAGTTCAAATGCATCAATTCTTCTTCCGTCTTCCCTTTTCATTATCCAACTTTTGCATGCATATGAGGCATTGAAAAGACCATGGCTTAGGTGAGATACACCTTAGTCATCAAAGTGATAGCTTTACTTTTTGAAACTTTAAAGAAGTCTTTTGCAGCAGATTTTCTCAATACCATATGTCAAATGATTTCTTGACTGCTGCTTCCATGGACATTGATTGCTCATCCAAGTAGAATGAAATCTTTGACAACTTCAATTTCTTCTCCATTTATTATGATGTTATTTATTGGTCCAGTCGTGAACTTATCTGTTTAGGTTAATAAGCAGCTAGCATTTATAAATACTTATAACATAAAACTTTTCATATGTTTTCTTTTCTGAGCTACACATGAAAATTATAAACTGAGTATTATAATCCCCAAATGAAATTTGAAAAAACCAGGGCTGAGATTGACATGCAGAAGATCACACTGCCAGCAACTGACAGGTCTGAGACCTGAACCCAGGTTTTCTTCACCCCAAATCTCATCAATTTTCTACTTCATCTTGCACTTCCCCCAGAAGTCCAAGGGAATATGGTCACTCCCAACACTCCTCACAGGACATGCAACACACGAGAAATCTAGGGATATGGAATTTATGGTGTTATAAGCAAAAACCTCACAGGTATGACTACGTCATGGAGGAGAATCATATCTTCCAATCTGAAGGGGAATTTCCTTAAAACCCTAGGTTCCAGAGAGGCACTTTCACTAGTTTTTGAAAGAGGACATTCTGACAATTCAGCACATGTTTATTGAGCATCAAGGCCAAAGGGCTCAAACGCAGAAATGATTATGAGGATGGTGCAGGACTGGGCAGTGTTTAGTTCTGTTGTACATAGGGTCACTATGAGTTAGAACCATCTGGACGGCACCTAACAACAACAACAACTATGTGTAAGTGGGGCACTGGTGGTTCAGTGGTAGAATTCTCACCTTCCACGTGGGAGACCCCAGTTCAGTTCTCAGCCAATGCACCTAAAGTACAGCCACCACTCATCCGTCAGTGGAGGCTTGTATGTTGCTATAATGCTGAACAGGTTTTAGCAGAGCTTCCAGACTAAGATGAACTAGGAAGAAAGGTCTGGCAATCTACTTCCGAAAATCAGCCAGTGAACACCTTATGGATCATAATGGTCCAATCCACAATTGATCATGGGGATGGAGCAGGGCTGAGCAGTGAGCACAGTGTTCCATTATGCACGGGGTCAACATAAGTTGGAGGCCAACTCAACGGCAGCTAAGAACATCAACGACATGTAACGAACTGTGCTGGAAATTGTATGGAATGATAGAGTTCCTTCATCCCACCAGGGAGTGGACAAGAAGACCAAATGCATAGTTCACTGTAATTCAAGGTATCAGTCAGGGAAGTAGAGCCACTATGAGTGTTATGGGACAAGGGATGTATTACAGGACTCAAGCCTTCACAACTGTGGGAGTTGCTGGGGGATAGGTCTGGAAAGGGGAGTTGGAGGATCAGAGAAAAAGTCACCGACCAGTCTGCCTGGAATCCTGGTATGGGTGGACAAGTCAGAACATGTAGGGGCAAATGCGGTCGGTGAAGGGAGAGTTCATGCAGAGGTCTTTGGGAAGCCGTTGCCTCTGGGCAGCTTCCGCCTCTGTAGATACACAATCAGCCATCTGGTGGTGAGCCTGAGACCTTTGATGGTCAACACAGTGAACAATCAGGAAGAAGAGTTAGATGCAGAGCCAAGGAGAGTGGGGATGAACTAGAATCCACAGATCTCGGCATCAGTCTGGTCACTGTATTTTAACACAAGAATAATAGCAGCTGCTTCCCTTCTACTTCTCAAATTCATATGTTTCTGATTTGGGACACTCTAACTTGAAACAGAGAAGGCGATTCTGGGAATTGTAGGTTGCAGTGTAACTACACTGACAATAAAAAATACAACACAACCAGTTAGACCAAGAGAGAGCTAGAGTGAAAGAGCAAACAGCATACACTAGAAGGAGAAAGCAGGAGGAGGCAGGGGCCAAGGAGCCATGTCCAGGGGAAACCTAGGGCAACTCCCAGCCTCCATGTTGCCTGCCTTTCTTCTTCATTAAAACACTTTGTTCTAGTGGAGATTTCTATGCCAGCATTGGAGGCAAACCCACACTGAGGATGAATCTTTGTCATAGCATTTACTGTGTGATTGAGGTAAAGTTACGTAACCTCTATGAGGCTCAGTTTCCTCAGTTGTAAAATGGAGAATAATAATATATACCTCAAAGAATCAGGAAGATCATGTGAGAAATTGTAAGCAAAAGCTCCTGGTACACAGGAGATACTCAGCAAATGTTGTCTTACCTCCTCTCCCAATTCTCTCTCCTCATCCAGCTCTTTTGCTTTGGAGGCTGATAGTCACCCTTGGGCCACATGTTGACTCTGGTCTCTACCTGTGATTCTGATGGATACATAGGATCTGGCTAAATGGTCTAATAAAATAATTCTTAAATACATCGTGCTGTCTGAATTCCCTTTTCAAATAATGGAACCCATGTTTTTAAAGCATTCCAATATTCCCTTTCTAAATTATTATGTAAAATGTATTAAGGCCTTAGAGAGTGCCAAGGTCTGTAGAATATATAGGTGTATAAAAAGCAAGGACTTAAAAGTTCCATTCCCGGTGTCTTTGTCGAGCAATGATTTCCTCATTTCTTTTCACACAACCTCTTTTCTCATCACTGAGGTTTGCATTTATACACTGAGTGTTTGAGAATTTTCCTCCACCTAGTCCTGAGCTATTCAAGATGTCTGGCAAAAAATTTCCAAATGTAGATATGTTTAATTAGGATCAGGTGGGTTGTCCTCCTTATTCACCCCTCTTTCCATCTGTAGTTCCTTGCTTGTCATCTATCATGCTGGATAATTGATTCCAGATTGAGTAGTTTTCTCTTGCATCCATCCCACCAGAGGCAGAAACTGAGAAACTACCTTGCACTGGCTCTATTTTTTCTCTCCTTCTCTTCCATTTTATATTATGCGCACTGTACTCCTTTGGGATAAATCAACTATAATCATAAACGGGATTTTTAAAAAATAGGAATGGAGAACTTGGGACCAAGGAGGGCATATAATGGGAAATACTAGCACAGATGTAGCAAACCAGTTGGAGAATACTGTTGAGCACCACTCAGCCAAGTTGAAGAGAATTGATGTAGGGTTTCTAACTGGCCACATTTCTTCTGGAAAGCATAAAAATTCAAGATGACATTTCATGCATGAGCAGAGTAATATACAAGTCAGAGAACAAAAAATGGGTTTGCAAATGCAGCTTTTTCTGCTTCAGAGTCGGTATTCTCAGAATAAGTGTGCATCAAGGATTTGTTGTGATGGAAGAAATAAAATGCACAAAACACTCGGAAGAAGAGGATGAGCCAGGAGAACTTCCCAAGGCACCTACCCCATGTTTCTCCACATTGAAAATGGAGCTCATCCCTACTCTACCAAAGTAGCAGAGATTTCAAAGAATCACAGAAAGCAATGAATGTACGAATATTTGTAAATGATATTATAATTAAAATAATATTATAAATAATAATATAGTTACAAATCACTCTATAACTCTAAGAGGATTTTTTATTATATAGAATGATTTAAATTCATTAAAAACCCAAACCACCAAGTCGATTCCAACTCATATCAACTCTATAGGACAGAGTAGAACTGCCCCATCGGGTTTCCAAGGAGCAGCTGGTAGATTCGAACTGCTGACTTTTTTGTTAGCAGATGAACACTTAACCACTGCATCACCAGGGCTCCTTAAATGAATTACTAATTATTTTTAAAAATATTATTCAATTATTTGTTGTTAGTTGCCAGCCTTCCAGTTGGCTCTCACTCACAGTAATCTTATGTATAACAGAATGAAGCATCACCCAGCTTCATGACTGTCGATATGTTTGAGTCCATTGTTGTGGCTATTGTGTCAACCCATGTCATTGAGGGTTTCCTTTGCTTTCACCAACCTCCTTTACTAAACAAAATGTCCTTTTCTAGCAAGTGGTCTTTGCTAATGATGTGTCCAAAGTAAGCAAGCTGAAGTCTCACCATCCTCGCTTCTGAGGAGCTTACTGGTTATACTTCTTCTAAGATGGACTTGTTCTTTCTTCTAACAGTCCACAGTATATTCAATATTCTTCATCAACACCACAATCCAATCCAAATGCATCAGTTCTTCTCTCCTCCTTTTTCATTGTCCAACTTTTACTTGCATATGAGGCAATTGAAACGATCAGGGCTTGGGTCAAGTACACTTTAGTCACTGAAGTGACATATTTGTCTTTTAGAACTTTAAAGAGTTCTTTTGATTTCTTGACTGCTGCTACTATTGTCATTGGTTGTTGATACAAGTAGAATGAAATCCTTGGCAACTTCAATTTTTTTCTCCACTTACATGACATTGTTTTTTTGTCCAGTTATAAAGATTTTCACTTTCTTCACGTTCAGGCATAATCCACACAGAAGGCTGTAGTCTTTGACTTTCATCAGTAAATGTTTCAAGTTGTCTTCATTTTTGACAAGGAAGTTTGTATCATCTGCACATCACAGGTTGTTAATGAGTCTTTCTCCAATCCCGATGCCACTTTCTTCTTCAAATAGTTCAACTTCTTGGATTATTTGTTCAGCATATAAATTAAATAAGTAAAGTGAAAAGATACAACCCTGTCACACACAATTTCCAATTTGGAACTATGCAGTATCCCCTTCTTCTGTTCAAATGACTGTCTCTTTATCCATGTGCATGTTCCACATGAACACAATTAAATTTCTGGAATTCCTATTCTTCATAATGTTATCTATAATTGTCATGGTCCACACAGTCAAATGCCTTTGCATAGTTAATAAAACAAAAGTTAAAAATATCTTTCTAATATTTGCTTTTGGACAAGATCCATCTGACATAAGCAATTCAATCATTAGTATTTACTATATTTGGAAAATAAGCCTATTAATGAAGATGTCAACATCACATACCCTTTATTTGAATACTATCTCTTTGTAATCTATCCATTATTAGTCTAAATTCAAGTTGAATGGATCCAGTTTCTTTCCTCTAGTATAATACTATCAAACTGAATCCAACAGCGTAGACAAATATATAATTAGAACCAATAACTGTACAAATAGCTGTGGTTACATAAATAATGAAGTATTTCAGATTTGTTATCATTTCTTTAACACTACATCCTAAAGAAAAGCAACTTGTCAGGTGTCCCTTACCCAACCCTTCAGCTCAAAACTTAGATGAAGAAATGACACATAGATGGGTTAATGAACAACTCAGTTTCTGGACCCTGTCATATTATGCTGCCATTTGTTAAAAAGACCTGTAATTAATGTGTCTAAGTTCAGGATGAAGATTAGCAAATTTTAATCAATTTCAGATACTCACTGATTTTTTATTGACAAAAATCAGCCAATAAATGATTTCTCATGATCGCCTCTGTTACGGTCCTGCATCTTTTATGGTGTTTGCAAATTATGTAAGAGTTCTGTTGCCTCCAAACTGTTGACCAATTGCCCACTTTGTGCCTTCTTCATCACTCCAGATTGGGTATGGCTGGACTCATAATTGAAGAGCTGTGGTTTCCAGAAGTCTCTTGCCAATGAACAAGAGGATTCCACATATGGAATCTAATATTTGAATTGGATAGTTAAACAATTATTGCTACACGCTAGCCACCAATATTATCTTTAAAAAAAAAAAATGCTATTATCCCACAGTTTGAAAGACTTGAGCCTTTCAAAGAAAGAAAGGGCCCAACTATTTAGCACAGCATGCAAACGCCTCTTGACTTGGACCTATCTCATCTCTCACTATTCTCTCCTGCACACCCTAAGCTGTGGCCTTAACAAATTCAGCTTGTTGCTATTACCCAAATCCTAATCTCTTTGCTTATGCCTGGAACACTTTTCTTCCATTTCATCACTTGGGAAATTCCTACCCATCTTTTAAGGCTTTGGTCTGTATAACATATTCTGGCCCTCTCATACTGGAATAAGTATCTCCACATAATCCTTCTCTCACAACTCTCTTTATATTTTATAATAATTTTTTTCTTTTAAGTTATCTGTCTGCACAATTAGACTGTGAGTTCCCAGAGACCAAGATTTTGACTTTCATTTGATACCGCTAAAGCTGCTTTGTGCCTGGAACATAGTAGACACTCAATACATATTTATTAAAGAACTGAATTAATGGATGGATGGATAGATGGATGGGTGGATGAGTGGATGAATGGATGGGTAGATGGATGATACAAAAGCTATAATATCTATTTCTAAGCTAGCCACTGCCTGACTTTCATAGTGAAGTGATCATTTTTTTATGGTGTGCCTTGTACAATATGACTAAGATCCTTCCATCCCCCACCCCTACTTCCCCTCCATCTGCCATAGCACTATTGCACACCTCATTTAAGATGCTCAAAAAGTTTAAGACTCCCCCAAATAAATATCTGTGTAAAACAAAAGCAGCAATCTTCTCAAGAGTAAAAATGTTGCTTGTGTGGTTGTACTAGCATAAGAAGATATAACAACCCTCGGTAGGTTAAAATTGAACATATGTTGTGAACATTTTTGAATGTTATTTTTATTTCCTACCTCTCCTCCTTTTTTTGGAGTCCCTGGTATAAACAGCTAATACTCTTGGCTACTAACCAAAAGGTTGATGATTTGAGTTCACCCAGAGGCACCTAGGAAGAAAGGCCTGATGATCTACTTCTGAATAATCAGCCATTGAAAACCCTATGGAACACAGTTTTACTCTGACACACATACGGTCGCCATGAGTCAGAGCCAACTTGATGACAACTGGTTACTGGTTCTGCTCCATTAATGCTTATATGATGAAGATATAAAATGACTTCCATTGCTATTATTGAGCATTTCCTTCAAAAAGAATGCCAAGCAGCCTGGAATGCATCTACTCACACTTTCTGTTTGTCAGGAGGACTTAATCGATTGGGGAATACATTCGGTGGCTGTCATCAGTGTACAAGCCATGTTAACTTTTAGAAGAAATCAAATATTCCCTTGTCCTCCAGATTAGGATTTCATTTGTGTTTATATTTTAGTATAGCTAAATCAATCTGAATTTTTATATTTAAAAATGGAGTCAAAGAATGTTAAAGCTGGAAAAATTATATCACAGTGCTTAAGAATCCTGAATTCATGTTCCATGCCTTTGAAGTCATTTAACATTTCTGAGCCTCGATGTCCTCTTTTAAAGACCTGGAAACAATAGTAGTAACTGGTTCATGGAAATATTTTGAGAATGAATGAAACAGTGTACGTAGGAATGTAGAATATTTTGGTCATTCCTGGCACATAGCAAGCATTTATTAAATTCTAGTGAGTAGTTGTAGTTTAAAAAAAAAAATAAAAAGGATCAGGAGGATTGTTGTACCTTCATTATACAGGTAAGGAATCTGAGGTCATGAGAAGCGATGTGAATTGCTCAAATTTATGATAGAATTCACCTTAAGTTGCCTATAGTTATCTCTAGAATAAACTGTGCTTATTTGTAAGCCTGTCCATGCAGAAACTGTACATAGATCAAAAGGCAGTCATTTGAACAGAACAAGGGGATACTG
>NW_004443955.1:21143805-21152529 GCF_000243295.1 Trichechus manatus latirostris
CCTTCACTATGGATTACACCTCAACATAAAGAAAACAATAATCCTCACAACTCGCCCAATAAGCAACATTATGATAAACGGAGAGAATATTGACGTTGTCAAGGATTTCATTTTACTTGGATCCATAGGCAACGTCCATGGAAGCAGCAATCCAGAAATCAAACAACACACTGCATTGATGCAAATCTGCTGCAAGAGACCTCTTTAAAGTGTTGAAAAGCAAAGATGTCACTTTAAGGACTAAGGTGCACTTGACCGAAGCCATGATATTTTCAGTCACCTGCTATGCATGCAAAAGCTGGACAATAAATAAGGAAGACCGGAGAAGAATTGAGGCCTTTGAATTATGGTGTTGGTGAAGAATACTGCGTATACAATGGACTCCCAGAAGAATGAACAAATCTGTCTTGGAAGAAGTACAGCCAGAATGCTCCTTAGAAGCGAGGATGGTGAGACTTCTTCTCATGTACTTTGGACATGTTATCAGGAGGAACAAGTCCTTGGAGAAGGAGACCATGCTTGGTAAAGTAGAAGGGCAGTGAAAAAGAGGAAGACCCTCAACGAGATAGATTAACACAGTGGGTACAACAATGGGCTCAAACATAACAACAATTATGAGGATGGAGCAGGACCCGGCAGTGTTTTGTTCTGTTGTACATAGGGTTGCTGTGAGTCAGAACTGACGTGCTGACACCTGACAACAACAACACTTGTGGGCCCACGAATTTTAAAATCAAAAGAAACCAAAAAAAAAAAGTGGTAAATATTAAATCTGGTGTCTGAATAAATCAGAAACCAATTGTATGTCCCATCAAAATGAGGCCTATCAAACATAAAATATCATGCAGGAAAAGCAATATTGGAAAGTACTTATCAAAGACTCCATCAGCATGGAGTTTATAGCACAATCCTTCTATCCAATTAAAGAAGAAAAGGGGGGGAAAGGCAAATCTGAAATTTCAGAGGACAGGTTTGTAAACCCAAACTTAAATGGGGTTATTGTCAAGTTGTGATACCATGGTTTTCTCTTAACCTTAACTCAGCCAGTAATACCTTCTCTGGCTTCTTCACAAGCACTTATTGCAAGAATCTGTACTCCCTCAGTCCAGAGTCCTCACTCACGGGTCAGAAAATCTGGAGCCTTAATGGTTTTCTTAGAACTTTCCCACACTCTTTTCCTTGGCTCAAGCCTCAAGTCAGTATCATTTATCGTAAGTTAACTATCTGACCTTCAAATTTAAACCAGGACCTGGCAATGCAGCGAAACTTCAATGGCCAGGGGAGCTGAGAACCTTGCTTCTCTCTTAAAAAGGCTCATTTTCAACGTGCTTACATTTCTTTTCAGCAAAGGCAGAAATTGATTTTAATTTTTTTGGTATTATAGGTTTTCTCTAGGACAATATATAGATTGGCTGAATCACTCTACTTATGTTGTACTCATTTAATATTTCTGCCTTTTCGAAAAAAGAAATCTTACCTATTTTCTAAGTGCCTGATCAAGAAAACTCCAGACCTGGCGATCTGATACCAGAATTAACATAACCTTTACAAGCACTTCTTCCCGGGAGAGGATTAAGGAATGAATGAGATGGGCTGATCCTCTCTGAACAGGGTCTACATCCCTAGCTGATGGGTAAGACCCAAAGCCACCTTGGTGGAGGATAGAGTTAGCAATGTAAACCAGGCATTAGGCGAGAACCCTATAGGGCAGTTCTACTCTGTCAAATAGGGTCGCTATGAGTCAGAATCACTCAATGTCACACAATAACAATGACAAGAAAGAACAGGAGCAACTCTCTACTGAGCAGCCTGTATTCCTCTGAGAGGACAACCAGGCCCCAGAGCTGGAGATTCTGATTATTGGGTGTAAATGTCACATATAACAGCAATGTGTCATAACTTCAGGGACATTAGGATCACCTTTGTCCTGGCAGCTCTAAGTAGGCAGAGGATCTTTGCTATTCTGAATAATCCTTCCTACTGACTGCCTCATTCCCTCCTGTGCATACCCCGATAGGCTGAGAAGGGCTCAGAAATAGCAGAAATAGGGTCATAATAATTTTTCCCCATGGGTTGTTGTAGAAATCCAATCAGATAGCATACGTTAAGTATCTATCAGAGTACCTGGCCCACAAGAACTATGGAAATAGTTCTCTTCCTTGCAAAGATATTATTGTATTTTTCTGTTGTTTTAACACAGCAAAAATAAGGGAAACCTTCAGTGAGATGAATTGACACAATAGCTATAATAATGGACTCAAACATACCAACAGTCTTGAAGACGGTGCAGTGTTGGGCAAAGTTTCTTTCTGTTATACATAAGGTTGCCATGAGTCAGAGCTGACCGAAAACAACAACAACAAAGTTCAAAAGATTAAACTGATGGAAAGTTCCTGAGGATAAAAGTAATGTATGGGTAACCCCAAGAGCCATGTTGCAGTTTAGACATTTTATTAACTCTGGCTACACTTGCATTGAAAAAAAAAAAAAAAAAATATATATACATAACATTAAGCTATTTACCTTCAATGGTACTGGATATACATAACCTAGATGTCAGCGAATTTCTTTATTTTTTTCCTTCCCATCATATTGCTAAATTTACCAGGAGATTCACATTCCCAGAGTAAATTAAGCTAAAAAATAGAAGCCACAATTAAACTGAATAAGATTAAAGGGGAAAAAAACAAAGCCAAACCCACTGCTGTCCAGTTTATTCCACTCTTAGCGACCCTATAGGACAGAGCAGAACTGCCCCATAGGGTTTCCAAGGCTGTAAATCTTTATGGAAGCAGACTGCCACGTCTTTCTCCTGCAGAGCGGCTGGTGGGTTCGAATGACCGACCTTTTGGTTAGCAGCCAAGCACTTTAATCACTGCACCACCAGGGATCCTTAAAGGGAACAGTGTGTTAATGTAAATCTAATTTACATACTGTTCTGCATGGCACTCAGATGTATGAGAGAACAATGGATATAACTGAAAGATAATACCAAGGATTGAAATTCACAGGGATCATTTGACATTCTATCTGCTCTGTGAGCAAGTCATGTTGCATTAGATCAGATTCTGATTTCATTCCATTGCCAAGTAACCCATTGTTGCATCCTTGCCTTTTGCCTTTTCATTACAGGGATGTAATCGCAGCATGAGCCCCTGAGAGCTTGTAGCTTAACTGCCCATGTGTGCATATTTCACGATCTACCATTGTTGCAAGGCACTGTGGTTAATAAGCAGATAACGGCGTATGCAAATTACATGTACCTGACGAGGAGGGAAAGTGTGCCTTCTCACCTTTGCATAAATACTAGCTGATTTCTTTGTGACTGTGGAAGTATCTTGGTCTGGGTGATGTATGGAAAGTTCTGTCTACACAGGGGGGAATGCCACTTTACCTTGCGAAATATAGGTAAGGAAGTAGTTTTCTTGCAATATATAGAACTTGGAGTGTGGGCAGCTTGGATGCGTCTAAGGACAGGAGAATCTTTTAAAATGGGCACATTAAGCCATAAAATAAAACCAGCCCTACACTGAGAAATGTTTTCTACCAGCCTCAGAAGCATTATAAAATATGACGCCGAAGACTGAACCACCTCAGGGATGTTCACAAGAGGTCAAACTTATACTGAAAGTCACCAGGCCCAGAAACCGTGGTGACTCAGCCCTGGGACCAAACAGAATAAGCAGGTGATTTAGAGATTTTAAAGCCCCAGGAGTTCGTGAAGTTTCTGTATGAGTCCTCTCTGTGGCCCTGCTCCACTGGACGAGGCATTATAATGAACCAGTCCATTCACTCATGGTTCTGCTATAGAAGAAAGAACACAGGGTTTGTCAAGAAAAGATATGGGATTGATGGGTGACCTAAGGCATGTCTCTGATCCTCAATTTCCTTGTATATGATTGCTGCAAGCTGCTGTCCAGTTGGCCCCCGACTCATGGCATCCCCATGCACAACAGAACAAAACGCTACCTGATCCTGTACCATCTCAAGGACCGGTTGAGGATGAGACCATTGTGATCCATAGGGTTGTCATTGGATGATTTTCAGAAATAGATCACCAGGCCTTTGTTCCTAGTCAGTCTGAGTCTGGAAACTCTCCCGAAACCCATTCAGCATCATAGCAATATGCAAGCCTCCACTGACAGATGGGTGGTGGCTGTGCATGAGGTGCATTGACTGGGAATTGAACCTGGGTCTCTCGCATGGTAGGCAAGAATTCTACTGCTGAGTCACCACTGCCCCATCCACAAATGGCAGTAACAACTGTACCATCTTTTATAGGAGCATTGAAAGGTTCAAAAGCTGGAATGGTCATGGAAACTAGGTAGCTTCACTCTGTTCCTAGCATCCCTTTTCCATCTTTCTCCAGCCCAATTCTACCCAGTGAGGCCAGCCTGGATAGATTTCAGTCCACTGGCCCCGTGCCCTCCAGCTTCAGGTTGAGTTTGGCCATAGGAGTGTTAGCTAAAGAGCAGAAGGAAGAAGGGTGGGGTTGGGAGTGGATTCTTGTGGCTCCTTCCGGGCAGAGTCACCACAGGGGTCATGTTCTTTGACCTAAAGAAGTAGAGTCTGCCAGGGTGTTATCCTCACCTACCCTCTCTGCTTCTGGGTTCCAGTAACTGTTCCCTTCCCTCACCCTTTTAGGCCTAGGGGTGGTAATGGAGTCCCCTTCGTTTGTTACTAGCCCAGGGTCTTGGTTTATCCTTTGTGGTTTTGCTACATCCTGCTCACACCATCTTAAGAGGCCTTTTATTAAACACTGCTCAAATTATCCTAATTTGACTGTATTGCCTGTTTCCTGCTGGGTGCCTAAATAATGCATGCTCTAAAAATATGTTATTGGCTAATCCATATAACCATCCTAATTTAAAACACTAAAAAGAATTTACTAAAATCATAAATTCCTCATTTACAATTCCTTTGTTACAGTTAAATAAACTTATATGAAAATTAAAAACAAACAAAAGTCCGACAGGCCAGTAATAATTTGTATGTTTAAAAATCAGGTGAAGCATCTACCCTTTCATCTGGGTTACCCCCTAGCTATCTGGATGCTAAAACTTCTTGTATTGCTAAGCAAAGGAAGCGCACACATTTGTCTGGAGTCCAGTAGGTAGTTTACCTGTTAAATCAAATGTTCTCATAAAATATCCCTACAAGAATCAGGCTGGGATCCTCCCGCCTCTGTGCAGACCTTTTGGATGAAGATAAATCATCCTCTAGCATGTGATTGCTGCTCCCTCCATGGTGTAACTGAGAGCTTTAGAGTCAGCTATGGCTAGAATTACAACTGAGTCAGGTTCTCTCTTTAGATTTTGGCCCTATTCATTCTCCCGGGAAGGCCAAGAGTGAGCCACAGTGTCTGAATCCATTCTTCATGGTCTTCACTATCATAGTGGGTGTGCCTCATGCCAGACCTTGCTTCTCCACCTGCTCCTGGCTGCCAAGAGCACACGTCTGTCTCTTGCCTGCATCTCAAGTTATCACACAAAGGAGATTCTTCCAATTAGCCCAAGAGCTATGAGGCCACCAAAGATGAGAATTAAAAATAATAAGACCCAGTCATAATACCTCCACCATAGATAAAATGTGGCATTTTTAGTAGTTGTTGATGGACTAACTTAGAACTTTCACACTGAAGTAGCTTAAGAATGGGAACACCATCACTGTACACATAGAACACTTTAAATGAGGTAGTGGGGGAACTTGCTGATGTTTGGAGTCACAGTTTCTGAGTATGAGAACCCAGCTTCCCCTCTGACTACCTGTGTTAATTTCGGCAGCCTGTGCATCTTTTGGAGCCTAGTTTGTTTGTTTTTAATGTGTGACTTAGAGATAACACCACCTTTCCCAACAGATTCTCCCAATGGGTAAGTTGGGATTATTGTCAAATGTGATAACATAGGGCAAACTCTTGAAAAAATTAAGTTGTATGCAAGTGTGTGGCATAGTTAGCAATAAAAAAAAGAGAAAAAAAGCTTGCACAAATTCATCAAGACTGGAGGAGGAGGTCCTCAGGGGCTCACAGTTAAAATGTTTCTGAAAGCCAACAAGCCTTAAACAAACAAACAAGCCTTAAACACATAGGATAGCTTAGTGAGAAGGACACTCCAGGTAAGTTCTCTTTGGAGAGGTAAGGAAGTCAGGTGGAGACCACCGGGAGGAAAGCGACCATAGAAGAATTTAGACAAGAAGGAGCCAAATGAACTGCTTCAAAACTTCCCTTATGGTGACCCTCCCTAGAACTGGAGTGACCCACCTTCCTGGTTTGTGCGGACCTGGGAGGTTTCCTAGGACCTGGGGCTTTCAGTGCTAAATCAAGGACAGACAGTCCCAGGTAACTGAGACCAGTTGTTCACTCTACCTTATCCACATCTTAGCTCTGTTGGTCAAATCCCTACACCTCTCTTCAGAGGATCATAGATTCTGAGCATGTGGTGGTATTTCTCCACCGAATGACACTCTATTTTCTCTCCTACACCTCCATTTCACGCTTTCACTCTTCTAAACGTTCCAGTGAGCATGCAGAAGAAAGAGAGGTACCCAGTGGTCTCTACTCCACAGAAGGGTAGTTGTCTGGGACCTGTGGGAATATTTATTTAGTTAACTTTTCTCACTCCCTCACTCCAGTTCCTCCCAAGTAAGCCAGCACACCCTAAAAACCACACGTACACTAATTCCTTCTACATGCTCCTGAGGGAGACAATTTTTAGGAGAAATTATGCTTCCTTGCAATTCCATAAACATTATGCAAAATGCATTCTCTTCACAGTTGCTGTGGCCTAGATCCACTGGGTGATGTTGTCTGCTTAAACAATTACTTTTGCCTGAAAGAGAGTTTGATTGGGAGGATAAAAATACATCAGATAGAATATTGATTCTTGGAACCCTGTGGCTATGGTCTTCTCATTAGCCAGCTGAGAGCCCCGGGTTCCTTGCTCCAGAGCGAATGTGCCAGCCACAGCAGAAGGGAGAGCACAGAGGTAAATAGGAGCAATGAGCCTCCATTTTTACCCTAATTTGACTCCAGTCACTTTAGTTCATTTCTTGGCATATATGCTGAGCTCAGGGTGCTACACTGGGATATTAGGGATGAGCAAACCACAGCTCTTAATTCTGGGAGATCAGAGTGGAGGGCCCACACAATTAGGCAATAGAGGCAGATGGTGGTGAGAGCTACAGAACTTTGCTACTAAGGTGTGGTCCACACAAGTAGCATCAGTATCACCTGGGAGTTTTTTAGACGTACAGAATCCCCAGCCCCATTTCAGATCTAGCGAATCAGAACCTGCAGTTTAACAAACTCCCCAGGTGATTCTTACGCATTTAAAAGTGTGAGAAGCACAGGAGATCTACCGGCAACAAGCTTGTACTCAGAGGGAGAGACTAACACCAGCAGTTGGGAACCTACCGGAAGAACGATTGATGGATGAACCCCAAAAGCAAAGATGCAAATCAGAAAGTACAAGGTGGTTGCCGAGCACAGCAAGTCACCAAATACATCTGAGGTAGCGAATCACCAAATATATCTGAGGTAGAGTCACCACAGGACTTGAATGTCAAGTTGTGAATTCATACTTAGTTTGAAAAAATGCAAAGTCAATGATGGTTTTGAGGAGGAAACGCTGTGACCAAACCTGTGCTTGTGCTTTAGAAACACAACCCTGCTTCCTGGGTTGTTAGATTATTCTTCTTAGGTGCCATCAAGTCACTTTTGACTCTTAGTGCCCTATGTACAACAGAACAAAACACTGCCCAGTCCTGGGCCATGCTCACGATCGTTACTATGCTTGAGCCCATTGTTGCAGCTACTATGTCAATCCATCTCGTTGAGGGTCTTCCTATTTTTCACTGACCCTCTAATTTACCAAGCATGGTGTCCTTCTCCAGGGACTCATCCCTCCTGATAACATGTTCAGAGTACTTGAGATGAAGTCTCATCATCCTCGGTTCTAAGGAGAATTTTGGCTCTATTTCTTCCAAGGTAGAGTTGTTCAATCTTTTGGCAATCCAAGGTATATTCAATGTTCTTCACCAACATCATAATTTAAAGAAGTCAATTCTCCAATCTTGCTTATTCATTACCCAGATTTTGCATGCACATGAGGAGATTGAAAACACCATGGCTTTGGCCAGGTTCACCTTAGTCCTCAAAGTGACATCTTTGCTTTCTAAAACTTTAAAGAAGTCTTTTGCAGCAAATTTGCCCAGGGCAATGTGTCATTTGATTTCTTGACTGTTGCTTCCATGGGTGTTGATTGTGGATCCAAGTAAAATGAAATACTTGACAACTTCACTCTTTTCTCCACTTATCATGATATTGCTTATTGGTCCAGTTGTGAGGATTTTTGTTTCCTTTATGTTGAGTTGTAATCCATACTGAAGGCTGCAGTCTTTGATCTTCATCAGTAAGTGCCTCAAGTCTTCTTTACTTTCAGCTAGCGAGGTTGTGTCATCTGCATAGGGCAGGTCGTTAATGAGTCTTCCTCCAATCCTGATGCCCTGTTCTTCTTCATACAGTCCAGCTTCTCAGATTATTTGCTCAGCATACAGATTGAATAAGTATGGTGGAAGGATACAACCTTGATGCACACTTTTCCTGACTTTAAACCATGCAGTATCCCCTTGTTCTGTTCAAAGGACTGCCTCTTGATCTATGGACAGGTTCCTCTTGAGCACAATTAAGTGTTCTGGAATTCTCATTCTTCGTAATGTTATCCATAA
>NW_004443955.1:21159218-21160756 GCF_000243295.1 Trichechus manatus latirostris
GTTCATACATGGAAAATCTGAGTATCTCTCTATTAATTTCAAGATTAAAACCCTACACACCACAGTGTCTTGCTGATATGTCCATACCTTCACCCTACTTCATTTTCCTAAACTTCAGCATGGTTAACTTTTCCAAATACAGGAGACTAGTCTGATGGAATTTGTTTTCTGTGAACCTTGTTTGTCCTCTTGTCATCTTCACTTCCTCCACTTAGCACTCACAACCAGGATTTGGGATTTCATTTTATAATTTTACCTTGTGACTGGGCAGAAGCATCCTTGGGAGTACAGACAGGGAATTAAGCTATGCGAGGGCTCCCTAAGTGATCTGCTCTCTTCTCCACATTGCCACATAGAAGTCCTGCCTGCTCTGAGACTTTGGATCAGTAAGACAAATGCTTCAGGTAAAGGCCACAGGAACCATCAAGGTAGGATTGAAAAACAAAGGCAAGGAATGAGCCCCTGAGACTTCCCTACATATTTGCCAGCGCCAGGACTAAGGAATCACAACCTCATGAGCAGTAAGTGGGATAGAGATCCTGGAAACTTCCCTTTGGAAGTAAGGAATGCCACTGAAAAAAGATGGGATAGAGAAAAGACATAGAGTTGTAGATACCAGATTGTAGACAGAGAGACAGTCTTTAGCCCCTCACTCACAATTTCCAAATTCTAACCTCTAAACTCTCAGATCAGCATCCAGCATTCACTGCTCCCCCAGGTAGACATTACAGTAAAGAGGCTCCAGGAAATAAAACTGAGCTCTTGGGAAGAAGTTATAAGACATTTAAACAGCTAAGAGTTATAGATGTGGAGCCAACATGGCAGTACAGACAGAAGCACAAAGCTGTCCCTCCCCAGCAAAGACCCAAAAAACTAAGTAAAACAGAGACAAATGTCAATCCTGGAACACTAAGCATGAAATAAAGAGATAAAGAACTCAACCAAGCACCGAATGGAATAAGAAACCGACAAGAAAAGAGAGCGAGGAGAGTTACAAGTGGAGGTCCCCTATCAGCTAACACAAAACAGATTCACCATCTTGAACTCTTGATGGAGATCAGCAGACAGGGAGAACAAGAAAGCAGATTCACAGAGCTCCCAGCAGGAGACAGATCACCTGGTAACCAGTGATACACTGAAAAGAGAAACTGACATTTCCGCAATAATAGTAGGAGACTTCAACACACCATTTTCGGTAAAGGATGAAACATCTAGAAAGAAACTCAACAAAGATACAGAATATCTAAAGGGCACAATCAGCCAACTTGACCTCATAGACATATAGAGAATACTACACCCAAACATTCAGAAAAGAGCTTACACCAGTACTACTCAAACTATTTCAGAACATAGAAAAGGAAGGGATACTTCCGAATTCATTCTATGAAGCCAGCATAACCCTGATACCAAAACCAGACAAAGATGTCACAAAAAAAAAAAATTACAGACCAGTATCTCTCATGAATATAGATGCAAAAATTCTCAACAAAATTCTAGCCAATAGAATTCAGCATCATATCAAAAAAATAATACACCAC
>NW_004443955.1:21162121-21163379 GCF_000243295.1 Trichechus manatus latirostris
TAAACACTTATGCTCATCAAAAGACTTCACCAAAAGAGTTAAAAGAGAACCTACAGACATAACTGCGGACCACACGTACCTTGGATGCCGGACAGCTCCAGTAAGTCCACCATGCTATGGCTGAGCAACCGTCTTCAGTGAACTCGGTATAGGGAACAAATATGGTATGGCCACATTGGAGGAACAAACTTGATCTACTTTCAAATGGATAATTTAAATCATAAGGCATCTCCAGTTTGGGGTTCCTGAATGCATTGTTGATATATGTAATTCTCTGAGCATGAGATGAGTGGGGTTATCAGTTCCTATGGTAGATGCACATCTTACAACACGTTTTATAATTCCAGTAATAATGATTATTATTATTAATATAATTAATTTGGTTTGCAACAGAAATTGTAACCAAGACCCAGCATTATTAGGTAGCCAACTGAACATATCAAAAAAGGATGGTAAAGGCATAGGGGTATTGAATGTAACCAAACAGCTTTTTGATGAATCTTAGCAATATCCTGTTCAACTTCTCCACTGGTGTTAATCCAAGAGCAACAGGAGGTGTTAGCAATGGTGTAAACCCCTCCTTAGGCTAAGAGGAAATCCAGGACTATTGAATTGTTCAATATTACTTTTACCAAGTATTCTAAAGATTTTTGTTGAGCAGCCATTCCATTGGCCACATCATCATTTGAGCCACAGTGGCAGATAGATTGTGAATGGACTGTCTTAACTGCACAGTCCAAAACCAGGGCACAGCAGCACGTAGAAGGAAACATCCCTATTCCAGTTAATCAGCAATGAGATTATCTGAGAGGTAAAGTTCTCTCTTCTGTACGGATATTAATTTCAAGTCACTGTTCCATAGTAAACTGTCACTGTATGAATGGATGCTCATGAGAATTCCTAGGGTCCCTAAGGTACACTGACGTTGCACATTTCAACCATCTAAATATGGCAAATACCAAGTATAGGAAGAATCATTAGACTTTTTCTGTAAATACACTGATCTTCCACATAAAAAGACATATCCTAGTGGGGCACACAACATATCTGCCCCGATTTGAATATTAGAAAATGGAATGGACTGATTGGCCCTTTCAAGCTGGTTTGCAGTTAACGAATCATTACAAATGGATAATTCTCCAAATTCTTGGGGATCCTGGAGTCGAGCACAAACTGAGAGATTTTGATTATTTTTAAAACAGCTATCTGTAACTGCAGAATAATATTGAACGTCATTAGTAAAGAGATTTCATGGTGT
>NW_004443955.1:21163764-21178739 GCF_000243295.1 Trichechus manatus latirostris
TCCAAAAAATCTCCAAAGTTTGCATAAATGTTTACCAGAAAATAATTCTTAAAGTATACAACAGATACAGAATAGCTAAATCTAGAAGGATAGCAGTATAACACAGAGTCTAAAAGCCTCAGCCACTTCATGTTCTAGTTCTGTGGCCTGGGGTAAGCTGTCCATTCTCATGATCTTCTACTTCATGTTTGAGTGCCAAGTGAATTTCACTTTGAATTCTTCTGTGGGTTGACTAGTGCAAACAGGTGCTGTGGTCTTTTTCAGTTGAGATAAATGGGTCCATGTTTTAACTCCTATAATTTGGCAGCATAAGGATTAGTTAGGAGGACTAGGTATAGATCCTTCCAATAAGGCTCAAGCAAATCCTTTAATTGGTGTCTCTTCCAATAAACATAGTCTCCAGGCACAAGAGGAGGCATTGTGGGCCATTCAGTGCCTCCTCTGTCAAATGTTCGTTTGAGGAGTTTTGCATGCTCTCTTAGTCATCTAGTGCTGCTATAACAGAAATACCACAAGTGGATGGCTTTCACAAAAAGAAGTTTATTCTTCACAGTAAAGTAGACTAAAAGTCCAAATTCAGGGCATCAGTTCCAAGGGAAGGCTTTCTCTCTCTGATGGCCTTCTCATCAATTTTCCCCTGGACTAGGAGTTCTCCATGCAGGGACCCCAGGTTCAAAGTACGTGCTCTGCTCCCAGCACTACTTTCTTGGTGGTATGAGGTCTCCCACTCTCTGCTTGCTTCCTTTTCCTTTTATCACTTGTAAGGTAAAAGATGGTGGAGACCACACCCCAGGGAAACTCCCTTTACATTGGATCAAGAATGTGACCTTAGTAAGTGTGTTACAATCCTACCCTAATCCTCTTTAACATAAAATTACAACCACAAAATGGAGGACAACCACACAATACTGGAAATCATGACCCAGCCAAACTGACACACACATTTTTGGGGGGGGCATAATTCAATCCATGACACATTCTCCTTGGTATGATGAATTAAGGCCTGGCAATATTTTAATAAATTGGTTTGGATCAACTTTAAATCAGCAGCCACTGATAAATAAGGTAAGTTCATTGACTGGCTTGTAATTATCTCATAAGTTCTTGACTTCTGAGGGCCAAAAGGGGTGGCTCTCAGGTTTGTTGAAACTATCAGCAGAGCCTGCAGCCACATCCGACCTACTGAAGATGAAAGTTTTGCCAATTATGTCTTTATGATACCATTGGTCTGTTTCACAAATCCAGAGGACTGAGGGCGGTAAGAATAATAGAGTCACTGAAAAATGGGAAATATTCTACAAATAGCAGCAATCACTTGTCCATTAAAGTGGGTACATTGATCGCTGCAAAGGATGGATGGAGGCCCCCAGATAGGAATGATATTTTCCAGCAATTTCTTAGCTACAAAAGTTGCTGTAGTTTCACAACAGGGAAAAGATTAAGCTCAATGTAAATATCTGCAAATCAAGACTTAAACAAATTTGTATCCATTGGAGGGAGTTATTTGAATAAAATTCATCTTCTATTCAAGCACAGGTACAATCAGCAGGGAGTATCTCACTAGTGAGAGTTGATGGCTGTCTTAGGCTGGGTTCTCTAGAGAAGCAAAAGCAGTAAAGTGTATAAATATCTATATAAAGAGATTTATATCAAGGAAATGACTCACGTGGTTGTAGAGCCTGGAACTTCCCAAATCCATACATCAGGCTGGAGGTTCTTCTGATTCACATAGCCACAGGGGCTGGTGAACCCAAGATCGGCAGGTCAGGCAGGACTCTTGCTCACAGGCTGCAAAGACCAACAGATCCCAAGACTGGCAGGCAAGACAGCAGGTAAGCTGCTAGCTCAAGTCCCAAGAAATGGAAATCAGACAAAGAGGAGCCAACTGCAAGATCCAGACCAAGCAAAAGTTCCTGAGCCTTGCCAGAAAGTCCACTTACATTTGATGCAGGCCACACCACCAAGGAAACTCCCTTTCAGCTGATTGGCTACTGATAGCAGATCCCATCACAGAGGTGATCACATTATATCAAATTTCATCATATGACTGTCAAACTACATCATAACTGCCAAACCACTGAGAATCATGGCCCAGCCAAGCTGACAACCTTAATGATCACAGTAGGTTTTATCTGAGTTATACTCAGAACAAACAGAGCACTGCCTCACGACTTGATCTTCAGCCTTCCAAAAGAGTCCCCAAAAATATTTACATAAAATTCCTCTTATCCATGCCCAAATGATCCTTCATATGAAAGTTCATGATCAAAGGGATGTGTAAATCCTCTAGGATTACTGTTTTTTAACCTGGACCTCCCAAAGGGGAGTATTCTTATTAATTTTACAAACCTCTCTTTTCCATTGTTCCTTCTCATCATCAGGGACCTTAGTCTTTTGACTAGCCAAGTCACGCCAAACAGCAGTTTTCTGTCTAGGATATTCAGGTAGAAAGCTGGAGAGCATATCTGCAAGGCTATTACCACAAAGGATACTTTTTTTATGAATGGAGGGGTTGTTGGGATGACATCAGTAAGAAGGGCTCTAAAGATCTGAGACAGAAGTGCTCTGCGTCATAAAGGTCCTGTTGGAAGCTCTGGAGCTAAAAGATGATATGTGGTTGGCAGCACACTCAAAATTTCCCCAAAAATATTATTCAAAAAGATCAATGAGGCTTTCTCTGGGTACTTTGGGTATCTTGGCTAAACAGGTTTGGAGCAATGGGACATGAAAGTAGGTAGGAAAAACAAGTCTGTCCCCAGGACCTATCCACAGCATATAGTGAGATCCTGATAACATTCATTACATGCCAAGTCCTTAATCTCTTCCTCGGAGGCCAGCTGCTGATACTAAGTATACCCAAGAAATCAGGAAAATGAGAAAGATTAAAAAGATTTGGGTTAAGTTTTGCCAAGCCCAACTTTACTTGATTTATCTTTCATAAGAAATTAAACTTTGAAAAATTAGAAGAAGATCTTAATTTTATTTCCCTTATTTCCTTTCTTCCCTCCTTTTCATCCTAATCGTGACTGAGATTGTAATGAGCAGGAGGTAATTGGGAAGCAGCCTGTCTGGCAGCTGCATTAGTAAGGGTGTTAAATCCTTCAGTCCCTTTAAATTCTTCAGTTTGGGCAACATTCTTAAGTTGGTGTGCCTGGATTTTGACTACTGCAATTTCTGAAGGGAGCAAGAGAGCTTCCAGGAGGTTAGCCACCGAGGAGATATTCTTAATCTGGGTTCCACAGGATGTAAGAAACCCCCTCTGTTTCCATAATGTCCCCAAATCATGGGTCACCCTGAAACAATACCTTTAATCTGTATAAATGGCTACTGACTGTCTGGAAGCCAGCTTGCAAGCCCTGGCTTGTTGGGCTGAAGTGACCTCAGGAAAGGTGTCACTTTCCAAAACTTCAGTGGACGTAGTGGCAGCATAGCCTCCCTGATAATGATAACTAGAAGAATCTGCTTTTAAATATGACCCATCTAAAAAAAGGATTAAATCAGTATTAATGAGGGAGATTTCATGCAAGTCATGCCTGGGGGCAAGTAGCCGGTCTGTTAAATCAAGGAAATCATGAGGGACAGTATCCATGTCATTGGGTACAAGTGAAAGAGTGGCTGGGTTCAAAGAATTCATTGTGTGGAGCCGAATGTTAAATTCAGCAAGGAGAACTTCATAAGAGGTTATTTTACTAGCTGATAGATGTTGAGTTAATGTGGAATTTAAAATAGAAAAAAATGGCACGGGGAACATACACATCTAAAAATTTTCCAAGTACAATGTCTGCTGTGGCTTCTACTAATCAGATTGTAGACACAACTGCCCTGAGGCAGGGAGAGGGTATCCCCTGACTCCTGGGTCCAGCTGCAGACTATAATACTCCACAGGTCATTGTTGAGCTCCATGAGTCTGTATGAGGACCCATAAAGCATTTCCAGCTTTTTCAAGGACATACAAGAAAAAATCAAGAATATTAAGTAGAGACTCTTTTAGTTTTGAAACAGACTGAATGTCTTCCTCTTACATTTGGAATGGTTCAGGTGTAGCCCCCTTTAAAAACTGATATAAGTGTTGGTCTATTAGTGAAAAATTAGGAATCCATGTGTGGCAATAGCCACAGAGACCTAAAAATCTTCCTGTTTCTTAGTAGTTGGAATAGGAAAGGCCAAAATGGAATTCTTTCTATCTTGATCTAAAAAAATCCCCCTGTGCGGAGATAATGTGCCCCAAATATTTCACCATTGGTAGTGCTAATTATAGTTTTTCTTTGGATACTTTTTGCTCTCTGGTGGCCAAATGTTACCAAAACAAAATACTGTCTTGTAAGCAAGCTTCCAAGGTCTTAGAACAAATAACAAGTCATCCGTGTACTGAAGCAAGGTGGAATCACAGGCACATTGTAAAGATTGTAAATTAGCATGTAAAACTTGGGGAAAATATGTAGGACTTTCGGTATATCCTTGGGGCATCACCATCCTGCTGTATTGTTGGTTGCCCCAGGTCAAAGCAAATAAATATTGACTTTCTGGATGTACCAAGATACTTAAAAAAAGCACTATTACAGTAAAGTGAGTAGTTTCAGGGGGAATATTAGAGAGGAACAAATAAGGGTTAGGAACCATGGGGAACTGTGGAATAACAATGCAATTAATGGCACATAAATCCTGCACAAAATTCCATCCCTAGTTCCCAGGTTTCCTCACAGGAAACATGAGAGTATTACAAGGGCTAGTGAAAGAGATGATAAGCCCTTTGGCTAAGAAGTTCTGAATTATTGATTTCAATCCTTCCCTAGCCTCTTGTTTCAAAGGGTATTGGGGAATCTTAGGCAGTGGTTTAGACACATCTATTTGGATTTTAAGGGCTCAGCAGATTGGACCCAACCAATATCAGCAGAGGATGTAGCCCACAGTGCTTCTGGTACTACATAGAGGCAGTCAGGAATAGTGGTAGGGGTAGAGTTGTCTTCCTGTAAGGGCATGGTAAGCCTCTGGAAGAAACATAGGATGTCGTCATTGACTGTGGGTTATTCTACTCAGATTGGGAAACATCATGTATCTGTAGAAGTATCTCTCCTTATTTGATAAACTGTAAATGACAATTCCACTTTAATAAGAAATCCCTACCTAAAAAATTAACAAAGGTATCTGGACTTAGTAAAAAAAGATTCATATTCTCAATGGATCCCAAAAAAACTCTTACTGGTTGAGAATGAACCAAAGTCTGTTCATGATTTGAAACCCCTACTACTTTATAAGCTTTTATATTGCAGGGTAGAGACTTTTGCAAACTTGTGGGGTTAATAGCAGAAAGAGTACTCCTTGTGCCAGTTAAGAATTTACATGGTTCTCCATTAATATGGAGGGTTGTTTCTCCTTTTGAATTGAGAGCTACTACTGAAAAAGCCTCTAATATATCCCCGGAGCCCCTTCCTTCAAGTTTAGGTGGTGCTGAGGGTAAAACACCAAGCTTGTCCTTCAATTTAAGGCAATCTTTCTTGAATTGTCCTGGATTTTTGCAATAATAGCAAATGCCAGGAACTCCTGATTAGGGAACTCTGGGTCTATTCCTAACCCAGGGTTTGAATCCCTTATTACAACCTGGAGATTGTAACTGTTGTAACTGTAATGCCATCAATTTATTCTGCCAGGTTTTAATGTTTTGATCCAATTCCTTAGCTCTTTCTTCTAAGTTTTGGGCTAATTTATAAGCCAAGGCGGTCAATTCTGAAATTTCAATATTTTCCCAGTTTAACTGATCACTTTTAACTAAACTGGCCAGTTTGGGGTGGATCCCTCAACAAAAATGGAATTAAGGCAATTCTGGCTCCAGTGTCTTCTAAATTTAACCCTGACTGTTCCATAAACAGTTGTAAACATTTTTACCTTTGCCCTGCTTCAAAACTTGAACCTTAGCCCAATTTATCTTGCAGGGAAAAATCTTTGGGAAACATTCAACTAGATTTGCAACAATAGTTTAGTCTGAGTTAGTAATTCTAGACCTGGGACAGTAGGTTGGATATATAATGATTTCTCAGGTTCTTTCCACTTAGCTTCTTCTATCCACCTCTGAGCATCCCCAGGTCACAGTAGCTTGTGTAATAGATTATATAAATTTGCTGGTTCAGGTTCATAAGTTTCTGCCAAAATATTAAACTCCTGTCAAAACTTTTGAGGATCTTCATGAGAATCAGGAAATTATTTAACAATGGTACAAATTTCTGCTTTAGTCCAGAGACAAAAGCAACCTCAGGAAGTCCTCCCCCTGCCTTTGGATATTTTATTTTGAAAGGCATTTCAGCTACTGGTAGGTCTTAGTTACTGGCTCAGCCTCCTCCTTTTCTCTTTCTATCTTTTCTCTTCAGAAATAGAGGAAATTCCAAGAAAGCATTGTCAGAATAGGAGGGAAAAGAAGGATAAAGAGAAGCAGCATCTGGAGGAGAAGACAGGGAATGAAAGCTGGCCATAGCAGCAACAGAGGTTTGGCACTGCAGTTCTCTAATTTGCTTTGCTTGTCTAGACACAGTGTCTTGCAGTGAGGCTAATCTTCTATCACTTTGTCTCTTAGAAGCCTCCAAAAACCAATTAAAATAGGATTCCCATTGGTTCTGATTGGTCCAGGAAGCTTTAGCCTCTAATTGCTGCACAGAAGTTAATTTAATGAGCTGAAACTGCCCCCAAATCAGCCAGGGATTTTCTAGATTACCCCTTGTAAGTGTATACCACTGACCAAAATATTGAACTGAACTGAGGCTGTAGTTTTTGATCAAGTAAATGGCAGGAGTCCTGGAGGGACATTCGCTATGGTCTTTGGAGGCACGTTCCCCATTTTACTAAAAACATGTACAAGCTGGCCACCAAAGCGTTTGCTAAGCCTGATGCACCCTTAGACAAAACAAAAGGAAAAGTTTCATGGGGGAGTTATATTTTTGTCCACTACATGGTAGACTTGTCATGCTCAAGATTTCTACAAAATGTTCAGACCATGAACAGAAACAAGAGACTAAAAGCTCAAAAGGTACACTGAAAAATTTCAGCACCTTCAGAGTCCAATAAAAACCTATCAGGATTTTGCCAAAGGCTTGGACTGTGTTTTCCTTGTTGCCTGTTCCCTTTGTTTTTGTGGTGACCGTAAAGCACCTCAGTAGACCACCGTTCAAACCGCAAATTAGAAATAGAGAAATAAAAAACAAAAGAAAGATAAGTGATAACACAGTTAACAGGATACAGCCAGTAGATGGCAAACTCATAACACCCAAACTGCAGTTGAAAACACAAACCTCCAACAAGCTTGTTTAGCCACAAACGAGAAACTGAAAGTGGAGAACTGGCTTTGATAAATCCCAAGGAGCTGTGCTGAAATGCTTGCAGCCCATTTCAGGAGCTCTCACCTTCTAACAGATCCTGAGGGGTCCAAGAGAGCAGGAGGGCATCAGGGGCCCTTGGCACCTGACTAGTTTTTCAGCTCCTCAAGTTCTGCCGGGGAAGATGTCTCCAAATCCTACCAAGACTATGCCATATGTTGTAGGGAAATGACTCTCCAACTCTATTAAAGTAAAATCAAAGATGTTTATTGAAGCCAGTATATCATATGAACGGCAATCATGAAAACCTCAGAGACTGAAGCTCTTGGATCCAAGGGAGGGGGTATAAATCACAGATAGTTGTAGTCCCACAGGAGGAACCAGAAAATGCAATATTCTGATTGGTTTACAGTGACTGAGGTCAATCAAAGGCAGGGCAAAGCACAATGTGATTTTTAACATTATTCATTACATTAATCCAGCTGTAATACGTTGATTGGCTAAAGGACATAATTGCAAGGTATATGGTCACGGAAGGAGTCTCATGGCTGTCACAAAACAATGGCATGATGATGGCATGATGGATACTGTTGGGAACAGATTGTTAAATACTACATTGCTCAAAGCATAAAATCTCCTGGGGAGATCTAACACAAAGAATTTCGATAAGGTTTGCTTTCACATCCCGGGACACATAGTAACCACATTCTTAGCCTGAACACAAAGAAAAGCATTTCCTTAATGACAGGGTTGGTTCCTAAGAAATAGGGTTTAAATCTGTGTGGAAGGTCATACTGAGCCTTAGCATCAGTTCAGCCATTTTACTCTAGGTCAGATGCCTCATTTGATTTTATATCCCACATCACAATTGAACATGATAGAGAGGCTAGGCCAATCAAGTTTGAGAAAATGATATGTGATAGAGACTGCATTACAGTCAGTGGGGAAAGGAAGAACTAATTTTAAAATGATGTTAGGGTATTTGGTTTATTATATGGGGGAAAATATTTGGAAGCAGTTATATGGCAATAATCCAACAGAGGTAGGAGGTCAATCTGGATAAAATTCTAATTATGAGACTTAAAATATAAAGCTTATAGAAGAAAAAGAATGAAATATTTTTGTGCTCAGATTGAGTAAGAATTTCTTAAGGAAGATCCCTAAATCACACACTATATGTGGAAAAGTTGTTGGGTTTCACTCCACCAAAGTTAAATATTCTGTTTTAGTCACCAAAGTCAAGGTAAATAGATGAGAAGAGACAAAAAGTATGCAACATATAAAACTAACATGGGAGTAGTAGCCGGAGTACATAAATTTTCTCCCAAATCAATTAAAAAAAAATGAAAGAAATTCAGCAGTAATATTTGCAAGAAATAGGCGATTTACAGAATGGAACAAAAATTCCTAACTAATATAGGAGGAGATGCTAATTTTAAAAGCTTTGATTCTCAGTGAGGTTAAGATATCAATAAGATAGTACAATTCTCGTTATTCACAGATTCCATATTTGAGAACTCACCTACTTGTTAAAATTTACTTGTAATTCTAAAATCAATACCTACATGAAGAGTGGAAAAAAGTTTCAGTTTTCTGATGCACGCGGTCTTAGGTGAGGTCAAACAAGACAATGCTTTTCCTTCTTGTTTCAACTCTCGCGCTGTATGTCAGTATACTTTTTCTGATCTGCGTTCTTGGTGCCATGTTTTTCATATTTCTGTGCTTTTTGTTGGCGATTTCACTGTTTAAAATGGCTCCCAAGCACAGTGCTGAAGTGCTGTCTAGTGTTTCTAAGCACAAGAAGGTTGTGAGGTACCTTATGAAGAAAATATGTGTGTTAGACAAACTTTATTCAAGCATGAGTTATAGTGCTATTGGCCATGAGTTCGATGTTAATGAATCAAAAATATATACTTAATAAAGTGTCTTCAAACAGAAACACACATAAAACAAGGTTGTGTGTTATCAATTGATAAAAATGTTGTGACCAGAGGCTCACATACTCCTAACCCTGTATTTCCCCTAAGAGCAACAGTAATTCTAATGCAGTATTCAGTAATTCAGTGTTCATGGCAACTTTACAGAACAAAACTACCACAAATAATGGGAAACAACTGCATTTTACATTAATGAGACTGATAAAATTACAAGTTAATAAGTGATAGAACAAAGATTCAAAAGAAATTCCATTTCCTTCCAAAGCCCAATGTGTTCCCGTTGTACTATGATGCCTAAGAAGAAAAACTGAATTTTTTCCAACCCAATAAATAGAACTCAGTCCTCCACAGCATGCCCCTACTAGAATAAGGTAAATGAGGCACTTACTATTGGCACAAAATTTAAAGGAATGTCAAAAAGTCAGTAACAAAGATAAATAATATTTTAATAAAGTATTTTTTAATCAAAATTAAAGGGAAAAAAATTTCCATGATGAACAAAACATCAAAATTTTAGATAAAGACAGGATCCCACAGTGCTGTAGGGACCTATATTGGAGCTTGAACAAAACGAAAAATGTGTGCCCCTATATACATGTCTTTATGTATTTTTAAGGTCTTTTCCATAGAATATTAAAGTAGTTGAAAACAAATTTAAAATTAAGCAGCTAATGTATTAAAACTCACAACATTATGTTAAGTTTAAAAATGTATTTATACCAAAAACAGAACATATTATAATTATACTTTCCTGGCTTTAAGAGAAGCAAACTCATCAACTATATTTTTAATCAAAAATGAGATGTACAAAAAAAGTCAATTTTGAAAATCTGTGACAGGCTCTGAAACAAAACCGCTGCCCTGAGGAAGAAGGGCTGCCTAAATGTTTCATTCTAAACAGAATTCAACTGTGCCTGGCCTCTGCACCTGATTATTTGACATTTTTGAAATGGGAAGTACCTCTTCTTGGCACTTTTTAGAGGCCCTATAGGGTGATACTGATTGCCGTTTGATTACAACTTAAATGAAGTTTTCAGCTTTTAAAACTCCAGAGCAGGTGTGCCTTTTCACACTGAACTCTATAGTCTCTGTCCATCCATAGATCAGATCAGCATCTGCTTGCAAAATTCTGTTTTATTTGACTTGGAAATTTAAACTGCTGAAGCTGGGGCCAAGGCAAGCTTGCTGAAAAACTCTTTGAGAATCATCGAAAACATCTAGTGAGAACATCAGATTAATTTAGAGTGGACTGTTGACTTGTGTAGAGTCCCTGGGTGGTGTAAATGGTTAACACGCTTGGCTGATAACCAAAAGGTTGGAGGTTTGAGTCCACCCAGAAGCTCCTCAGAAGAAAGACCTGGCAATCTACTTCTGAAAAACCAACCATTGAAAACCCTATGAAGCACAGTTCTACTATGACACACATGGGATCGCCATGAGTAAGTCAATTCAATGGCAACTGGTGGTGGTGGTATTGACTTGTACAGGCTTCTTCTCTCATCTACTTGTAGTAAAGTAGTCCTTATGGAAATCGCTTCAGCATCCAGCAAAGTCTGTCTACCTGAATGAGGACATTACAATTAAAAACAAAAATCTAGGTGTCCTTAGCCATGGTACTAATGGCTACAGGCCCAGCATAAGCTTATAGCTCACCTAACTGGGCATACCTGGTCAGAGGGAGACTGGCAGAAGATAGGATCCCATTGAGTTCCTCACCCATGATGCCAGATGAAGGGCATGAGTAGAAGGTTCTTTATATCCACTGGGACAGTTTCCCGAAGCTAGGGGGGACCAGTCTAACATGTAAGTTTCCCGTTTACGTCCCTCACCCATGACACAAAGTGTGGTGTGCATGGAAGAGTTGTCATCTACACCCAAATAGCTTTTGAGCCAGGAGGAACTGCTCATCCTGTTGTATGCTGTTTGCTACTTGTTGTAAGTAATAAAAAACTACTTCTCATGTGCTAAAAAATAAACAAAAGTGAAAATCTATGAGTTTTGTGTTTTGGAAATGAATATTAAAAATACTGAACTTCTTAATTTACCAATTATTTTCTAAGACAAGAATGAAATCAAGCTGAATTATTTACTCCTGGTCTCCCCTATTTTTTCTATTTTCTACACCTTCAAGTTCTGGTAGATTGTTTTGTAATGACAAGATTATCTATTTGTTGGAGCAGCTATATACTATGGTAGTGGTTCTCAAACTTAAGAAGCCACCACAATTATCTGGAAGGTTTGATAGAACACAGATTGCTAGAGATTCTGATTCAATAGGTCTGGGGTGCAGAAAGCAGGGCTTTGAACTGGGCTGAACTATTTCAGTCATGGCCAAGCAAGTGAAACCAGAACAGAACCAAACTGTTACAATTTGGGCTTTCCATCATGATAACCAGAAGGGGAAAAATTACCGGTAGAAGCTCTGAAATGGGAGACTCAGAAGAGGCATAGTGAGTCCTTTCAGGAACCTAATGCATGAGATTGGATTATTGGCAGGACTGTGGAGATCAATACACATTTAAAGCGGCGCAGTTGGCCACCATCTTTAAGTCTGGCACCATTGTTTCCAACTCCGCTCAAAATCCAGTGGGCAAGATATTTGGTTACTAGGCAATGCGTACACTGCCCTTGTTTTCTAAGAGGGAGATTAAGTTTCCAGCAGGGCTTCAACCTGTAGTTTTTCCCTTTCTAGTTACCATTCCAGATCACCCCAATTTTTAAAATTCGGATGTTTCAGTTTCGCTTCCTCAGCCATGACTAAAACATGAAGAACTAGTTCGAAGCCCTGGTGGAAAGCAACTCTTTTGGAAAGAGTTTATACCAAGTAACCTACAAGCTGTTGTTACCTTCAGCTGGTGCACACCTGTGGTCAATCAAAGGTAATTAGGCTCAGTTGCCAATGCATCCTCATAAAGTCATCACCAGCCAGCTTCTCCAGACCTGTCTAGCACAGTTCCATATATATATATATATATATATATATATATACATATATACATATATGAAATGACAAGACAATTGGTCACCCTAAATGGGACAAGACAGAATTCTTTGCCCCATGTCATGGATTCAATTGTGTCCCTCCAAAATATCTGTCAACTTGGCTGAGTCATGATTCCCAGTATTGTATGATTGTGTAATCTGATGTGATTTCCTCACGTGCTGTAACTCTATCTTTATGATGAGGTTATATGTGATTTCCTTATGTGTTGTAAACTCTATCACTATAATGAGGTTATACTGGACTGTAAGAGAATAAACTTCTCTTTGTTAAAACCACCCACTTGTGGTATCTCTGTTATAGCAGCACTAGATGACTAAGACACCCAATCCCATTCCTTATGCTCAATTCCCACCAGTGTGGTAGGGTGAGATTCCCATTGTCTCTCCCCATCCTCACCTATCTAGGTGTATCTATTTCATTAGGAACAATTTTATGTATATATAAAATTGTTCCTAATGAAATAGGAACAGCACTCCAAGTTTGCCCAGGACTGTATGAGTTTTGGCATATGTTATGTATTGAATTGTGTCCCCTCAAAATGTGTGTCACCTTGGCAAGGCCATGATTCCCAGTATTGTATGATTGTCCACCATTTTGTGATCTGATGTGATTATCCTATGTGTTGTACATCCTCTATGATGTTAATGAGGCAGGATTAGAGGAGTTAGGTTAATGAGGCAGGACTCAATCTACAGGATTAGATTGCATTTTGAGTCAATCTCTTTTGAGATATAAAAGAGAGAAGTGAGCAGAGAAGAGAGGGACCTCAAACCACCAAGAAAGAAACACCAGGAGCAGAGTGCATCCATCCGACCCAGGGTCCGTGTGCTGAGAAGCTCCTAGGCTAGGGGAAGATGGATGACAAGGCCCTTCCCCCAGAAGCTACAGAGAAAGAAAGCCTTCTCCTGTAGCTGGCATCGAGTTTGGACTTCTAGCCTCCTAGACTGTGAGAGAATAAACTTCTACTTATTAAAGCCATCCACCTGTGATATTTCTGTTACAGCAGCGCTAGACAATTAAGACATCATTGAAAGTCTAACATCTTGGAAAATCCCTCATTCTGGACAAACCAAGACAATTGATCACCCTAAACAGGGCAGGACAGAATTCTTTGCCCCAATCCTACTCCTTATGCTCAATTCCCACCAGTGCAGTAGGGTGAGATTCCCATTGTCCCTCCCCATCCTCATCTATGTAGGTGTGTCTATTTCATCAGAAATAATTTTATTATTCCATTTTTTTATTATATTACTTTCCATATTGTTGTTGTTGCTTGCCCTTTGAGTTGATTCCAACTCTTAGTGACCCTGTAGGACAGAGTAGAACTGCTTCATAGGGTTTCCTAGGCTGTAATCTTTACGAGAGCAGATCACCAGGTCTTTTCTCCCTCAGAGCCTCCGGTGGGTTTGCACCTCTGACATTTCAGTTAGCAGCCAAGTGCTTACCAATTGCACCACCAGGACTCCTTTATTTACTTACAGGAAAGTGAAAATACATGTAGAGCTCAATGACTTTTCACAAAATATATTCTCTCATGTAATGAATACTGAAATCAAGAAACAGAATGTTAGCAGCACATCCTAGAAGTCTCCCCATGCTCCCTTCCAATCACTGCTTTTCCACAAGGGTAACAACTATCTGACTAGTTTTTAATAACTTGTTTTTGTTGGCTGCCATTGAGTCGCCCTGATTCATGGCGACTCCATGTACAATGGAAGAAAGGTTACCCAGTCCTGTGCTATCCCCACGATCAGTTGTGGATCAGATCATTCTGATCCATAGGGTTTTCTTTGGCTGATTTTCAGAAGTAGATTGCCAGGCCTTTCTGCCTAGTCCATGTTAGTCTGGAAGCTCTGTTGAAATTTGTTCAATATCATAGCAACACACAAGCCTCCACTGACATACATGGGTGGTGGCTGCGCATGAGGTGCATTGGCTGGGAATGGAACCCAGATCCCCTGCATGGAAGGCAAGTATTCTACCACTGAATCACCAATGCCCTCATTTAATAGTTCAGTGAATTGTTTTAAGGCAAAAATCCTTATAACCACACCCAGATCAATAAATAGAACTTTGCCGCTCACCCCAGAAGCTCCTCTGTGTGCTGAACCCTAATAAAAACCGATAACCACCATCCTGACTTTTATAGTAATCACTTCTTTGTATTCCTTTATAGTTTTATTATCTGAGTAAAAGTTTCCCATCCACCCTGTTATATTCCTTAAGATTTATCTATTGAAGAAGCCAGACTGTTTTGCTTATTGAGTTTCCCACAGTCAGGATTTTGTTCATTGCGCATTCATGGAGCACTTCATAATGTTTCTCTGTGCACTATTTCCTGCAAACTGGCGGCTGTTTCTGGTGATTTGCTCAGACTTGGATTCAATCTCTTTGGCCGTGTGTTCTTTCATTAAGAATTATCTAATATCTGGCTTTCATATATCTATCTATCTATCTGTCCATCTATCTATCTATCTATAGATATATATATTAGCAACCCTGATACTCAATGCCTAGACCCATTAATTCATTGGAGGTTGCAAAATGTTTGTATTCTCGTTGAATCATTTTATTTTCATTTATTAGCTGGAATACTTATATATGGAGACACTTCCCTTTATCTGCCCACTGGTCAGTTCAAATAAGAAAGTCAAAATAATTTCTTGATCCCTTCATTTATCCAGTTTTTAAGATAATGAATAGGTTTGCTGTCTTCCCCGGAAAATGACTAAT
>NW_004443955.1:21180218-21182573 GCF_000243295.1 Trichechus manatus latirostris
ATCATTTTCTGTGTCTTTTAACTCATTTTAAAATAGTTCATTAGACTTTTGATCTGATTTATGAGTCTGTTATTCTGGTGTGCTTTCATTGCTAGTAGGTAAATTAGTCTATTTCTCATCCTTTCTTTTTTTTATATATAGTAACTTTCTTTAGGATTTGACCTTTATACTTTTTGGTGGTTCTTTTTTTTATATTTAAACAAACTTTTATTTTAGAATACTTCCAGATTTACAGGAAAGTTGTAAAGATATTGCAGAAATTTCCTGTACATTCTGCACCTATTTTCCCTCTTTTTAACATCTTACATTACTATAGTACATTTGTCACAACTAATGGATCAATATTGATACATTATTATTAACTGAATCCATACTTTATTAGGATTTTATTAATTTATCCCTAGTGTTCTTTTTCTTGTCCCAGATTCCATCCAGGAAACCACATTAAATTTAGTCATCCTCTAGACTCCTCTAGGCTGTGACATTTTCTCTGGCTTTTCTTGCTTATAATGACCTTGAGAGTTTATGTGTAAAATTCATTATTCTGAACTTTGAGAAAGAATCTTAAAGTTCAGATATATTTTCTAATTTCCCAGAACTCAGTTTTCTTTTGTTTTTGTGTAGTGTAAAAAATATGGCAACCTGCTTTCTGAAATGCCCTGGATCTGCTCCCCCTCCCTCCCTTTTATTTAGATGTTCTCTTTCCTTCATTTCTATAACCCCTCTCTATCTCAATCCCAGTAGTTTCTTCTCACTATGGGAGCCTGTGTCAGAAGGGAGCTCAGGCTGGTTAGTTTCAAGTTGCTGTAGAAACTAGAATGCTTCAGCCTTTTCAGACCTTTCTGGAGTCCTGTTGTACTCACCCACTACAAGATTGGATAAAATGCCTCCCAGTTTAAGATGTTTCCAAATTAATCTGCTTCCTTCCTGAAAATACTTGCTGGTTATTTTTCAGTTCTTTTGCTCTCATATCCAACAGACAGCCTTTGCATCCCTCTGCTTTCTCCCCACCGATGCTGCTAGCATGTGGCTCTTGGGACTATTGATGGTTTGTCCCACCCACTTTTATTTTGGGCTTTGTTGAGATACCTCTTCCCTATATTTGTTTTCAGTATTGTCCATGAGGTTTTGGCTTCACTATCTAGTTGTTTTACCTGTTTTTATATGGGGATTTGGAAGACCCCCAAAACAAGTTGCCATTACTGTCTCCATCTTCACAGAATCTCTGTAGGTGTCTTTTAGTGTAATAATTCATCAAAATTATGTTGTGAGAAGCTAATATCAATGAAGAATTTTGTTTATCTTATAGGTTTTTACTCCACAGGATGTGAGGGAGAAGCAGAGGGAGAGGAAGAATTCCCAGGGCTGCCATAGCAGATAGATGTAAAATTCACAGAAAGGAGACCCAGGAAGGATAATAAAGAAATATATACACAACTTTAATTAAATAGTCAAAGTTAACATCACTAGCAATGGGACAAACTGACATGATGTACCTCCTGATAAGACGCATTGAGAAGAACACAAAATAATTTCTGTGTATTTCTGCCAAACCTTGTTACCTCAATCTTACCTTGAAGAAACATGAGACAAATCCAAATTGAGGAATATTATATGAAATAACTGCCCTGTAGATCACCATGAGTCGGAATCACTGAACAACAATTGGTTTGGTTTTGCTGTGTTCTTCAAAAATGCCATATTTATGAAAGACAAAGAAAGACTAAGGAATCATCCTGTGTTAAAAAAAAAAACAAAAACAAAAAAAACCATTGCTGTCAAGTTGATTCTGACTCATAGTGACCGTATATGACAGAGTAGAACTGCTATAGAGAGTTTCCAAGGAGCGACTGGTGGATTCAAACTGCCAGCCTTCTGGTTAGCAGGCAAACATTTAACTGCTGTGCCACCAGGGCTCTATTCAGAGTTAAAGGAGACTAAAAAGATATAGCAACTAAATACAATGTACGATCTCAGACTGCTTCTTAATCCAAAAAGCTAGCTGCTTTCTCTTTCTCCTTCTGCTCTTTCTTTTTCTCTGTTTGTCTCTCTTTTCTTTTGTTTTGCTATAAAAGATATTACTGCTAAAATTGAAATAAATATGAATAAGGTTCATAGATTAGGTAATAGCATGGTATAAATGGTAATGTCTTGATTTTGATAATTGCACCTCTGTTATGTAGGAAAATATTCTCACTAATCCCTAAGAAATAAACAGTGAAGTATTTAAGAGAAAAAGATATCTGCAACTTATTCTCAAATAGTTCATTAAAAATAATACGTACATATAACAAACACAAACATAGCATACAAATGAAAAGGCAAATGTGTTAAAATATTAACAATTAGGGAATG
>NW_004443955.1:21182963-21186909 GCF_000243295.1 Trichechus manatus latirostris
TAGATTCATATTTTAGATAAAGTATTAAATCCTTGATATATATGTATGTATATACATACACACACACACTTGTGTACATATGTGTGTGTGTGTGTGTGTGTGTGTGTATGTAATCCGGAGTTTCTGTCTGTTACAAACGGTTAATGCACTCACTGCTAACTGAAAGGTTGAAGATTCTAATCCACCTAGAGGTGCCTCCAGAGAAAGGCCCCGTGATCTATTTCCAGAAAATGAGCCATTGAAAAGCCTATGGAGCATAGTTCTACTCTGACACACATGGGGTCACCACAAGTTGGAATTGACTCAACGACAACTGTTTATATATATATAGATGTTTGGTATGTATCTATATTATATAAATATATATAACGTAAGCTTCTTTCTGATGATGAACTGGGCCTAACAGCGGGACTATACTTTCATTCAGTCATAATGTTCTTGTTTTCCTCCAATTACTTTTCCATCCAACACTGAAAGGCCTTTTGTTTTCCCTTCCTGTGTGATAGAGTCTTCCTTAAGTCATAAATTCAATCTCTGTACAATTCCCTAAAGCTCAACACAGATCCTCAGGCTTACACTCGTTACATAAAGGGAAGCTTCTAGAATTTACAAATCCTATTCTTACCTAGTAAAACTTGAATTTCAAGCTTATAATTGTTAGTATTGATTCTAAGACTATCACTTGGAATTCTGAGCTTGTTCTATTACCTCAGGAATGAACACTACTGAATCAATAAGAGGGCAATTTTAGGACAACTAATTAGAGGTTTCTAGGACCAAAAACCCATTCCTTTAATATTTCAAAAGTATTATCTGAATATCACAGGTAAAAAATAAATCATAAGTGATAGCTGCTATTTCTCTGACATCTCTTATTCTGACCCTCTGCTTTTCTTTGTGCCAATTTCCCCTGGCTTTGTGCTAATTTCCTTTTCATCTGTCCCTTTGCACCCTCACTCCCTTGCTCTGTCAACTCACATTGCGTAAGATTCTTTGGTCTTGATCCTCATCAATCTGTCTCGAACAGCTGTCTCCATGCTCAGCAGCTGGGAACAATGGGTGGTACAGTTAACGGGCTCAGCTGTTAACTGCAAGCTTGGAGGTTCAAATCCACCCAGAAGCTCTTTGGAAGAAAGGCCTGGTGATCGACTTCTAAAAAATCAGCCATTGAAAACCCTATGAGCACGGTTCTATTCTGACACGCATGGGGTTGCCGTGAGTCAGAACTGACTCAATGACAACTTTTTTGTTTTGTTTTGCTGTGTTTTTTAATATGCACCAAGAAAGTAGGGAGCAACATCTTTCTGCTAAGTAGAGTACGTAGTAAGAAAATACTGTCTTTGCAAAGGAACGTAAGTTTTACTTCATGACCACATTTAGAAACAGCCCAGCTTCCTCAAAACTGATTCCTGATGATATTCTGAAAGGGCACCTCTTCAATCATATGTCAACAATAGTTGTTCATAGAAAGCTAAACGATCAGATCTTGTACTAAAGCTGCATAGGCCTATATTAAACACTAGTTACAAAAGACAAGAAATGCAGACAGATATTAACCTGAGTTTTCTACATAAATTAAAATTCTGATACCAGATCTTTGTGAAATGAGAAGATAGTAGTTATCCATTCCCTCCAACATCCCAGCAGACTTAATGAATATACATGGTTCCCCTGGAACCTGAAATGGCAAACAGCAATCACCCTCAACCAAGATGAATGGACAGCATTGCAGAGCTGGGCTACTTCATTTATCACAGAGACAGTCAGATGTCTTTGAAGATACTTGGAGGTCCCATCAGCTCCCATTTTTGTGTAACGTGTAGCCAACTTTTCAAAGATGTTTCAACTCTCTAGCATATCCTCTAGCACCAGGCTTATTATCTGGGTTTCTTGGAAAATTGGTAGGAGGTTGGTAGATAGGTCGATGGCTGCCATCAAGTCAACTCCAACTCATGGTGACCTCAGGTACAACAGGATGAAACATTATTCAGCCCTGTTGTCCTCTTCATGAATCTCTGTCATGTTCGAGTCCATTCTTGCAGCTATTCTGACACTCTGTCTCACTGAGGGTCTCCCTCACCTTCACTGGCCCTCTGCTTCACCAAATATGATGTCTTCTTCCAGCGATTGATCTTCCCTGATGATGTGCCCAAAGCAAAAGAGTTGGAAAATGGTCCATTGTGATCCATAAGGTTTTCACAGGTTAATTTTCAGAAGTAGATTGCCAGGCCTTTCTTCTTAGTCTTAGTCTGGAAGCTCCTCTGAAACCTGTCCACCATGGGTGACCCTGCTGGTATTTGAAATACCGATGGTATAGCTCCTAGTATCACAGCAACACACAAGCTACCACAGTACGACAAACTGACAGGCAATGCAGGTAGTTGGAGAGGTGAGAAATTACTTTGTGATGGTATGTGACAGAGAACATACCTCTGAATTATACGCTTACTGACTCTTTTAAAAGGCTTTGCCAAGATAATTGATATCCTACTGCATGGTTTAAGTATCACTCAGATAATCCATTTCTCAATATATCCCATGTTCCAAGTATAGGGTAAATCAGACCATAAGAAAGCTACATTAACTTGTAGAAAACTGCTCCTGGATCTCACAGTACTCCTTTCGCTAAGTTGCACATATGTATCATGTCCTCAGTGCTCATGGGAATGTTATAGAATTGAAGTAATTAAAACCAGTATCAGTCTTATTACAAAGCCATTTCCTTAAACACCACATGCTACCTGGCTCCTACACCATACAGAGCCACAGATGGGGACTTTTAGAACACGCACCAAGAATATTTTTACTTTTCTAGACAAACTTGTATATTTTTTCTATGTGGTCAAGGGGATTCATACAACCGATTCTCTTTTTCTCTGTCTGCTAGAAAGCTCAAAGTCAAATTTTCAGTCCAATTTTAATAAAAATACACAAGCCTTATGGTGCGTATATGTGCTTTTTTCTTTGCTTGATTTTTTAATAGAAATGAAGTTCACATAACATAAATTAACTATTTTTCCAGATCTAGCTACTCATTTTTAATTGTTTTCCTTAAAAAATTGTATATATATATAAAGCAAAACATTTCTCATTTCAACATTTTTACATGTACAAGTCAGTGACACTAATCATGTGCACCATTTGTGCAACCAGCACAGCTAAGTTTCTAAATTTTTGCACACCCTATAACAGAAGCTCAGTGCCCCTAAGAAGTTTTAAAGCGTACATTAATGCGGCTTTTAGTCCATTCGCAAAGTTGCACAACCACCACTTCTATTTAATTCCAAAACATTTTCATCGTTCCAAAGGAAAACCCTTACCATGAAGCAGTCACTTCCCATTCCCCCCTCCCCCGGTCCCTGACAGCCACCAATCTGCTTTCTGTCTCCCAGGTTTACTCTACGTATTTCACATAAATTGTGAAATATGATCATATAGTATATGATCTTATGTGTCTGGTTTCTTTCACTTAGCATAACGTTTTCAAGGTTCATCCACACTGAAGTGTGTATCACTACTTCATTCCTTTTTATGGCTGAATAATATCCCTGTGCGCATGTATATCTCAGGATTTGCTTATCCATTCCTTCTTGGTATACATCTGTATTGTTTCTACTTTTGGCTATTGTGAATAATGCTGCTATGAACATACATTTACCTATATTTGTTTGAGTACCTATTTTCAATTCTTTTGGCTAAGATAGTATTTATCCATTCCCTCCAACATCTCAGCAGACTTAATGAATATACATGGTTCCCCTGCAACCTAAAGTGGAATTGCTGGGTAATATGGTATTTCTATGTTTAACTTTTGGGGGAGCTGTCATACTATTTTCCACATCAACCACACCATCTTACATTCACACCAGCAGTACAAGGGTTCCAACTTCTGCACATCCACACCAGTACTGGTTATTGTCTGTATTATTATTGTCCTTCTAGTGCG
>NW_004443955.1:21187889-21189236 GCF_000243295.1 Trichechus manatus latirostris
TAGGAAGTCACTGAACTGAAGACGCCTTTAACTTCTTCTTTCAGATCTCATGATACCACTCTCTCCCAGGGTGAGGAGAGTGAGACCTCAGAGAACAATGCCACAGTGTGCCATGCATCTCCCTGGAGCTGCCTATGTGGCCACTCCAATGGGATCTGGAATTCTCCAAGTGCCCCAGCTCCCACCCTGTGTGCTTGTGCCCTCTGGGCAATCCTTCTCTGTGATGACTTCACCAGTTTAAATGAAAGCTAACAGAACCCCAGTAGAGCATAATAAAACATAGATTTAGAAACTTACAGGGTCAATGAAATATTAGTAGGCTCCTGAGAGACATAAACAGAAGAAATAGTATTTGTTTTCCAGAGTTACATTTGAGATGGGCATGAAAGTCCCCACAGAATTTGAATAATATCCCTTTGCATGTACGATTTCATGGGAACATTCCCACATTTGTTAGGGCTGTATCCAGATTATGAACTAGTCTCATAAATTAAATTTTTAAAAAGAAAGAAAGAAGAGCCCTGGTCCCTGAGTACCGTTGATTGCTATCATTTTTGCAAAGGCATCCACAGCTGCAAGCTGCAAAAGCCAAGTGGAGAGTCAGACCAACAACAATGCTATTCCCATGGGTCTGCCTTTGCTTGTTCCTTCAGCTGGTGCGTTATCTCCCTCAGACAGAAACATAAATAAATGTTGCTTCAGACAGGAACTGCAGCATCCAATATAAAAGCTGTGTATTTGAAATTAATTGTTTTCTGGCACAATTCCTTAAAAAAATGACATGCTTTCAGTTGAAGCCCTTCCATGTAAAGCCAATTAAGCAAGAGAAGCAACAACTGGGCTGAGGTCAATAAAGAATGTTGGTTATTGTTCAGCTATGAGGCAGGCTGTTCTGGTCACCATCTGTGGAAGCAAATTAGGAAGTTGTTTTCAATAAAGGTTGTCGGGACCTGCTGGAAGCAAGATAACAAATGGAGGGAAATTAGGCCTTCAGAAGAAAACCTTCCCTTTCTTCTATTTCTGCCCTCTTTATTCAATGGTGTCACCTCCAGTCTTACCAACTTCTATTCCGGAGAAGAAAATGAATCTCCTTGGTGTAAGGGTACCTCTGGGTTTACTCTTACTAGGGATAGCTATCATTAAGCCATTCTTGATTTTAACAGCTCTGCTGAAGAATCCACCACTCATCTGTCAGTTTGTCGTACTGTGGTGGCTTGTATATTGCTGTATGCTGGAAGCTATGTCACTGGTATTTCAAATACTAGTAGGGTCTCCCATGGTGAACAGGTTTCAGTAGAGTTTCCAGACTAAGACAGACTAGGAAGAAATGTCTAGTGATCTACTTCC
>NW_004443955.1:21190721-21192505 GCF_000243295.1 Trichechus manatus latirostris
AAACCATAAAAAGATTGATAAACACCTGTCTACATGAAAGTAACTTCTAAAAGAACAAAAATAAAACAAACAAAATTTACTTACGCAGTGTCAAAAGAAAATGACAAACTGTGGAATAAATAGTTGCAACTCCTATCACAGACAATAAGCTTATCTCAGTAATGTAAAAGAGTTTCTAGGAATAAAAGGAACAACTCAAAAGAAAATAGACAATATGTATGAATGCATAATCCACAGAAAAGATAATATGAAAAGTTATTATAAAAAAGTTTAAACTCATTTACAAAAAAAAATATAAATTAAAACAACACCAAAATACTGGATTTTTCACCTGCTAGATTGGCAAAAATACAAAATTTGATAGCACAGTGTATTTATAGGACTATGAAAGAGCAGGCATTCTTATATATTAACAGAGGAAATAAAAACTGGGGCAAGCTCAATGTAGGGCAACACTCCAAATGTTCATTTAAAACAATCTAGCGTCCCCATTATAGCCACAGCAATGAACTCAAACATACCATGAATTTTAGTAAAGAAACCCAGGAAGGATACATAAGAAATTAAGAATAGTAGTTAAATACGGGAGCAGGATAGGAACTAAGCCAACGGGAAAAAGGGATAGTTGTAAGATTTCTTCCTCCATATGCTTTCACACTTGTTAGATTTTGAACCAAATGACTTCATCATGTGTTCCAAAAATTAGATTAAAAAGTTGAGCACTGTGGAGCTGAGGAGAGAAATGTGAGTTTGATGGGAGGAGAAGAAGGGTGCCGGGTCCTTCTCAAGGCTGCTAATAACTCATTGTTAGATAGTCTCATACCCCATTTACTCCTCGGTTCCCCAGACCTACTCTGGTCTTTCCTCGTTGGGAGGGTGCCCTAACCATGAAAACAGTGAATGAGCTCAACACAGTTTGGGGGAACAATCCTTTTTCCCAAACTATGCTGGGGTTGGAATCCATGGCTGGTGCAAATGGTTAACATGCTCAACTTCTAACCCAAAGCTTGGAGTTTCAAGTCCACCCAGAAGTGCCTTAGAAGAAAGGTCTGGAAATCTACTTCTGAAAAATCAGCCACTGAAATCTTATGGAGCACGCTTCTACTATGACATGGGTTGCTGTAAGTCTGAGTCAACTACAAGGCAACTGGACTGAGTATAGTCAGGCTTGGGAGGATGATACCGCATAAAGGGAGAAAAAAAGACAACTTATGCTCTCAAGGGAATCTTAGCAGTTGTTGAAACACGTACAGAAAGATCATTAGGACAACCCACTGACCATACATATATATCAGTAGTGTCTCAAAAATGGAGCCCTGGTAGTACAATGGTTAAGCACTCAGCTGCTAACCAAAAGGTTGGTATTTCAAGAACACCCAGTGGCTCCATGGTACTATGAGTCAAAATCGACTCAACTGTACCTAACAACAACAACACTGTCTCAAAATAAGGAATTAAGAAGTTACAGGCTGGTTTTAGGACAAGTTATTCAGCAAGGCCTGGGCAGAACTTGTAAACTGGGTGAATTGGTGAATTGCCAGAACAGTCAGTCTTCTGGCCTTTGGAACACAAGAGTTCATGCAGAGTTACTATTAAATCGGTTTTTCTGAGACCTTACCTCAGAACATATGGGTATGAGCTGGCTGGGATTTGAACAACTTGAGTTTTGATCGTTTTGTTGCATGTCATAGTTTGAGACATTTTATCTGTTTGCAAGTCGTAGTACAGTATTATAAATTGTAATTTCAGTTTTCATGTCTCATGGTTCATACAGTACTTGGATA
>NW_004443955.1:21193733-21195754 GCF_000243295.1 Trichechus manatus latirostris
CCATTGCATCAACATCAACCTGCAGCTGTTGTGCACATTTCAGAATAAGCATGTATTTATAATAATGTACTGTTTGTCAAAGAAGAGAAGGGTTAGACTGAACTCTTTCTGCCCATCTGGAGATGGTGAGCAGCTGGTTAAAATCAGGGATTTGACGTATTTCAAAAGTCTCTCACCACCTTAGCCAGCCATAGATCTTTTTTTGGAAAGCAGGATGGTCTCCATTATCTCTCCTTCCCCATGATTCTTCAACCATCTGGCTAGAGGCTTTGTCCCCCCACCTCCCCTTGGAAGTTTCACCTCCTGTGAAACAAGTGCCTGAGACTTCATGAGAAGAGACTCTGTGCCACCCTAGGGCAGACCTTCTTCAACAGAGACAGAAATTAGCCATAGCCAGACTGCATGCATGCCTGAAGCCAAATTATTCATATTATGAGGGAAACACAACAGCAATTTTGTGGTTCAAAAAGAATGCCGAGACCACGCCTGTGGCAAAACCAAAACAAAAAACAAAGCAAGCACAAGTGTGCTTTATATACTCCTGGTTGTTCAGCCGGATGTAGGTCACATCCGACTCTATGCCACTGAAAAGCACTGAAATAGGACTTCACTAGAAGCTCTAGAGCCAAAAGGTGAACTAGGAACTTCATAAATGTGCATGTGCATATCAAATGTGGGCATTCTACATCTTTTCAGAGGAAAAATATTTAAATACGATGTCATGTTGTCCCAAATCTTTATAATATACAGTTAGCTCATTTCTTTTACTGTGCCGTAACACTGATAAATGTATTTTATATTCACCAAAGATCCACTAGCCCATGGGGTGAAGGGGCAAAGAGAATTAGTGAATCATGGATATAACAAATAATCCTCTGCTTGGATCCTCATCAATATTATTACATTGTCAGTCCATGAATTCCAAGTATTCACGGTTTCAAAGTTATTTCTTCATGGTTGTTATAGCCTTCCAGGTTTGTTGGTTTGTTAGCTTGTCTGTTTGTTTGCATTATGGGATATCGCCCAGAAAGTTATGGGGCACCATAGTCCACTAATTACTTAAGAATCTTAGCTTCAGAGACCGTAATCAATTCAAATACAATGAGACTTTTTATCTCTTGGCGGAATTATTAGACTGTCATTCTAAGGTCAGCTTACCAGCTCCCACCAAGTCTGGGACAAAGTGGAAATGAAATTTCAGTCCGTCATCTTAGGACTAAGGTCAAACCAAAAATAGACCAGGCCTGATAAGGCCTGAAGCTCAGCCTTGATTGGAGCATGGGTAAACAGCCAATATACTAACTATGCAACAGAAAACAATTAAATCCTCTCTGAAGGAAAATAGCAGCATCAAGAGCTTCTACAATATTTCATAAACAAGTGTCTGGTATTCAATTAAAAATTACCAAGCATGTCAGGAACAGGAATAAATAGCCAAAATCAAATAACAGAAATAAACTCATAAGTAACCCAGATATTAAAACAATCAAATAAAAACTCTAATATGATTAAGAAAACAGAAATAGATACAGAATTTTAGCTGAGAACTGGAATCTATTAAAAAGAATCAAATGAAATTACATAACTGAGAAGATAATTTACTGAAATAAAGGGCTCAGAGGATGGGTTTAATGGCAGAATTGAAAACTAATAAATTGAAAGATAAATAACTTGACAAATCAGATAAAAAACAGAGAGAATTGAGGTGGAAAATTCAGAAAAGTGTATTAAAAATCTAATGGGACTCCATGAAACTTTCTAATGTACATGTAATTTAAAAAAAAAAAGAGGAAGGATAAGTAATGTTTGAAAAGATAATGACTTAGGAATTTCCAAAACAGATGTAACAAAAATCCATAGGTTCAAGAAACTGGAAAAACCAAGAAGGATTAATTAAATTACAACAAAACCTAGGCACTCTGTAGTAAAACTGGTCAAATAAGATACAAAAAGAAAATCTCAAAAGCAGCCCAATTATGAATTCCTATCAAACTCCTCTGTATTATCAAACTAAAAAAAAA
>NW_004443955.1:21201208-21202925 GCF_000243295.1 Trichechus manatus latirostris
ATACTCTGGAGTTAGAAATGACAGTAATTCCTGTTAGATTATATGTGGGTGCTGAAGCAACAAGGGAAATTGAAAAAGAACTCCTAAGCCTTTGTTTGAACCACTTGATGGTAGTTTTTCAATTGAGTTCCACAAAAGGAAGCAAGGGTTTAGGGGGAGAAATCTGAAGAGCGTTAATAACAATATACCAGGAAACTGTGAATTTTTCTTTACTTTAAGGTAAAGATTCATATTGAACCGGAGAGAATATTCTTCTCACATTTGGGAATTAAACCAATTTTATAAAGGAATTGATTACTGATAGCTTGGTATTCGTGAGAAGACTCCAAATAACAACAATTTTTAAAAAATTATTACTATTATTCTAAGTGCATGTCATATGTAAATATGGTATTGTTTCATGTGGCTATGCTGGATATTTAATTAAGTAAAACGGCTTATTTTTACAAGAGGAGTCTTACTTTAATAACAAAAAAGGAATAGTTATAATTGAGTGGGGAAGTATCATAAGTACCTGGATGTAAGTCTGACTTATACAAATATTACATCGTCAAAGAACCTCAATTATATGTTGGCAGCAGACCATAATTGTAAGCAAAATACCCAACAGTAAATTTACAACTTTTAAAGTGAGATTGTCACATAACAGATTTTAAAATAATGGCAGTTCTTACATGACATTCCCAAATCCATTAACTTAATCTTGGGCAAATAGTTCAGTAAAGCTTTGATTGTTTGAAATAGTGTAAAATCTCTTCAATATTTTTGTTTCCATGTCAAAGAATATATGAATATTGCACTATCTAGCATAAGGATATTTCCAGACTTGCTGTGGTTTAATATTTCCCCCCTTTCAAGTTCAAGACAATGAGTATAAATAAGAAAATGGCATGGAGGTTTATATATCAAAATTAGCTAGCTATATGTTCTTACTCTTTATCTCAAGAAGAAAATATCATAATTTGGGGTGATTGAAGGAGTTGGCATATATATATTGAGGGAAAAAAAGAAAGGAAGGAAGAACAGAAGGATGGTCAAGGAAGAGAAGGAAGAAGGGATGTAGGAAAGAAAGGAGACAGGAAGAGAGGAAGAAAGGGAAGAAGAGCAGGAGAAAATGAAGGAAGAAAGAAGGAAAGAAAGAAAAAAGGAAGGAAGGAAGGAAGGAAGGGAGGGAGGGACGGAGGAAGGAAGTCAGTCCTTTGGGTATTTCTGAAAAACTCCCAACCACCATCATTATCAAGATGAGCAACAGTGGGAAGAGAGGAAGCCAAAATTTTAAGTGAACCCAGGGAGCATGGGGGCAAATCCAGACAAGCAGTGAGTAGGTAAGAACCACCCAGAGGCAGAGGAGAAGCGGGGTGGTAGTGGCCACCCAGGAGAGGTGTGGAGAAGGACAACAGATCCAACTGGCTAGAGATAACCTGGAAATGTAGGCAATGCCTGCCTCAGACAAGAAGCTTCTTATTCTTCTCCTTTCCCAGCAGAACCAATGACTATGGCCTCCCAGAGCACAGCCAGACCTTACACAGTTAACTTACACCGGTTACCGTCAAGTCGATTCTGACTCAGAGCGACCCTATAGGACAGAGTAGAACTGCCCCATAGGGTTTCCAAGGAGTGCCTGGTGGATTCGAACTGCTTATCTTTTGGTTAGCAGCTGTAGCTCTTAACCACTATGCCACCAGGGTTTCCAGTTAACTTATAGGAGGGTCCAAAA
>NW_004443955.1:21203435-21204840 GCF_000243295.1 Trichechus manatus latirostris
ACTAGATGTGAACTAATAAAATGATTACTTGGTGAGAATGTTGTAGAAGGAATTGAAGCACAGAATGTGATTTAGATTCAGAGGCAGAGGCAGCTCTCAATCTTAACTGGAATTCCGTGACCTCATGTCAGTGGTGAAATGGCGTAATGAGTAAAATTGACTTGTTTAAATTCTGGTTCCATTCAATCTGAGACCTTGAGAAACTCACTGAAATACTTTAAGCCTCAGTTTCTTCATCAGTTTAATGGAACTAATGATAGTATTGGAGCCCTAGTGGACCAGTGGTTAAGAGCTTGACTGCTAATCAAAAAGTTGGCAACTTGAATCCACCAGCCACTCCTTGGAAATCCTATGGGGCAATTCTACTCTGACCTATAGGGTCGCTATGAGTCAGAATTGACTCGGTGGCAATGGGTAATGATAGTATCTATCTCACAGGGTTGTGAGCTGCTTTAACTGAGATGATGAGTGTTAACAAGTTTACACTGAACCTAGCACCAAAACAATTAAAAAAAAAAATTTGCCGTCAAATAGATTCCAACTCATGGTGATCCATGTGTGTTACAGTAGAACTGTGGCTGATTTCTCAGAAATCAGGCCTTTCTTTCCAGGCACCTCTGGGTGGATTTGAGCCTCCAATCTTTCGGTTTGCAGCTGGGCGCCTTAACTGTCTACGTGACTCACGGTTCCTGAGGCTAGCACCAAAAAGCCAACACCAAACCCATTGCCACTGAGTTGATTCTGACTCATAGCAACCCTATAGGACAGAGTAGAGCTGCCTTCACAGAGTTTCCAAGGAGCACCTGGTGGATTCGAACTGCCAACCTTTTGGTTACCACCCATAGCATTTAACCACTACGCCACCAGGCTAGTGCAGTAGGCACTTAGTAATGTTTACTGTTACTATTATTTAGAAATGAATGGTGAGTTCAGTGTGGGCAGGCTGAGGTACAGGCCAATAAGAATTAGGAAAGGAGCCAAAGACACCTGATTTTCCGATCAGGATGCCTTTCTTGGGTCCAGTTAAATTAATTGTCTTGTTTCTCAATTCTCATACAATAGTTGTAGAAAAAGTACAACTTAAATTATGAAACAAACCACTGATTTGTGGCTTAGGTGGACTGAAAGTGACTTAGCTCTATAAGGTAAAGAAAACTATTGTTAAATACAATGTGTATCTATAATCACACCCATTGTTTATAATTACTTTCTATAGAGATTGTTCCTGTTGTTACCTGTCGTGGAGTCAGCTCTGACTCATGGTGAGTCTATGTACAACAGAACAACATGTTGCCCGGTCCTGTGTCATCCTCACAATTGCAGGCATTTTCGAGTTCATTGTTGTGGCTATTGTGTCAGTCCATCTTACCAAGAGGCTCCCATGACCTCGTTGTCCCTGTACTTC
>NW_004443955.1:21206516-21208600 GCF_000243295.1 Trichechus manatus latirostris
AATTAGGCAAAAAAATAATTTCTGCTTTATTTATACATTCCCTTCTCAAATATGTAATAAATTTAGCTGAACTAACAGTCAAAATTCAATTAAAATTTAATTATTATAAGTAAAAACCCCAAGGAAAGGACTTATTTTATTTTTAAAAATGCTAATGTAGTAGAAGTCTCCATTCTTGACTTCTATTGTCATTTTTGACAGTTGAGGCTATAACTATTGAAGGAAGCATGTTGTATCACGATTCTCTTTGGTCTCCTTAGTAACCAGGATCACAGCAGTGATTACAGCTGGTGGACCCTGAAATGATTCTTATCAGAGCAGGGAAGGTGACTGTTGATTTAATTATTCTAGAACTGTTAGATGATGCATCCTTTGGTATAAATTAGAATTCCTTCATGGTCTGGATTCTGGTTGGGGCTATCTTTGGAGTGCTATGACTCATATCTTAGTCCTTGTTTTAGAATGTACTGGTTCTGTGTTAATATAAAAACCAGTTAACCTCTTTGCACCTATAATAATTAAACTGCAAAACCCGAATGATAAAACCTACTTCAGAAAGTTGTCATGAATATTAAATGAAAATTTACACCTAAGTGTGTGGATTGTTGTAAATAAGCTTATAAAATTAAAAGACTGCTATTAATTTGAGTAAATAATAGTATGCAAGAAGTGTCATGCCCACGTTTCTCCATTTCAGAGGCTTATTTCATTGTTGATTCCAGAGACAGCTGCACACATCTTTGAATTTTCTGGAAGTGAGTTCTGTTGACTGCACTTTAGTTTCCACTTTAGCTATGTGATACTGGGAAGGTCTCTCAGTTTTTCAGTTTATTCAAATGAAAATGTAGCAGCTGGATGAGTTCTCTCCAAGCCCTTTCCAGCACTGATTCCTGGGATCTTGTAATCCCATAAACCACCTTGGTCATGAAAGTTCATTCCTCCATTGCTTTTCTTCAGATCTACCTTTAGAGCCTCCCAAGCTTGAAGTTTCTACAAGCCCAGGGGAAGGCAAGAGAGGATCATGGGAAGGGAAACAGTCCTGACAGAAGTGGGGAAACTACTGCTTCCAAGGATCTGACTTCTTAATGCTATCATCAATCACTGCACCAGGTCTCTCCATTTATTCTGAATGTAACTGTCTTAGTCATCTAGTGCTGCTATAACAGAAATACCACAAGTGGGTGGCTTTAACAAACAGAAATTTATTCTCTCACAGTTTTGGAGACTAGAAGTCCAAATTCAGAGTGCAGGCTCTAGGGGATGTCATTCTCTCTCTGTTGGCTCTGGACGAAGGGCCTTGTCTCTTCAGCTTCTGCTTCCCGGTTCCTTGGAGATCTCCAGGTGTCTTGGCATCTGTCTTAACCCATCTCTCCTCTGTCAGTTTGTTTAATCTCTTTTACGTCTCAAAAGAGTTAGACTCAAGAAACACGCTACACTAATCCTGTCTCATTAACCTAACAAAGACAATCCATTCCCCAATGGAATTATAACCACAGGCATAGAGGTTAGGATTTACAACACATATTTTGTGAGGGCACTGTTCAATCCATAACAGTAACAGAGTCAAAAATTTTAGTCACAACACAAATATACAGTATTGTGCAGACAGTGTTGTTGAAAAAGAGGGAGAAAATGTATCAAGGTATGCTGATTGAAAAAAATGTAGATGAATGTAGGTCAAAAGACATAAACAAAACTGCAGAAGTATGGAATGACTTGCATAAATTCAACTATGGGTGTGTGTATGGTGGGGAGGGGTGCCTAGAACACAATGTGATTTTGATCAAGTCATCTTGTTTTCTCAGTGGCCTAGGCGTTATTGCCCACATCTTCCAAAAAAAAAACCAAATCCATTGCCATCAAGTCGATTCCAATTCATAGCCACCCTATGGGACAGAGTAGAACTGCCCCATAGGGTTTCCAAGGAGCAAGTAGTGGATTTGAACTGCCTGTCTTCTGTAAGAAGTTGAGCTCTTAACTCCCACCTTATGATCAAATATTATGAAAGGGAGTAACTGTAGGAAAATGGAAGAAACAGCACTGCATATGGCTGTCATATAGCTGGTTCTACCTCAGAGGAGGAG
>NW_004443955.1:21208700-21221570 GCF_000243295.1 Trichechus manatus latirostris
GCTACACTAATCCTGTCTCATTAACCTAACAAAGACAATCCATTCCCCAATGGAATTATAACCACAGGCATAGAGGTTAGGATTTACAACACATATTTTGTGGGGGCACTGTTCAATCCATAACAGTAATGGAGTCAAAAATTTTAGTCACAACACAAATATACAGTATTGTGCAGACAGTGTTGTTTAGAAGGGGACATCTGTTGAAAAAGAGGGAAAAAATGTATCAAGGTATGCTAATTGAAAAAAATGTAGACGAACGTAGGTCAAAAGAAATAGACAAAACTGCAGAAGTATGGAATGACTTGCATAAATTCAACTATGGGTGTGTGTATGGTGGGGAGGGGTGCCTAGAACACAATGGGATTTTGATCAAGTCATCTTGTTTTCTCAGTGGCCTAGGCATTATTGCCCTCATCTTCCAAAAAAAAAAACCAAATCCGTTGCCACCAAGTCGATTCCAATTCATAGCCACCCTATGGGACAGAGTAGAACTGCCCCACAGGGTTTCCAAGGAGCAAGTAGTGGATTTGAACTGCCTGTCTTCTGTAAGAAGTTGAGCTCTTAACTCCCACCTTATGATCAAATATTATGAAAGGGAGCAACTGTAGGAAAATGGAAGAAACAGCACTGCATATGGCTGTCATATAGCTGGTTCTACCGCAGAGGAGGAGACCTGGATGGTGCAAACAGTTAACCCAAAGGTTGGAAGTTTGAATCCACCCTGAGGTGCCTCAGAAGAAAGGCCTGGTGATCTACTTCTGAAAAATCAACCATTGAAAACACTGTGGCACACAGTCCTACTCTGACACACATGTGGTCTCCATGAGTCGAAATCTACTCAGCGGTAACCAGTACTGGTACCTTGGAGGAGTCTGGAAATCGTGCTAGATGAAGGATGAAGTCATGAGGGAAAAAGTCTGAGTTTTTGTATAAAATTATTAAATAGCACTTAGACATGCCCAAGAACAGACCTGCCCTTTCTCTCTCTGGTTCCATGGCCCCACGTGTATAACTCATCAATTTTCTGTGTGTCTTCGTGATCCCGACTGTTGTAAGTAGTGACCTCACTGTCTAGAGAGGCCCGGGATTGGGAAGTGATAAGGCTCAACTTCATGGTGACAAAGTGAGTTGTCTGGAATGAGAGCAAATGACGTGGCCACAGCAAGGTGCTCTCCCTGCCGTTGCTGTCACACAAGGACAGTAGACACAGAACATGTGGAGATGTGAGACTGAACTAAGTTACCCGAGACTCCCATTTTTGCTGAGGGCTACAGCAAAACCAAAATAAAACCCTCTTGACAATTAAAGGTAATTCAGCCTCTTTCCAGTTTAAAAGTCTCTTTTCATTAAATAATTGTGAAGTCAAATTCGAATTTAAAACTTTGTCTGTTAAAGATTCTCTCGGTTCCCTCCCCTTGGTTTGTTACAAATAATATATTGTGATTATTCTTGGGACATTCAAACATCTCGCCTTACTAATTGTCATGGATTGAATCGTGTCTCACAAAAATGTGTGTCAACTTGGCTAGGCCATGATTCCCAGCACTGTGTGATTGTACACCATTTTGTCACCTGATGTGATTTTCCTATGTGTTGTAAATCATACCTCTATGATGTTGATGAGGTGGGATTCTGGCAGTTATGTTAACAAGGCAGGACTCAATCTACAAGATTAGGCTGTGTCTTAAATTAATCTTTTCTGAGATATAAAAGAGAGAAGCGAGCAGAGAGACATGGGAGACCTCTTACCACCAAGAAAGCAGCCCCGGGAGCAAAGCGCATCCTTTGGACCCGGGGTTCCCGTGCAAAGAAACTCCTAGTCTAGGGAAAGAATGATGACAAGGACCTTCCTCCAGAGCCAACAGAGAGAGAAAGTGTTCCCCTGGAGCTGACGCCCTGAATCTGGACTTCTAGCCTACTAGACTGTGAGAGAATAAACTTCTGTTTGTTGAAGAAATCCACTTGTGGTATTTCTGTTATAGCAGCACTAGATAACTAAGACACTAATTAAACCCTTCCTTGGCTCTCACTAGTGATGACCATTCCCTGAAGCAAAGGGTGTTAATCTGGTCCCCAGCTTAGAAGACTTTGTATCCAGAAATGAAAAACGACTTTGATTGTATGTCAAAATATTGTATTTCAAAATATTATCCTTATACTGAGTAACTGTTTTTGTTGTTATTAGTTGCCATCAGGTCAGATTCTATTCATAATGACCCCATGTACAACAGAACAAAGCATTGCCTGGTCCTGTGCCATCCTCGTGATTGTTGGTAAGCTCAAGCTCATTGTTGAGGCCACTGTGTGTTTGTGTGCCTTCCAATCTATGGGGCTCATCTTCCAGCACTATACCAGACTCTATTCTGTTGTGTTCCATAGGGTTTTCAGTGGCTAATTTTCAGAAGTAGATCACCAGGCCTTTCTTCCTAGTCTGTCTTGGTCTGGAAGCTCCATTGAAATTTGTACACTATGGGTGACCCTGCTGGTGTTTGAAATACTAGTGGCGTAGCTTCCAGCCTCAGCAATAAGCAAGATACCACAGTATGATAAAAAACTGACAGACTAGTGGTAGATTAACTTACTAAGAGAGACCTTTTTAGAAATTTCCAACTAAATGCTTAAATAATACACCTTCCTTGAAGAAGGGCAAGGTAAATGTCTTTTATCTATTCCATACGCTGAGAGTTCTTTTAGAAATGGAATTTCCATCTTATTATTGACTCTACCATTAACTGGCTCCTTCTATGTGCCAGAACTGAGCAATGGACTCAAAGTTCCTTTTCTCTGTTTCACATAGTCCAGCAAGCTAGGTATTCTTCCCCATATTTTACAGCTAATGAAATTGATCCTCGTCCATACACAGCAGAAAAGTGGTAGGGCCAAAATTAAAAGCTAGGTTTTTCTTGGGTACAAAATTCAGGCCCTTGATATAATACCCCACAATATCTCTCAATTCTATACTAGAATAAAATCATCTTTTTTCATGAGTATCAAGGCATTAAAAAAAAAGGGTGAATGGGGAAATTCAAGTGGACAAAGAACCTTCTCCTGCCATTTCTATATACACCTCAATTTATTACACAATTACCCTATTAATAGCATTTTTCCTGGTTACAATTTTTTGCATCAATGACTAGCCTTGTCCATATGTCATTTTTTTTACATGTGCAAGTATTTCTGTAGGAAAAATTATTAGAAGTGGAAGTGCTAATCAAAGGGCAAGTGTATTTAAAATCTTAATAAATAAAGTTGATTTTCTGCCCAAGCAGGTTGTACCAGTTCAGGCTCCAATGAGTAGCACCAGAGTGTCCATTAACTGCTTCTTCAACAGCACTGGATATTATTATTGAAAGATTTTTTTCCAATGTAATAGATAAAAATTTTGCATCTCCATATTATTTTAAGTTGCATTTGTTTGACTATTAAGTGGGTTGAACATTTTTTCACGTATTTATTGGACATTTATATTTTATCTTCTGTGAATTGCCTGTTCCTGTTGTTTGTCCATTTTTATACTCATTTGCCTTTTTTTTTATTATTAATCAATAGAAATTCTTTATACCAAACATTAATCTTTTGCCTTTGTTTTTTGTTTCTGATAAAAATATCCCAACCATTTGCTTATCTTTTGTTTATGGTGTTGGTCTTCATATAAAAGTTTATAGCTTTTGTATGGTTAAATCATGTCATCTTTTTTGTTTTTCTGATATCTGATTTTTATATATTACTTAGGAAAGCCTTTACTGCTCAATATTATTTTAAAGGAAAAATCTTTTTTTTTTTTCTTTTAGAATACCTATTCTTGCTTGCTTGCTTAATTCTTTAGATTTTATTGAAATTGATCTAAATTATTTTTGTGTGTAGTTAGGTAGGAATCAATTTTTTTTCTGATGGGTACGAATTGGCCACAAACTATTTATATTAGTCCATTGTTTTCCCTTTTAATGCAAAATGCTATTCTTCTGGTATACCAAAATCCCATTTACATATGGTTTTATTTCAAAGTCCCATTGCACGGAACTGGAGCAATTGAAAAGAGTATGGAAATTCAGGAGAATCAAACTGCATGCAGAAATTACTTTATTTTACAATATTATTAAAAACACAAATAGTATGCTTCATCTCTTGGATTCTTCCATTTCCTCTGACTAAATAAATTCAACATCCTTTGAATAACTCAGGCCACCAGAAGAAAAGGCAACTTTCCTAGAGATAATCACTTCTGTAGTGTCACAACTACTTAAGCCCCCCAGACCGAACCAACAACCGAGAAGCATGTAAAGAGGTGTTGGAAATGCTTGTATTGGGTTTAACAAGGTCAAAAAGCCTTTTCCCTTTGAGGTGGCCTGGAGACAGGCATCTCATTTACTGAGGTATATTTGAGCGTTCAACTTTGACCTTCTGGGTCTACATGTACTTGCTGAGTCTTGTTCTCAGAACAGCACACTGAGGCTGTCCTGTTGACCCAAATATGAAAGTGGGAATTTTCTAAGCCAACTTTTTCAGACTGTGATCCTCTAGATGGGGACACCGACCTGATCATGTTGTAATCTCCTATGTCATTCAAGGCAAATGATTCTTTGATAGACACAGAAACAGAGACCCTTGGAAACATATCCCTAGAATAGCAAAGCTCAGCTCCAATTAGGGCATGAGCACAGCCCGCATGAGCTACAGGAATGAAAGGGTAAATATGTTTCTTTACTTACCACCTACTGAGTCAGGTTTAAAGCAAGTCCTGGATTAACAAACCCAATAGAGGGTTTTTATGCTACAAAATAAACATGTGCTTTCTCAGGTTATAGCATGTTCAGGATGTCCTCCCAGTTCAGTGAACTCACCCAATGAGGGTTTGCAACTTCCTGGTGACTCAAGGGGCCAGTCCAACCTACTTGAACTGACGACACACGGCTTCGCTGTGCCCAGAGGAAGGCAGGACCATGCACAAGGGTGAAATGGGGCTGGGAGTGGCATACCAAGTTCCACTGCAATAGTGTTTTACTCAGTGTGTGAAGACATCTGGACCAATTTGGGACGCTACAGTTTTCAGCCTCCTGCATTCGGAGCAAACCATCCAACGGAGCAAGTAGGAGCGTATATGCATGTGAGTGTGCGTATATGTCGAGTATGAAAAATGTATAAACATCACCTGTGATGATAAAGTGGAGTTTAAGTTTAACTGGAGTTTAAGCCTGAAGAATCTGTGTAAGAATGATTTCCTACTAAAAGATGTGTATCAGTGGCACGGCCCTGTGTGGGACAGGAATAAAAAACAGTTGCTGACCGGTCAGCTCCAACTCATGGCGACCCCATGTGTGTCAGAGTAGTACTGTGCTCTCATTTACCCGAATCCAGTCATTCCCTCCCCTGCAGGCTTAGTTTAGACAGAGTCTGTGCTAATACAAAGCCACTAGTCACATGTGGCTACTGACATTTAAATGTCAATGGATTAAAATAAAGTAAAACATTCTCTTCCTCAGTCATACTGGCCACACTGCAAGTACTCAATAGCCACATGAAGCCCATGCTACCATATTGACATCACAGATACACAACATTTCTATCATCACAGAAGGTTCTATTGGGTGGCATTTATTTACTGAGACGAGACCTTATTTGGTTTCTCTGGTAAGCCCTGCCTTCAAGGAGCATACAGCCTAGTAAGGGGAGAGACTTTAAGCAACTATTCTCACAAATAAACTGATGGTAAGAGTTTGTGAGGGGGCAGTGGCCGTTCAGTGGTAAAATTCTCAACTTCCAATGGGAGACCCCATTGGTAGCCACCACCCCTCTGTCAGTGGAGTCTTGGGTGTTGCTATGATGCTGAACAGGTTTCAGTGGAGCTTCCACACTAAGATAGACTAGGAAGAAAGGCCTGGAGATCTACTTCTAAAAATTAGCCCATGAAAATCCTATGGATGACAAGGGTCTGATCCTCAACTGATCATGGGGATGGTGCAAGACCAGGCAGAATGTTGTTCTGTTGTGCATGGGTTCACCATGAGTCGGGGGCCTCCTCCACAACAGCTTAACAATAACAAACACTCTGTGATAGATATGAAGGAAGATGCTGGATGCTCAGAGAGAGGACAGCAGGAATGTCTCCTGGAATGTTCCGGGACAGCTGCTTTGAAGAGTAAAGTTTACGTGGTGTTTAAGCCTGAAGAATTTAAGAATGGTTTCCTACTAGAAGATGTGTATAAGTGGCATGGCGCGGGATGGTACAGGGATGAAAACCAGTTGCCGTAGGGTTGACTCTGACTCATTGTGACCCCACACGTGTCAGAGTAGAACTGCTCCATAGAGTTTTCAATGGCTGCGTTTTCCAAAGCAGATCACTATGCCTTTCTTCTGAGATGCCCCTTGCTGGACTCCAACCACCCACCTTTCAGTTAGTAGCTGAGCACTCAACTGCACCATCCTAGGACTCAGGGTGGGGATAAGGGTATTAAAAAACAGAGAGAGAAAAGGGGCAGGAGTAGAAGGGGCCTCAGATTCCAAAATGTCTTTGGGCTTCCCTATGTGTGCTCTGTGCTTTCAAGTCCTAACAGATTCTGCTCTCAGATGAATCCTGCTCCTTACCACATCCCCATGCTTGCAATCAAAATTAGGTTTTTTTCTAACACTACTCAGACTGGGAAATATATGAGAACTTTAATTCTTAAAATTCAAATTAAATTAAAACTACTATCATTTGCCCACCTTGAGGAAAATATTAGGCTCAATTTGCTGACTGCCATCTTGGCTATAGGAGAAAGAAAACAGCAAGTGACACTTTCATAGGCAGACCTTGGGGAATGCATACACAGAACCATGGATCCACAGTGACCTATGACTATATGCAGGGGGCAAGGGAGTGTTAGAGAAATGCTCATCTCCCCTCAGACAGGAAAAAATAAGGACAGGAGAAAGGAAGCCAAATGCAAGCAAAAGTAATTAAACAGAATGTTTGTAAAGTGAATCTAAAATTAGGCTGAGCTGGCAAAGTTTTCATCTGAACATTATTTATGGAATTATTTAATAACTTACATGCTCCCTCCCTAAGAACAAAATTATAAAGGAAAGCCAGAATTTACAACAAAATATCCAAATAATATTTTTACCTAATTGAAAAATAAATACAAGGGTGGAACTGAATGTTTAATTTTAATAGGCAAATAGCTCAAGTTGGAAAACAGCTACTTTGCAGTATTTCTTTCTAAAGTAGCAGAATGAAAACGAACTTTAAGCTAGCTCTTCTAATGAAAGAAACAAAGAAATGTTTACAAGGGGATTCTTCAAATAATCCCAAACTTTATTTTAATCATTGACTGAGGAGAGATTTACACAAGGAATTGAGCAAGAAAAGAAAGAACCAGAGAAGAATGTATGCTATTCCATTTTTGAAAGACAAACAATGAGAAAAACTCTTACATAAATATGAAGGAAAAATTACAAAAGACAGGTACCCATTCAGGATATGTAAAATATTTTGGTAAACTCAAACAAACAGAACCTCCCTACCTGTATTTGTTTGTATAACTTGTTTATCAGTTATTCATTTCTCTTGTTTGCACTGCCCACACTGTATTTTACTGGGTCTTTTTCATGAGACAGAATCTCTGCCGTCATCTGTGTATTCCCAATATCTAACTACAATCTCTGGCATCCATTAGGCATGGGATGAATTGTTGCTGAATGAATGACACCTGCTTGGCTAGTAAGACAGTGGTGGTTCAGTACTGGAATTCTTGCCCTCTATCTGGGAGACCCAGATTTGATTCCTAGCCAGTGCACTTCATGCACAGCCACCACCCACCTGTCAGTGGAGGCTTGTATGTTGCTGCGATGCTGAATATGTTTCAGCAGATCTTACAGACTAAGTTAGACTAGGAAGGAAGGCTTGGCAATCTTCTTCCAAAAATCAGCCAATGATAACCCAAAAATCAGCCAAATAACCCTATGGATGACAAAGGGCCAACCCATAACAGATCATGGGAATGGTACAGGACCAGGCAGCATTTTGTTTCATTAGGCATGGGGTCACTGTAAGTGGAAGGCCGACTCTATGGCAGCTAACAACAACAGCAGGCCAATGGCAGGTTGGAGGTGAAGATGTAAAAGGAATAACTTCCTAGCCACAGGAGCATTATGGGAAGAAGCAAGGAAGCACCAGGTTGCAGTGGTCAGAAAACTGCCTAGTGTATGTGCCCTGAGGAGTAAGGCCACATAGGCAGCAGGTGGACCAGGAGACTCTTAGAAGACTTGGTTCTACACCAAAGGTAGGACCAGCTACATGATTTGTGGGGCCCACTTCAAAATGACAATGCAGGGCCCCTTGTGAAAAAAAAGTATTAGGAAGTTCAAGACAGCAACCGAAGAGTGATAAACCAACCACAGGACCCTTCTAAGAGCGGGGTCCTGTGTGCACGTGTCCACAAAGCTGACACTGCTAAAGGCAAACAAAAGGCCTTGAAAGATTTTAAGCAGGGAGCAAGCTGATCAGATTTAAGAAAGATCACTGTGGATGCATTGTAGATCACTGTAAGGAAGAGGCCTGGGAAAATATCTTAGAAAAACTACATTAGCCATGAAAGATTGGAGCCCTGGTGGTGCAGTGGTTAAGAGCTCAGCTGCTAACCAAAAGGTCGCCAGTTCAAATCCACCAGCTGCTCCTTGGAAACCCTACAGGGCAGTTCTACTCTGTCCTATAGGGTTGCTAGGAGTCAGAATCCACTCAACGGCAACTGACAGCCATGAAAGATTAGGAGGGCCTGGAGTGGCCAACGAGTAGCAGTAGATTTGGTGAGGTGCAGAAGGGTCCAAGAGAAAATGAAAGAATTAGAAACCACTATCCTGACAGCAGAGTCCCTGGGTGGGGCAGATGGTTAATGAGCTTAGTTTGTGGTTTGAGTCCACCCAGAAGGACCTCAGAAGAAAGGTTTGGCAATCTACTTCTGAAAAACCAGCCATTGAAAACCCCATGGAGCACAGTCCTACTCTGATGCACATGGAGTCGCCATGGGTTGAAGTCAACTTGACAGCAACTGGTTATCCTGATTGTACTGGGAGTGCAATTGGAGGAGGGAAGTTGAAGAAAACGGACAGGGAAGCAAGAGAAACTTGCCAGTTTCTGACTCCAGCAACTGGGTAAATACAGTTGCAACAGAGAAAACTCCCAAGGACATGCAACATGCCCTTGAAAATGAAAATAAAACCCTAAAAGCATACAGGTAACACGCTAACGAGCTCAGAGGAGACAGTCCTTCAAATAACCTGGAGCAGAACAGGAATTGTCCTATAGTAAAGCTGGAGTTTGTGCTGCATCTCAAAATCTTGTTAATTTTTATATGAAGTGCAGTGGGGAGTAAGAGATGCCAAGACATTCAGGCAGGTGGGGAAATACAAGGCATGTAGAAGTAACCACTGGTGTTTTGGGTCACAGCTTCTGTGAGCCAGGGGAGCCCCAATAAGTCAGCTCTGCTTTACAGGTGATGAAAATGATGTCTAAGGCAGCAAAGTAACTTTCTCAGGTCACACAAAGAGAACTAGAAAATAATATCACCAGATTCACTATTCAAGGTTTTCTCCAATAGACTGCACTTTCTCCCCAAAAAGTGTTCTGTTGTTTAGATTGTGTTAATAACCGGTGGAATTATCAACATGACAAATTCAACAGAGGACAGGATAGACACCAGGCATTAAGACCACCAAGGATCTGAATGGTAAACTGTCAAACTGTTGGAAACAAGCTGGGCTTCAGGGTAACAGCATGCTTCTGCCAAAGACTCACCTCCTGGCTTTTTTGATCAAGACGAATCATGAAACCAAAATTCCTTGCACAAGTGCTCACAGATCCGTGGAAGAGTCTTTTTGAGTTATGCCTGAATGCCCAGTATTGTGATGAGAAAGTGCTTGTTGGAACATTTGCTTCTTTCCTATTGAAGAGCAGCTGTGGATGACAGAAACATAAGACTCAGGAGTTTCTGTCCCTCAGACCCTTGAGTCTGTTCTGGTTTAAGATGATTACACAGCTATTTTCCACAACAAGAGCCAGTCAGATGGGAGAGACAAATGGTTTTATTTCTCAAAACCAGCTTTATCAAGGATTACCCAAGGCATCATCTCATCTGTCTTTGCACTATTTTACTTTCATTATAGGTTGGAAATGGGAAGTCATTTTTCACCAGGCTGATCTTTAACTACCTAGAAATGGAACTGTTAATATTGGTGCATCTTGCAAAATTGGACATCCATTATCTGATCCTTCTGACCTTGGCTGCGCATATGTTTCCATTCATCATAAGAACTCCCTTGGCTAACCTGGCTCCTGAAGTTCCAGAAGCCTTCACAGTGGAATCCCAGACCCTGAGCAGAAAACGGTCAAGGAGACTTCTACCCAGAATCCTTCAAAAGGAGCTACAGAAACAATGTTCCTGAGATAAGATGTCTACTAGTAGGGTTACCATAAATTTATTATCCAAGCACATATGCCATCTCATGGAACACTTTTGAGAACTAAAAAAAAACGGTTGCCATTGACTCAATTCCAACTTATGCCTACCCTATGTGTGTCAGAGTAGAACTGTGCTCCATAGGGTTTTCAATGGCTGATTTTTCATAAGTAGATCGCCAGGCCTTCCTCCCAGGATGCCTCGAGGTGGACTCAAACCGTCAACCTTTTGGTTAGCAGCCGAATGAGTTAACTCTCTGCACTACCCGAGGACTCCTTTGAGAATAAAAGGTTTTATGAATAATTACATCAAGTCAATAGACATAAATCAAACCTAAATGAGAAAAACCAAGACACAGCTTCACGCTGCCTCTCATCAATGTAATTTCAAAGACAACCCAGCAAACCTTTCATATAGGGATAAGCACCTTGCATCACACATAAATATATATTCACCAAGGGTAGAAATAAAATATATCCGTCAACTGACAACAATAGAATCTTATGTTATCTGTCTTTTCCTCCATAGGTTGAAACAATTTCCTCTCAAAGAGAGTCCTAAATGTTCCAAAAACTCTAGAATTCTTCAACTTAAAATCAAAGGCACTTAAGTCCCCGAACTAAAGAAATTACTATAGTAAGTAAATACACATATTTTTTTTTTTAACTTTGGCCCATTCCATTTACCATGTCTGAAATTAATAAATATTTATTGAATAAGTAAATGAACTAATAAATTAATGTATTTAAAAGCTCATCTGGTAAAATAAATTAAGGGAATACATAAAACCCAGACCAACATTATACAAAATATTAAACGGACTCTTCCAGTTAGAGAACCAACAACATCAGATAACATTTCAAGACTAAGACACAGGACAGATCAACAAGATACCAACCCAGACAGGGAATTCACAAAAACAAAATAAAGCTAAAAGATTGAAAATAGGGAACCAGAGATGTCAGTATATAAACAATGACAACATCAAAAGAAAAAAGAGGGAATAAACAGTGTAGTCGTTGAACTTCTATATGGAGAGGAAAGTCAAGGCAATATCCAGAAGACTGGTTTAAACTTAGAAAAATAAAGGTAAAGTTCAAGGTAACCATAAAGGAAGCTAACAAACCTACCCATTGAAATAAAGAAGAAGAAAAACAAAGACTCAGCAAACACAAGTTCAACAGTAATGAAAGAGAAGAAAAGAAAAAAAGAACTCAGAACAGAAAATTAACTGGCTTGAAGAAACTATCAACACCACAAAACAACAACAAAAAAAAACCTACATCAAAATGACAGCAGTAAACTCATATCTATCAGTAACTGCAATGAATGTAAATGGCCTAAATGCACCAGTAAAGAGACAGAATGTATTTTTTAAAAAAAAAGATTCTTCTACATGCTGTCTACAAGAGACACACCTTAGACACAAAGACATAAACTAAAACTCAAAGGATAGAAAAAAAATAAATCAAACAAACAATAACCAAAAGAGAGCAGGAGTAGCAATATTAATCTCTGATAAAATAGACTTTAAAGCAAAATCCACAAAAAAGGACAATGAAAGACACTATATAATGAATAAAGAGTCACTACACCAGGAGGACATAAACCTATTGAAACCCATTGCTGTCAAGTTGATTTTGACTCACAGCAACTCTATAGGACAGAGTAGAACTGCCCCATAGGGTTTCCAAGAGGTGGCTAGTGGATTTGAACTGCTTACCTTTTGGTTATCAGCCATAGCTCTTAACCACTGTGCCACCAGGGCTCCAGGAGGACATAACCATAATAAGTATACACATACCCAATGACAGGGCTCCAAAATATATAAAACAAACTCTAACAGGCATTGAAAAGAGAAATAGACAGTTCCACAATAACAGTAGGAGATTTCAGCACACCACTTTTGGTGAAGGACAGAACATCTAGAAGAAACTCAATAAAGATACAGAAGATCTAAATGCCATAATCAACCAACTAGACCTCATAGACATACAGAACACTCCACCCAACAGCAGCAAAGTATACATTCTTCTCCAATGCATATGGAACATTCTCCAGAATAGACTACATTTTAGGCCACAAAGCAAGCCGCAACAAAATCCAAAACATCGAAATAATACAAAGCATCCTCTCTGATCATAATGCCATAAAAGTAGAAATCAATAACAGAAACAGCAAGGAAAAAAATCAAATACATGGAAAATGAACAACACCTTGCTTAAAAACTACTGGGTAATAGAAGAAATTAAGAATGGAATAAAAAAAATTCATAGAATGAAATGAAAATGAAAACACATCTTACCAAAACCTTTGGGACACAGCAAAAGCAGTGCTTAAAAACCCAAAACCAAACCTGCTGCCATCAAGTTAATTCCAACTCATAGCAACGCTATAGGACAGAGTAGAACTTCCCCATAGGGTTTCCAAGGAA
>NW_004443955.1:21225657-21226983 GCF_000243295.1 Trichechus manatus latirostris
ATTGCAATCCATAGGGTTTTTGTTGGCTGATTTTCAAAAGTAAATTGGCAGGCCTTTCTTTCTTGTCTTTCTTAGAATTAATAAAAATATTACAAAATAGGTAAGGACATTTAAAGGATCCTAACCCAAACCACAGGCTAGGTTTTAGAAGGAGGATAAAATTCAATTTATTTAAAAAAAAATGCAAAAAACAAAAAGTGTACACCCTAACCTTACTGTAGTCATCTTCATCAAACAGCATTTAATAGGCATTGAGTACTCGGGCACTTAGCTCTGTCACTTGCTAAAGGAACTATACAGCCCTTGCTCTGTCCCTTAGAAAGTGGCACCTCCTATGCATATTATTGATAAGAAGAAATCATTTTCACAGCTCAAGAAATCTACTAATCAGTGAATAATGAGATGGGAGGCCGTTCAAGGAGGACCAAAATTAAAATGGTCTCAACTGTGTTCCTGTGAAGTTCTACAAAATTTTTAAGAAAAGCAGCTGGAATTTTATCCTGGCTCAAAAGCTTTTGTTATGCGCCCCATGTACTTCAGTTTTTGTTTGTTTGTTTGTTTGTTTTTTACTGGTGCCGAACATCAGAGCCTTGAAAATACTGGAAAGATTGTTTGTTTTTCATTTCTTTCCTTTCTCAGGTTACTTTTGAAAATGTTTAGGGATCAACATTCTTTAGGCACATTTCTTTGCAGTTAGTTATTGAAACGAGCATTTCATTGTGACAGTGTTTAGCCACTAGGCCATTAAGATTTAAGGCATGTGGCTGACTTGGAAGAGCTCCTGAGTATCATTGCCCTTTTCTTCTGCACTGCAGACCCATGGAAGGGAGGCAGGGAATAAGCAATGTCTGAGGTAGCTGAGAATTTGAATGGGGTTAAGGCTTGCTCTCATCATTTCTCCTATAGAAAGCAGGCAGCTCTTTACACTCACTCCTCATGTACCCAAAGTATCCATCTGCAAAGGACAGGATTGCAACGGGAGCATTTTTCCCTCATGAAGTCGAATGACCATCATCCCAAGTGTACAAGCTGTCCAGAAGCTGGTTTCTTCTTAGACTATGCAGCAAATGGGAAAATAATGGGACTTGGAGGCAGCAGTCTGAGTTTTAATTCCATTTCTACCTCTTATTAGTAATTAGCATCATAATTAACTGGGTAGGTCATTTAGATTGATTGAGCTCCTGTTTTCTTGTTTACAAAAACAGGCTATTCGTATCTATCTGTAGGTTTAAAAAAATCTATCTATATGGGATAAAAAGCTCAAAATCATCAGTCAGAATGAGGTCAAGGGCTGACTGTGGAACAGACCATCAATTGCTCATATGC
>NW_004443955.1:21228574-21230142 GCF_000243295.1 Trichechus manatus latirostris
GGTGCTCCTGACCCAAGCCATGGTGTTTTCAATCACCTCATGTGCATACGAAAGCTGGACAATGAATAAGGAAGGCCAAAGAAGAATTGATGCTTTTGAATTATGGTGTTGGTGAAGAATATTGAATATGCCATGGACTGCCAAAAGAATGAACAAATCTGTCTTGGAAGAAGTACAACCAGAATGATCCTTAGAAGCAAGGATGTGGAGACTATGTCTCACATACTTTGGACAAGTTATTAGAAGGGATCAGTCCCTGGAGAAGGACATCATGCTTGGTAAAGTAGAGGGTTAGCAAAAAAGAGGAAGACCTTCAAGGAGATGGATTGACACAGTGGCTGCAACGAGCTCAAGCATAACAATTGTGAGGATGGCGCAGGACCAGGCAGTGTTTTGTCCTGTTGTACATAGGGTTGCTATGAGTCCGAACCGACTTGACGGCACATAACAATAACAACATGGGATAAAATTGACAACAGCAACTAGATAGATTAGATAGGAAACTTAGGGGACAGTGAATTTATGCTAATGGAGAGGAACAACTCGGAAAAGGAGGGTGAGAATGTTTGCACAACTCAAAGAATGTAGACAATGTCACAGAATCACGCATATAGAAATTGTTGAACTGGTGTAGGTTCTGCTGTGTGTGTATATTCTCAACAACAACAAAAATAAAATAAATTATATATAAAAAAAAAACATTGCTATTTAATCCAAAAACCTAATTGCAAACACTTGTACTTTGTGTGGGTGGCAGAATAACTCTCTGAGGAGTTTAGAAAAATGTCTCCATTTGGCCTTGATGAGTTATTTGGAGTTGATGAAGATGATACTCCTTGGGTGGAGTCTGGGTGGACTGACACATTGAAAGAACCAAATTTCTATGGTCACTAGCATTGGCCACAGGAATGCTGGAGTTCTACATGTAACCCTAGATCTGGGAGGAGGATTCCAGAAACAGAGAGAAGAGAGTGATGGAGGGAGGCTCAATGAGGGGTACACCAAGGATGTGTGGGAGGCAGGGGCAGACCCACTGGGAAGGTTACTATGTGGGCCCTCCACAAAGGAGGCCAGCAAGAGGGTGGGGGCAGTGGGGGCAAGAATTCTGCTCATGCAGAGACAATAACAAGTTCCAGATGAAGGGCCACCTGTTCCTTCAGCCAAAGACACCCAGGCTAGCTGCAGTACTGCATGGGATTCCACGAAGAGACATGGCCTATATGAGAAATTCCTAGTCAAGTCAAATGTTAAATGGAAAGTTATTTCACGTCTTGTGCTGTCTTCCCCTTCTGTCCTAGTAAAGGTTGGCCACTCGCAGTGGGCTTTGTTTAGCGGTGATGTGGGAGATTAAAGGAAGGTACCACGGAGAGAGGAGGCCCAGAATGGTGCAAAGAGTTAACGAGCTCAGCTGCTAACTGAAAGACTGGCAGTTTGAGTCCACCCACAGGATTTTTAATGGCTGCTTTTCCAGAAGTAAATGCCAGGCCTTTCTTCTGAGGTACCTCTGGGTGGACTCAAACCTCCAGTCCTTCGGTTAGCAGCTGAGCATAGTTCTACTCTGACACACA
>NW_004443955.1:21230685-21233196 GCF_000243295.1 Trichechus manatus latirostris
GTTGGCCTCTTCTTGGAGATGTCTTGAAGGCATATTTACTTCCCTGCCTACGAAGAAGCCTAGGATTAATTGTAGGTCCATAAAAAATGTCATTCAATTCATAAAAATTTCAGAAGCAGGATTCCATATTTTAAGGGAAGTTGTTAATAAATTAAGAATAACTAACAGTTCAGTAGCTCCTCACAATTCGCGGTGAGCTTTCTCACCTTTATATCTACCAAATCTTATTTGATTCTTGTCACAAACCTAGTGATGACAGTAACACTGTCAGCGGGACTCAACTCCTGGCCCTTGCATACTGTTTTCATTCCGTTAAAACTAAGGTGGCGTCTGTTTCTAGACATGACCCACTCTTAGACTATCTCCATTAGCCTTTCCTGCTTAGTGAAAAAACTGAAATCAAGATACAAAAGTAGAAAAGAAAGAAAGAAAAAAAAAGATGGGGTATCAATAGGCTTGAACTCCCTTGAAGCTTCTTCATTTGCCTTTCCCTCTCCCTCTGTCTCTGATGTCCTTATGTGTTAGATAATGCTGGGCCAGTCTACATAGAAGAGTATCCTTCGATCTAACTGATTCCCAGGGTGAAACTGCCAGTGTTTCTGAGAAAGTGCCCTTCCTTGTTAAGACTTCTGGGGGAATAATCAGAGGTTTATTATGGTTGTTTTATTGTCACTGCTGTTTTCCCTAGTGAATGGCCTCTTTTTCCACTGTTGTATGTCTTCTAGAGGTGTGAGGTCACATTCATGGTACGGAATCCACAACGGTTCTGTTGGCATCCACTATAATTAATGCAAAGCCTAAGCCCTCTATTGTGGAACCTCTAGAATCAGAAGACCCTTGTGTACTCTCAGAGAGCTTCAGAACTTGTTGGCACAGAAGGCAAAGAACCAAACATTCCAAGGCTGTGCAAAAATTCCTCCACTGGGCAGAAAGGATGTCACAAGGTTTTTAAATGTCTTCGCATCTTGCTGAGCTCTATAGAGAAATTGCACAATGAATGTGCCTCATGCCACTTAAGGAGATAGAGTCAATGTCTTTGGACCAGTTGCTTACCCAGCTGAGAGTGAAAGAGCAGATGGCCCGGCCATCATTCCAGCATGCTCTGACATGGCTCTGCCTTTCCATTGAGACAGGAGTGAAGCCATCACAATGATAACGGGCAGGTGAAGAACATCACTTGGTACATCATTCCATCCTCCACCTGAACTTCCAAAGGAATTAATCCCATCTCAATGAATTTGGGTGTCCCTGGGTGGTACAAATGGTTAACAAGTTCGGCAGCCAACCAAAAGGTTGAAGATTTGAGTCCACCCAGAGGCACCTCAGAAGAAAGGCCTGGTGGTTTACCTCTGAAAAATCAGCCACTGAACACTTTATGGACACAGTTCTACTCTGACACACATGGAATCATCGTGAGTCAGAATCTGTGGTAACTGGTTAGTTGATCAATTGTACTTGGATATCTGTGTGCGTGTGTGTGTGTAGTTTGAGGGGGAGAATGTGTGAGTGTGCATAAGGTATGTGTGAGGCATATGGGGGTGATTATGGATGTGCAGGGTGTGCATTTATAAAGAATGTGTGTGTGAGTACAAGAATAAGGGGTATGGGACTGTGGGCATGGAAAGAGACTAGAAAAGGAATTATATGAGAGTATGTAGGGGATAAGAAGCTCTGGTGGCACAATGGTTAAGTGCTCAGCTGCTAACCAGCCACTCCACAAGAGAAAAGACCTGATGATCTGCTCCCATAAAGCCTACAGCCTAGGAAACCCTGTGAGGCTGTTCTACTCTGTCCTATAGGGTCGCTATGAGTCAGGATCAACTCAACAGCACCTATCAACAACAGCATGTAGGCGATATGTATAAACTCTGAAGGGGTTATGTTTTTGAGGGTGGTAGATGTGTGTGTGTGTGTGTGTGTATGTATCAGGGTGGCAGATTTGTGCACAGAGCTGAGTATGTGTGCCTATGGGGTTTGTGTTTTGTGTATACTGTAGGTATACTGTATTTTATGCAAATAACGAACACCTTCTATGTTTGTTTGCCAACCGCTCCCTCCCCCTGCGAGATATTTTCACAAGAGCCACTTTGCCAATTTTTTTACATGTTGCTGAAAAAAAAAAATTCAGTATAGAGCGCTGATGAAAATACCTCTTGGTGGGAGGGAGCGGTTGGGAAACAAACATAGAAGGCGTGCGTTATTTGCGTGAAAATATGGTATATGGACTACATGTGGATACCATGTATAAGGACAGAGTGGTGAGCCTGTGCAATCAAAGTGACAGATGAGAACTTCTGAAGAGCTTCCTTTGCACAGGTAGCCCTGCCCTGGGCCTGGTGCAAGACTGTTGGAGCGTCCTCTCACAGGGGACACTGAAACCCCTGAGTACTCTCAACAGTCAGCCCCCAGCAGCTGCGTCTGACTCAGAACTGCACTTGAAAGTTCACGCCTATGTCTCATTTCCTGGGACTGATACGCTACAATTTACAGGACAGCAGATCTTATTTCCAC
>NW_004443955.1:21234671-21235769 GCF_000243295.1 Trichechus manatus latirostris
CTGGAATACTGATTTTGCTTTGTAGAATTGTTTCAAAGACTGATTTAGACTGAATCAAATAACAATAATCAGCCCATTCATAAATGTAGATACAAAGAAAATGAGGACACAAAATACATCAGAGTAGCTACACCCTCACCATCCATTCATTCATCCACCCACTCGCAAGCATTGGTTGAGAGCCTGCTATTGCCATACACTGTTGTTAGAGTCTGGGACCCAAAGACAACTGTACCAGGCCCTGGACACTCAAGAAGTGTCCACCGACAATTCAAGCAAAGATCCACGGGCACAGAAGTAAGTGCTTTGGAAAGTACAGCGAAAAGTAAACACAGCTAAAGGAACCAGGTAGCGAGGGGCACTGGGCAGAACCTGGGGGTGGGAAAGGAGGCCCAGAGAGCCAAAGATTCCTCGAAGTCATGACACATGAGTGGAGTCATGAAAGACAAACAGGAACCCCGCCACCTCGCCCATCCAAGGCAGATAAGGGTTCCAGAATATCCACTTACATGAGTGCCGGAGGACCAGGAGTTTGGAGGATGTTAGGCCAAATGCTTTACACAGGAATCAGGGAGACCCCAGAAGAAACCTGGCTTTCCCAAGGTCTCTCTGTAGAACTCTTAGTAGATACTCCATCACATCCACACACATCAGTTATGTGTTTTGCTCTCTCTTCCTTGAAAGCAGAGAGAGAGAATATTGGGGGAAAAGTGAAGCATGAGTACAGTCTGCTTTTTGGGAAAAAGTCCCTCCCATTGTTATCCAGGGTAGTTCCTCCCTGCGGGGTTCTAATACCCTGTTTCCACCTGCCTGTTGGATTTCTCCAAGTAGATGTTCTGCAAGAACCAGAACGTCAACACATTGAGGGCTGAAGTCATCCTCTTTCCACAAAAATGAGGTCCCGTTTTTGACTGCCCCTCTTTCTCATATGCTCTGACTTCTCTTCCTGTTTAGCCTGACACTGCAGCCATAGGGACATTATTGATTCCATCTCCCTCTTCTCCCATCTTTCAGATTTATTATTGCCTTTCTCTGACTAATGTCATTGCCTTGGTTCTTTCTCTTATCATTTTCCATTGAACAGCTGCAGAACTTCTT
>NW_004443955.1:21236824-21239125 GCF_000243295.1 Trichechus manatus latirostris
AAGGTGTAGCAGTCTGCTCCTGTAAAGATTATGGCCTTGGAAACCCTATGGGGCAGTTCTACTCTGTCCTATAGGGTCACTATGAGTTGGAATCGATTCGAAGGTAGTTTTTTGTTTTGTTTTGTTTTGAAGTGCAGACGGCTTTTACCAAACACAAACCTCCTCTGAATCACTCGGTGATGCACCGCAGCAAAATGAAAAAGGAGTCACAGACTGTGCCCTCTGACCTTATTCAATAAAATTAAAAACAAAGAGCAAACGGAGAGCTAAAAATTATAGGTTTAGTAACTGAATACCATTAAGAAAATAACGCGGGTGTTAAAAAGGAAACTAAGAAATACTTAAATGAGAATGTTAATACAAATGCTAAATGACAAATATTTGGGACAGAGCCAGAGCAGGGACATTTATACCTGTAGGTGTTACAAATTCACTGCTGTACCTAAAAGAGAATGGGCCGGGGGGAAGGCAAAGCTAAATTATGTTCCTGAAGACTCAATTTTAGAAAGATATGAATTCTCCATAAGTTAATCTATAAATTTAAAGCAATCTTAATTGTGGTACTCAAAGGATTTTTTATGTAACTTGAGAAAAATATTCTAATTTTTATGGATATGCAAATACATCCCCAATATTTTTGAAAGATGAAAAGGGCCTTGCTCTGCCAGGTGTCAGGGAATGAAAAGTCCTAATATTGAAACACTATTGAACAGGCTTAAGAATGATGGTGTGTGCAGTCCAGTTGATTCCCAGTCATAGCGACCCTATAGGACCCCATAGGCTTTTCCTAGGCTATAATCTTTATGGGTAGCCCTGGTGGTGCAGTGGTTAAGCGTTCAGCTGCTAACCAAAAGGACGGCAGTTCAAATCCACCAGCCACTCCTTGGAACCCTATAGGGTAGTTCTTTTCTGTGCTATAAGTCAGAATCAAATTGAATCGACTGGACGGCAATGGGCCCTGGTGGCACAGGGGTTAAAGCACTTGGCTTCTAACCAAACACTCAGCCACTTCCCAGGAGAAAGATGTGGCATTTTGCTTCCATAAAGATTTACAGCCTTGGAACCCCTATGAGGCAGTTCTACTCTGTTCTATAAGGTCGCTATGAGTAGGAATCAAGGACGGCAGTGGGTTTGGTTTTGGTTTTTAATCTTTAAGGGAGCAGATTCCCAGGTCTTTTCTCTTGTGGAGCTGCTGGTGAGTTGGAATCGCTGACCTCTCAGTTAGCAGCTGAGCTCTTAACTGTTGCGGCACCAGGGCTCCTTGGGTTTAAGAATAGACATATTTATAAACGGAGAGGGGAGGGTTGCAGTTTTTAAGAGTCAATACAATAGTAGTTAGTGCTATCCAACAAATATCCTGTTTCACCCGCCCAATGCATTGTATCATTGAACTGTTCCACCCACCTTGAAGTTAGGTGTGATTATGTGACTTGCTTAGACCAGTGAAAGTGAGTAAACAGGAGCTAAGTCATTTCCAGGTAGAAGCTTTAAGACTCAGTGCATGAGGTGCTATGTTCTTTTATCAAGATTTGAGGTGGTGGCAGCTCTGACACCCCAGAGTGTGAGTGAAAATGGAGCAGTGGCCCTAGCCAACTCCCGATAGATATGTAGCATGAATGAGAAACAAACCTTTACTCTTACATGCCAGTAAGATGCAAAGGTATTCGTTGTTGTTAACTGCCATTGAGTCAGCTCAGACTCATGGCGATCCCATGTATAACAGAAAGAAACATTGCCTGGTCCTTCTCCATCTTCATGATTCTTGAGATAGTTGAGTTCATTGTTGCAGTTATTGTGTCAGTCCATCTCACTGCGGATTTCCCTTACCTTCACTAGCGTTACACTTTACCAAACATGATGCCCTTTTCTAGCAATCAGCCCCCCCGATGAAGCATCCAAAGTAAGTGATTTGAAATCTCACATAATATTCTGTGATTCATAGGGTTTTCATTGACTAATTTTCGGGAGAAGATCATCAGACTTTTCTTCCTAGTCTGTCTTAGTCTGGAAGCTCTGCAGAAATCTGCCCGTGGGTGACCCTGTTGGTATTTGAAATACCAGTGGCATAGCTTCCAGCATCACAGCAACATATAAGCCACCACAGTACGACAAACTGACACACACAGTGATAGAGTTATTACCGTAGCATAAACTAGTCTCTACTGGGAGATAAAGTGGACTTTCCCCAGTTACCTTTTAAGCTTCATATTCTTTTATAGTGTTTGAATTTTTCAGAAAAAAAAAGTTCGTGCATTACTTCTAAAATTAAAAAAAAAAAACTTACTAGTTTAATTAAGAACA
>NW_004443955.1:21239450-21240919 GCF_000243295.1 Trichechus manatus latirostris
GTCTGCTAAGCTCTCATCTTCCGAGCAAAAGTCAAAGGCAGTGGTTTGACAATAACGGCCCATTATCCATGGCAAACCAAAATCAAAAAATGGGCCACTATGAACCGGACTTCTGACCATGTGCTGAAACTTTGATTAGCAGAATGCTGAACATAGTTTCCAAAAACCAGAAAAGTTTTCCTTTTGGGCACTAATCTCATTGTAAAACTATGAATAAAGCATGCCCCGTGATTCCCACAGCGGGCCCAGTTATCTTAAAGCAAAAATTGTGCCTTCTACATCTCCTATCACATTATTTTTTAACACATCTGTATTAATATCTCAGAGCTATGGTCCCAAACCAATTTGTTTGAAATCCAGCTAGATGGAGATTGCAATATAAATGAATGGGTCGTAGCATATTGATAGGGAATTTTATGATACTCAAATATTGCTGCAACACATACCAGCTAAAGGTAAATTCAATTCCATTGCTAAAATGGCCAAAGAAATCTGATACACTTAATCGTGGCCCATTTCTTCAGGTACAATGACAAGGCCACCAGTCTAGCTCTCAGCACATGCCATAATGATTAGAAGGATGCTGAAGCTGTCTGATCAACATTTAAACCCAAAGTCAAGCACTTTGTGAGTTGTAAATCACTCAACGAAATTAGCAGTTATTACGGTTATTGTACAAAACTCATCTGGAATCTCAACTGTGAGAACTGGAAAACCAGGATTGACTAGTTTCTTTGTACAATTCTCCAGAGAGTCTCTAAACAAGACAATGAGACCATCTGCAAGACCATTCCAGATAAATCTGTCCCATCTATTTATTTATCTGACTTGATTCTGGAGCTGACGTCATTTTTCTTTCGCCGGTCACTCTGGTTTCTTTTCAGTTAATTAAGATAAGATACCGCAAAAGCCTAGAGAGCAGCAAAAAGACCTCCGGTACAGGCACTAAACATGATTAGAAAAGTGAGCACTGGGAATGGCCATTTAATCTTGAAGTTATACTACGAAGAAAATGTCTTTGATTCCCAGCTGATATTACACAGATGTCTATGTGGGATAATAGATGGGGTAAAGAATGCAGTGATGACTAAAACTAATGGAGCGATTATCTCAGACAGCCAGCTCTTTGACTTCCTGTCTGATCCTTCCCTGTGGCATATGAGAAGAGGGCAACTGTGGCAGAGTGGAAAGAGAGGGGTATTGGGAGTCGCAAGTCCGAGTTGTTGAGCCATGGATGTCTGGCGCACCAGCTGTACTTTCCTGGTGCCTCAGGCTCATCTATGAAGTATAGATATCAGTACGGACCCTAAGGGCTGTTGCATGGCTTTAATGAGATAACATGCAACATCCTTTATCAACTGCAATCAAACCAGTTGCCATTGAGTAGATTCTGACTTGTGGTGACTCCGTGTGTTTCAGAGTAGAACTGTGCTCCATAGTGTTTTCATGGCTGTGACCTTTTGGAAGCA
>NW_004443955.1:21241210-21242145 GCF_000243295.1 Trichechus manatus latirostris
CTTGTGGATCTTTTCCTGGTTCAAATTCATCTTGCCTGTGTTTCCCCGTTACATGTCTTACTGCTTTTCTGAATGATTTGGTTGGTAAATTACTCAGTAAAGCAACCATAAATTATTCTATTTCATCAGTTTTACAACTGCCAAAGAAATTGTTCAAAGCATTTCTCTGGATGCCTTCTTGAACTGTACCTGGAGCCCTCTACCAGAGAGCACATCCGAGGTATGGGTTGCGCATACAAGAGAGCCCTCTGAGGCTTGTTCAGCTTCATGTCATTACCAATGTGACCATAAACATCTATCAAATAACCGTGTTCCCTGTAATATGAATGATAAACACATACTAGCTGTGTGATTTTGGTAAGTTATTTAACCTTTTCTTTGCCTCATAGACTTTATCTGTAATATAAAGATAATAATAGCACCTACCTCATAGAGATGCTATTAAGATGAAATGGATTATTAATTGTACAGTGCTTAGAACAGTGTCTGGCACATGGTAAGGGCTATGTATTTGTTACAGAAATACATTAATTACAGAAAGAAATACATTAATTTTGAGTCCAGAATAACAAACATTTAGATGAAGATAAACATATATTTAATTTTTATTGCAGAACAATATTCTGGGTGGTTGTACCTCTTCCAGGTATATTTTTTTCCTAGAAGGCAAAACACGTTTGCTTCTGGGAGTCTCAGTATTAATGGTGTCACGAGCTACCCAGTCATCCGAGTTAGAATTCCAAGTCAGCCTCAACAACTTTCTCTCTCATCCCCATCTCATTGGCTGTCTAACATTGTCACTTCTACCTCAGAATTGTCTCTGAAATTCTCTCTGCTGATTTGACCATCTCTAGTAAGGACAGCATGTCCTATCCAAAAAAAGTAACCTGTTGCAGAACTGGGAAGTAACAGCAAAATGGAGGCATTCATTTTCC
>NW_004443955.1:21243701-21244543 GCF_000243295.1 Trichechus manatus latirostris
ATAAAGATGCGGGAAGGCAATAAAGAAGGGAAACATAAGAAAGGATGACTGGGAATTAGGGAAAAACAAATGTGTGGAGGCTTTGGAATTGCCCAAGCAGAGAAAATTGGATAAAGTCACCAAAATCTCCAGGATGTAGGGTAGCCCCCAAAATATCTGAATTACATTTGGAGCTTTAGCAGTAATTTTGAACCAAGGCACACTATCATGCTGCTACTTGGAGTCCATCTTCAGCCCAGTATGGCATCAAAAGTGCACCCTTATTATAACTGCCCAACAGAACAGGAGAGTTTGATTATTTGGGGACAATGTTAGCCCTATGAATTCCTTTCAAACTTAATGGAAATTGTCGGAATAACTCAAGACTAACATGATGGTCTTTTGAGGATGTACTGTTTGAAACTGGAAAAATCAGAAGGAAATGAGACATATATATTATTACTAGAGGAAAGATCCTGGAAATTGGTTACTAGCCCCTGCCTCTAAACCAAGGTCAATGAACAATTAAGTCAAACTTATAGATGAATAATAAAGAGAAAGGACCTGACTGACTGGATATGAAGACAGAGTACAAACCTGTAGTAATAAAAATAAAAAATAGTATGATACTGGTGCAAGAACCAGACCAATGACAGAGAAGAGATATTCATGTATATAAAAGAGCATAATACATAAAGAAGGTGGCTCCACAGACCAATAAGGAATCGACGGACTATAAAGAAGATGATTTGGATACAACTGGCTCTCAAGATGGAGAAAAATGAAACTTGATTCTTCCTAAAACTTCATAAAATAGAGACTCCAGATGAATTAATACCTAAATGCTAAGAAAAAACTATATA
>NW_004443955.1:21244680-21246432 GCF_000243295.1 Trichechus manatus latirostris
ACAATTAAAGAGGATACCAGGGACAAAGTTAACAGAAAAATGACAGAATGTGAGAAATTATCTTCAATATTTAAAATCAATTAGAAATACTGTCTAGAATACACAATGAATGCCTAAAAATCAGCAGGAAAAAGACAACACCCCAATAGAATATTGGGCAAAGAATATTAATATGCAATTTGCAGAAGAAAAGAAACAAGGCAAAAAACTAACAAGCATTTGGAGACATGCTCAAAATCATTAGAAAATAGAGAAATGCAAATTAAAACAGTACTGAGATATTGCTTGCACCTATTAGAATGTCAAAAATTAGAAAGCTGAGTTATGTCAAATACATGATGCAGAACGCCCTCATGCATGGTGTGTGGGAGCTTGAACTGGTGCAGCCACTCTAAAGAACAATCTGGCACTATTTGGTCAAATTAAGTGTGTGCATACAGAGTGACCCAGAAGCTCACGTAGGTGTATATTCCCTTAGAAATTCCCTTGAAATCCAAAAGAAGACATGAACAACGATGCTCATTGCAACGCTATTTGTGGAGATGGAGAATTAGAGGGAACTTGGGTGTCCATCACTGAGAGAATGAATTGCAGTGTGTGGTGGGTGCATCATGGAGTGTTATACAGCAGTTAAAAGTAAAGGATTAGACAGTAATGTGAGCGAATCCTAAATATGAAGTACTTAATGAAAACTACAAGTGACAGAATAAGATATAGAGCACTATTCAATTTACAGAAATTAAATATGCAGCAAATCATTTGCCATTAAGAAATTGCAAAGTAAAACAACAATGAGATACCGCTACACACCTAAAAGACTGAAATTCTAATTGCTGGCAAGGATGCAGAACAACAGAGAGTCTTGTTCATTGCTATTGGGAATACAAAATGGTGCAGAAACTTTGGAACATGAGCTTACCATATGATCCAGCAATTGCATTCCTGAATATTCACCCAAATGAGTTGAAAAGTTGTCTTCACACAAAAACCTGCACACAAATGTTTATAACAGCTTTATTCATTACCGCCCCAAACTGGAAGCAACCAAAACGTCTTTCAATAGGTAAGTGATTAAACAAACTGTGGTACATCCAAACAGCAGAATATTACTCTGTGATAAAATGAAATTATCAAGTCATGAAAAGACATAATGAATCTTAAATGCAGACTACAGTAGCTAATCTGAAAGGCTACATATTGTATGATTACAATTATATGACATTTTGGAAAAGACAAAACTATAGAGACAATAAAAAGATCAGTGATTTCCAGGAGATGGGTGATTGGGTGGAATTTTGAATAGGTGAAGCACAGGAAATTTTTTGGGCATTGACACTAGTTTGTATGATATAGTAGATACTCGAAACTATGCATTTGTCAAAACCCGTCAAACTTTATAACACAAAGAGTGAAACTTACTGTATGCAAATTTTCTTTTTATTTAAAAATTTTTTAATCATTTAGAACATCAGGAGAGCCAATGATGGAATACAGAATGTGACAAAACAATCTAACTGTATTACAAATGTATGAAACTACCTCACTGAAAAATGTGGGTGAAAAAAGTTCTGATCGAAGTAACTTTGAAAATGAGCAGAGTCTGTAAGGCTAAAGGCAAAAGAAATTGATATGCATTATACGCCAGTTGATAAAGTTGTTTCTCATTGGAGTATATGTTAAGAATTCTGCTACTGTTATATACAGGTACTGAAATAGAACAATTTAGTAAATTGATGGTGGATGGTAGAACCC
>NW_004443955.1:21247704-21249022 GCF_000243295.1 Trichechus manatus latirostris
AAACCATCTAACAACGAACTCTGGCACAATTGAAAGAAAATACTTTAAGAAATTAGATGTAGCATGGAAAGGGAAAAGAAGTGCCCATTATAGCCTTACCAGACATATGACTCCTGTGAGACAACCAAGTAAGCCCTGAAGGCCCTGGCTGGGACAACACGCATGCAGCCAGCTCTGGAGAGAGTGGCAGACACTGTGATATTTGATCGGTAGATGATGGGGCAGCAACATCAATATTTTTGAGAAGCTCCCCAGGTGATTCTGATACTCAGCACTGGTTGAAAGTACACTGGAATGTTTCAGGACTAACCGTGGGGATTCACAAAGTTATGCAGGTTTGGAATTTTATGCGGTGTCGTGGCAACCAGCCATCTTGGCAGGCACGTGTCCAACAACACTGCAACAGATAAGGGGGAATGTAGGGAGTTACACACAAGAGGGAAAGGAAGAAAGGAAAAAAAAAAAAAGCATAAGCCTTTAATTATGTGTTAACACTTGTAGGAAACCGCTCTACAAAGTGCTACGAAGCCTGGTGTGGAAGATTATGCCAGTTGGCGCAAACCATGCCAGTTGTAAATGCTGGCTTAACCATTTACAGCAAAGCCAAGGAATCTACAAATTCTCTCTGTTCTCCAATATAATTTGCAGGGAGATAGGAAAAGAGAAGAGTAATACTGGTTGCCCTCAGGGACCAAAACTGAGCAGGCTGGGACCAGTATCATGGGATGACCCTTGGGGACCTGAGTTGTCAGGCTGTTGAGGTGACCCCTGACCCACAGGCTCCTCAAAAGGAGCCCCTTACCCTGCTTGGGCTTGAAAACCACAAATTTGCTTTTCGAATGTCCACTCTGATTACAAGATACCTAAGTACACACCCCCTGATATTAATGACCCTTTAGTTCAAGGGTGACTCAATATGAGGGAATCTTTTACCACAATACACTGTCTCCCAGTTTTGTTTTTCTTTTTTCAAGGAAGAGTGATATAAATAAAGACATCTATTAAGATAATAATGACACAAGTAGATTAGAGAAGAAAAATATGTTCTAAGGATACATAATATCCAGTATTAAGTGGATTCAAGAAGGAAAAAGATAAAAATGATTAAGTCCTTTGATAAAATACTAAAATATAGGAATTAGAAGGCAACTGCTTTACCATAATAAAGGTCATCTATTTCAGTCTAAAACCCATATTCACGTTCAAATAGAAATAAAATAAATTTTCCTTGTATCAAACTTGCTAATATTCTAGAATTCTATTTTCTGAAAGCAAATGTAAGATAGCAATAAGGGGTATAAACAAAAAACTCATTGCC
>NW_004443955.1:21250307-21252002 GCF_000243295.1 Trichechus manatus latirostris
TTCTAGGTCTAGAAGCTAAGAAAAAATCTTAAGAGAATAGATGGACAGATTTATTATGAGAAAATTAAAAGTGTTTATGTGACAAAATATAAAAGGATAGACTTGGAAGAGAATTTATAGCAAATATAACAATGTGTTGATACTTTATAAATTAGTTTATGTAAAATAATGAGAACGCATCTAGGCTACATTAGGAGCAATGAAATAATTCACAAAAGAGGTACTATAACTAATTGAAAAACTTTGATCTTGACCCTCATTTGTAATCCAAGAAAGGAATGTTTCTAAAAAGATATTGGCTTGTAATTCTGGTGAAGACGAGGTTCATTATGGGTGGAATTATAACTTAAGTTGATTCTTTAATGCCAAGAGATTTAGCAAACTGACATTTTAGTCATGAAAATGCCCATGAAATTTTGACCCAGTAATTCCTCTCCTGGCAATCTATCTTAAGGAAACAATCCAAAATAGTAGAACACCTCACTCTATGTTATTTGTAATAGCAAAACTTGTCAAACAATAAGGAACTAATATAATTAAACTAACATACCCACTCTGTCATGATTTTTTGTATGAAGTTTAGAATAGTTGAGTAATTTTCCAGAAAGACTGATTTCCTGAGGCAGCTAGATGTCTCTGCAGCCAACCTCTTTATTCTCTTGCAGATAAATGCTTATTTTCCCCGTCAAGGGAAACATGGGCAACATTTAAGGGAGTAGCTGCAGACAGAACGTTCAGAGGCCACAGAGAGGTAAATAAAACCTGACTAAGCAAGTACCGTTGCAGCGTCCATCAGGAGGCAGGCACTCCTTGTTTCCTAGATGTACCTGTAACATCATTTCTGATAAAAAAATAACCTGAACTCAGTCTTCGCCATTTTTTCTCTGTATGTTCTCACCATTGAAAATCAAAATGGCTGGCTCCTTCCAACACATTTTATCTTGAACCTTGCCAAGTTTTCATCTTGGGGATGCTTAGTATACCCTATATATGCAATACTTGATGGACTTTTATATAAATATGCTGACTATGAAGATGACGTAATAGCATGTAATGATGCCTATTAAACAGCATTGTGTATGGAAAGCAGAGTAATCTGTAAATGTGCTGTATGAAATGTAAACACATAGGAAAAAAAAAGACTGGAAGGAAACCCACTGAAACACTACAGTCATTTCATGAACGGTAGGATAACAGCTGCCTTTTTTATTTGTTTTTATTTTATGAATTACTTCCAGCCAGATAAAACCTGCATTTTATTAACTTGCATTCAAATCCACTTACTATCTAGCCTCAACTGATACTCAATATATTTTTCAAATGCTTCCCCAGGTATACTCCACTATCAAACTACCATTTGTTAATTCCAAACAGGTTTTTCCTATTTTTAGACCTTTATTCATGGGGTTTCTTCAGTCCCTAATGCTCTTTCCTCTCATCTAAGCCTAACAGAAGACTTCTCATCTTTCAACATCCATTTTTAACACTCTTTCACTATTTTCTTGAACCCTCCAGCTAAAAACAATCATTCTCTTCTCCTTAGGTTGATTGCTTTGCTTTGATCATACTTCCCCTTTTCTACCTGTACTATAGATATAACTGTATTTGATTTATTTCCTCTCCTAGGAATGGAAGCAACTTAGTGGTAGAGTTTAGGTCATAAATATTTCTGATTTTGTCCCAGTCCTTAGTAAA
>NW_004443955.1:21252878-21254528 GCF_000243295.1 Trichechus manatus latirostris
ACCACCCATCTCTCAGTTTGTTGTACTGTGGCTACTTATGTGTTGCTATGATACTGGAAGCTCTGCCACTGGTATTTCAGATACTAGCAGGGTCACCCACGGTGGACAGGTTTCACTGGAGCTTCCAGAGTAAGACAGACTAAGAAGAAAGGCCTAGAGATCTACTTTCAAAAATTAGTCAATGAAAACTTTATGCATCACAACAGAACATTGTCTGACTTACTTGCACTGGACTTGTTATCAGGAAGGATCAATCACTGGAGAAGGACATCATGTTTGGTGAAGTAGAGGGCCAGCAAGAGCTAGGGAGACCCTCAGTGAAATGGATTGGCAACATGACTTTAATGATGGACTCAAACATGCCAATGATTACGAGGGTGATGCAGAAGCAGACAATGTTTTGTTCTGTTGTACATAGGTTGCCATGGGTCAGAGTTGACTTAATGTCAGTTATCTATCTACCACTTTAATTTCAATAGTCTGTGATATGTCTGAGTAACAAACTTATTAAAATAGTGACACATTTTCAGTCGTTGGATCACAGAAAGAATGTAGGTCTATATAAAAGCTCATGAATGCATTTCCTGAAATTATGCTGTCCTAGTATCTCTTGATGAAACAAGTTTCATTCATTCACATACTCATTGCCTTAACAAATACCTACTGAGAACATCTAAAAAGTGCCAGACACTGCCAGCATCTCACTTGTGCATATAACTTCAAAAAGTTCATGGACCCCAGTTTAGGGACCCTTATCTACAAGGTGGTGGTTCAGTGGTAGAATTCTCACCCTCCATGGCAGAGATCCGGATTGGATTTCTGGCCAATGCACCTCAGGCACAGCCACCACCTATCTGACAGTGGAGATTTTCATGTTGCTATTATGCTGAACAGGTTTCAGCAGACCTTCTAGACTAAGACAGACTAGGGAGAAAGGCCTAGTGTTCTACTTGTAAAAATCATCCAGTGAAAACCCTATAGGTCCAATCCCCAACCCATCATAAGGATGGTGCAGGACTGGCAGCCTTTTGTTGCACTACGCATGGGGTCACCATGAATCAGGGGCGGGCTGGATGGCAGCTAACAGCAACATCTCGAAGGTGTAAGTGTTTTGTCCTCATTGAAGTAGAGAGAAGAGAGGATTAATAAACACTGACACTAAGTAACAGCTTCATAAATTAGCAAATGGACTTCTCCATTGACAGTCTAATCTTCCAGAATTAGTTTATTTACACAAATGATGCTGAAGGAATCAGCTAAGATGCCATCTCGAAAAGATATGATGGAACTGACTTCAGAACGGGTACATTAGTTCAAAGTACTGGTGCAGTGACCCGGAGCTGAGTTATAGCTACCAAACGGAATACCTAATATGCCCTTTCCCGCACTCTCTCAGCAGTTTCTTTTCTCTTTGAATTTAAATTATTCCAAGTACCACCATCAGAATTCACGGCCTGCTGCTAAGAATCAAACAGCTACAGTGGCTCTGTGGAAACTGATGTTTTTAAGTTGATCAAGTTTCACATCCATAAGGGGTCAGGGCTACCATTCTTGTGTTGGCAAACATTAGGTTCCCAGTCAATAATCACTAGAAGGCATAAGTAGTCGTTAGTCGTTTTTACAAAATGGGATAGTCTGTTTTTGTATTTC
>NW_004443955.1:21256437-21257309 GCF_000243295.1 Trichechus manatus latirostris
AAAAACTGTTGCCATCGAGTGGGTTACTACTCATAGCAACCGTATGAGTCTGCTTATGTACAACCAAACACCCATGGGCTTTGGTTCCTTGGTTTGGAGATCTAGGGTCATGGTTTCATGGGACACCCCTGTTAATTGGCCTAATAATATGTTTAGTGATTTTGTTCTACCTCCTAGTTCATTGCATAATGCCTGGGGTCTTAAAAGCTTACATGTGGCCATCCAAGGTACAACAAGTAGTCTCTATTCACCTGGAACAGCAGGGGAAGGAGATTCAGAAATAGGATTAGGAAATGAAATGTGTGGCTAATTGCCTCCATGAACAACTGCCTCTTTATACCATGAGACCAGAAGAACTGGATGGTGCCTGGCTACAATTACTGAACATTTTGATAGAAGATTCTATAGAAGAGTCCTGACCAAAAGGGGGAATTTCAAATTCTGATGAACTCCAAACTTTCTGGAGCCATGAAAGCTGTATGAACCCCTGAAATCACTTCCCTGAGATAATCTTTAAACCTTACACCAAAAATATCCCCTGAAGTCTTCTTAAAACCAAACACGACTATATTCAAATTTATGCACAAAACACTAAGGCTAAAAAGATGAAGAAATTGAAGATTTTTACCAACTTCTAGAGTCTGAAATTGATCACACATGCAATCAAGATGCATTGATAATTACTGGTGACTGGAATGCAAAAGTTGGAAACAAAGAAGAAAATTAAAACAAGTTCACAAGAGCCAAAATATGACCCTGAGTATATCCCACCTGAATTTAGAGACCATCTCAAGAATAGATTTAATGCATTGAGCACTAATGACCAAAAACCAGGCAAGTTGTGGAATGACATCAAGGACATTATGCATGAA
>NW_004443955.1:21275312-21295980 GCF_000243295.1 Trichechus manatus latirostris
TAATTATTGATAGGTATGAATTTAGTGCTGTCATTTTGATGTCTTTTTTGTGTGTGTTGTTGACAGTGTCTGTTCCACTTAAGTTTCTTTACGTGTTTTCATATTTTTCGTTGTTGCAGCTTTTGTATTTGCTGAGTCTTTATATTTTTATAGTTTTTTATTTTGACTTGTAGGCTTGTTAGTTTCCTTTGTGGTTACCTTAATATTTATCCTTATTTTTCTAAGTTTATACCAGTCTTTTATTTCTTTATATTGTCTTGACTTCCTCTCCATATGAAAAATCTATGTCTACATTTTTTAAGTCCCTCTTTTTTCTTTTAAGGTTGTCATCTTTTACATATCGTTTCCCTATTTTCAGTGTTTTAGCTTTGATTTATTTTTGTGACTTCCCTGTCTGGGTTTTAGCTATTTTCAGTGTTTTAGCTTTGATTTATTTTTGTGACTTCCCTATCTGGGTTGATATCTGGTTGCTCTGTCCTTTGTTCTAGTCTTGGGTTGTTATCTGATGTTATTGATTTTCTAACCAGAGGACTCCCTTTAGTATTTCTTGTAATTTTGGTTTGGTTTTTGCAAATTCCCTAAACTTGTTTACCTAGAAATGCCCTGATTTTGCCATCGTATTTGAGAGACAGTTTTACTGGATATATAAGTCTTGGCTGGCAATTTTTTTTTTCCTTCAAAGCTTTGTAAATATATCCCATTGCCTTCTTGCCTGCATGGTCTCTGCTGAGTAGTCTGAGCTTATTCTTACTGACTCTCCTTTGTAGATGACTTTTTGTTTATCTCTACCCACTCTTAAAATTCTCTCTTAATCTTTGGTTTTGGCAAATTTTATTATAATATGTCTTGGTGGCTTTCTTTTGGGATCTACCTTATGTGAGGTTCGATGAGTATCTTGGATAGATATCTCCTCATCTTCCACGATATCAGGAAAGTTTTCTGCCAACAAGTCTTCAACAATTCTCTCTGTATTTTCTGTTATATCCCCCTGTTCTGGTATTCCAATAACTCGTAGGTTATTCCTCTTGATAGAATCCCACATAATTCTTAGGGTTTCTTAATTTTTTTTCCTTGTTTGATTTCTTGATTGCTGCTTCCATAGGCATTGATTATGGATCCAAGTAAAATGAAATCCTTAACAACTTCAATGTTTTCTCCATTTATCATGATGTTGCTTATTGGTCCAGTAATAATATACAAAAAATAAAAAGTGCATTTATAGGGAGACATATTTAACTTCTCAGCCATTTCCTATATATATTTTCTTGGTTGATTTGAAGAATAAGTTATATTGAATAAGATTATAAAAATCATGATCAAGAAAACAGAAAAAAAACATATAATAGTGTGCCCATGGTCATTATTGAAGTCTCTTGCTGGTGCAAATGGTTAAAGCACTCAGTTGCTAACCAAAAGGTTGGAAGTTTGTATCCACCCAGAGATGCCTCAGTAGAAAGGCCTGTTGATCTACTTCTGAAAAATAAGCCATTAAAAACCCTATGGAGCACGGTTCTACTGTGACACACATAGGGTCACCATGAGTCAGAATCAACTCAATGCAACTTTTTTTTTTAATGTTCATTATCACAGAGTGAATTTCTTATGGGCTTCTTTGTAGTTCAGTGGGGTAGACCTTGTCCCCATTTTACAGATGAGGAAAATAATTCACAGAAGGAAAAATTAAAATCCTAATTTCAATCACTTTGTAATTGGGAAGATACTGAAGCAAATCTATCTCTGAATTCAGATATCAAGTTGATGACCAATATACTAGTAAGTGTACCAGTTCCTCAGACAAAGTTTCCTGACAGTAAATACTAAAGTACATTTCTCACTTGACCCTAAAGTCAACTTAGAATTTAATCATAGGTTGAATTGGCTGCTAGCAAACTATTTAAAAAATGTGTAGTAATTGTGTATTTGTGTCTGTGTATATATACATACTTTAGAAAAGGTTGCAAACTAGGAACTATTACCCCAAGTTCCTTCAGACAGTAGAAAGAATCAACCCAGAAACCTATTTATAGCAGTTAGGAATACATTGAGCTGCAAGGTACAGAACATTTGACAATGAATGTTATTAAGCAAATGGGTTCTTTATTCTCATGCAGCAAGATATCTGGACACAGACGTCAGTCAGGGTTTAAGAACGACAAAACTCTCTCTGGGGACTTCTTCTTGCATTTATTGGGTATAAATGAGTCACATGTCCATCCTTACTTACAAAGGAGGCTGGGATTTGAATATTTTGCTTTATTTCCTTTAGAAAAGAGGGATTAGGATACATGTTGAGCAAGGCAATATACAATAACTGCCACAATATCAATGAGAGAACTAGAGCAAGAAGAGCTAAACCAAATCTAAAATATCTCGGTTTAAGGGGGAAAAAGGGGGAAATGTCTTAGGCTGGGTTCTCTAGAGAAGCAAAACCAGTAAATCATATAAATATATATATAGAGAGAGAGATTTATATCAAGGAAATGGCTCACGTGGTTGTAGAGACTAGAACGTCCCAAGTCTGTGGGTCAGGATAGAGAATTCTCCTGATTCACTGAGCCACAGGGGTTGACGAACCCAAGATGGGCAGGTCAGAGAATGGGGCTGTTTCTCACAGGCTGTGAAGATTGATGAAGTCCAAGATTGGCAGGCGAGATCACAGGTAAGCTGCTAGTTCAAGTCCCAAGAACCAGAGATCAGATGAACAGCAGCCAACTGCAGGATCCAGAAAGAGCAAAAGCTCACAAGCCTTGCCAGGGTATCTACTTATATGCAATGCAGGCTATACTCCCAAAGAAGCTGATTGGCTACTCACAGCAGATCCCATCATGGAGACGAACACATCATATCAAATCTCATCATGGAAGTGATCACAACATCATACTACTGTCAGACTCTATTATAACTGCCAAAACATTGAGAATTATGGCACAGCCAAGTTGACACACAACCTTAACCATCACAAGGGACACTGACTTTATTTTTATTCCCTTCCTGTTTGATACTTACGTAAAATAGGGTCAAATGTTTAAGTGTAAATCGGTTGGACAAATACGTCCTTTGTAGAAGATACAAAATTAATCAGAACATCTTTAATGAGCTTTTGATATGCAGTATTTCTGTACCAAATCCAGTGCTTTTCATGAAGCATTCTGTTTGGCCGTTTGTCCTGAATGAACAGTCTCTTTACTCCAGTGTAATACTTGTCAGGGTATATAAACTGTGTTCAACTAGATTCAGAGGCCAACTATATCGAGTTTAGGTTGGATCTTAAAAATGACTCTTTCATGCGAGGCTATCCTCTTTACCTTCTAAATCTAGCTCTGCAATCTAGGTCTTTTCTGTCTATGCAATCACTTTCTTATTGTTAGCTGCCATCAAGTCGGCTCCCGACTCATGGCTACCCTATAAACAATGGAACAAAACACTGCTCAGTCCTGCACCATCCCCATGCACAACAGGATTGGATCTTTTTAATCCATAGGGTTTTTATTGACTGATTTTTTAGAAGTAGATTGCCAGTCTTTTTTTCCCAGTCTGTCTTAGTCTGGAAGCTTCACTAGAACCTGTTCAGTATCAGAGTAACATTCAAGCCTACACTGGCAGACACACGGTGGCTGTGTTTGAGGTGCACTGGCTGGAAATCAAACCCAGGTCTCCCACATGGAAGGCAAGGATTCAACCACTGAACCACTACTACCTCCACATAATTATCTTAAATGGAAGGCATTCTTTTTTTCTAAATGATTTGTTTTATTTTTGTTTCTGTTGTTGAAAATATACACAGCTGAACCTACATCAATTCAGCAATTTCTACATGTACAATTCAGTGACATTGATTACATTCTTTGAGTTGCACAGCCATTCTCACTGCCCTTTTCTGAGTTGTCTTTCCTTGTTAGCATAAACTCATTTCCCCCTAAGTTTCCTATCTAATCTTTCAAGTTACTATTGTCAATTTGATCCCAATACATCAATCTTAAAAGAGCACAATGCTCAAGGCAGACATTCTTTACAAGTTAAGCTAAACTTGCTGTTGTTGTTAGGTGCCATAGAGTTGGTTCTGACTCATAGCGACCCTATTTACAACAGAAGGAAACGCTACCTGGTCCTGCGCCATCCTCATAGTTATTGTTATGCCTATTGTTACAGCCCCTGTGTCAATTCATCTCGTTGAGGGCCTTCCTCTTTTTTGCTGACCCTCTACTTTACCAAAGATGATGTCCTTCTCCAGGGACTGGTCCATCCTTATAACATGTCCAAAGCATGTGAGACAAAGTCTCGCCATCCTTGCTTCTAATGAGCATTCTGGCTGTACTTCTTCCTTCCGAGAGAGATTTGTTCATTCTTCTGGCAGTCCATGGTATATTCAATAGTCTTCGCCAACACCACAATTGAAAGGCATCAATTCCTTAGTCTTCCGTATTCATCGTCCAGCTTTCGTATGCATATAAGGCAATTGAAAACACCATGGCTTGGGTTAGGCACACCTTAATCTTCGAGGAGACATCTTTGCTTTTCAGCACTTTAAAGAGGTCTTTTGCAGCAGATTTGCCCAATGCAATGAGTCATTTGATTTCTTGACTGCTGGTCCCATGGGTGTTAATTGTGGATCCAAGTAAAATGAAATCCTTGACAATGTCTATCTATCCTCCGTTTATCATGATATTCCTTATTGGTCCAGTTGTGAGGATTTTTGTTTTCTTTATGTTGAGGTGTAATCCATATTGAAGGCTGTGGTCTTTGATTTTCACCAGTAAGTGCTTCAAGTCCCCTTCGCTTTCAGCAAGCAAGGTTGTGTCATTCTGCATAACGCAGGTTGTCAATGAGTCTTCCTCCAAACCTGATGCCCCATTCTTCTTCTTATAGTCCAGCTTCTCAGATTATTTATTCAGCATACAGATTGAATAAATATGGTGAAAAGATACAACGCTGACACACACCTTTCCAACTTTAAACCATGCAGTAGCTCCTTGTTCTGTTGAATGCCTTTTGGTCTATGTACAAGTTCCTCATGAGCACAATTAAGTGCTCTAGAATTCCCATTCTTCACAAGGTTATCCAAAATTTGTTGTGATCCACATAGTTGACTGCCTTTGCATAGTCAATAAAACACAGGTAAACATCTTTCTGGTATTCTCTCCTTTCAGCCAGGATCCATCTGACATCAGCAACGATATCCCTCATTCCACGTCCTCTTCAGAATCCAGCTTGAATTTCTGGTAGTTTCTTGATGATATACTGCTGCAGCCACTTTTGAATGATTTTCAGCAAAATTTTACTTGCCTGTGATATTAATGCTATTATTCGATAGTTTCCACATTCTGTCGGACCACCTTTCTTTGGAACAGGCATAAATATGGATCTCTTCTAGCTGGTGGCCAAGTGTCTGTCTTCAAAATTTCTTGGCATAGACAAGTGAGCACTTCCAGTGCTGCATCCCTTTGTTGAAACATCTCAATTGGTATTCTGTCAATCGCTGGAGCCTTGTTTTTCGCCAATGCCTCCTTGCAGCTTCGACCTGTTCCTTCAGTACTGTCAGTTCCTGATTATATGCTACCTCTTGAAATGGTTGAACATGGACTAATTCTTTTTGGTATTCTGTGTATTCCTTCCATCTTGTCTTGATGCTTCCCGCTTCATTTAATATTTTCCCTGTAGAATCCTTCAATACTGCAACTCTAGGCTTGAATTTTTTCTTCAGTTCTTTCAGCCTGAGAAATGCTGAGTGTGTTCTTCCCTTTTGGTTTTCTATCTCCAGGTCTTTGCACATGTCACTATAATACTTTACTTTGTCTTCTCGAGCTACCATTTGAAATCTTCTGTTCAGCTCTTTTACTTCATCATTTCTTCCTTTTGCTTTAGCTACTTGATGTTTAATAGCAAGTTTCAGAGTCTTTTCTGACATTCATTCTGGTCTTTTCTTTCTTTCCTGTCTTTTTAATGACCTCTTGCTTTCTTCATGTATGATGTCCTTCCACAACTCGTCTGAACTTGGGTCATTAGTGTTCAACGCATCAAATCTATTCTTGAGATGGTCTCTAAATTCAGGTGAGATATACTCAAGGTCGTACTTTGGCTCTCATGTGGACTTATTCTAATTTTCTTCAGTTTCAACTTGAACTTGCATATGAGCAATTGATGGTCTGTTTCACAGTCAGCCCCTGGCCTTGTTTTGACTGATGATATTGAACTTTTCCATTATCTCTTTCCACAGATATAGTTGATTTGATTCCTGTATATTCCATCTGGTAAGGTCCACATATATAGTCGCCATTTATGTTGGTGAAAAAAGGTATTTGCAATGAAGAAGTTGTTGGTCTTGCAAAATTCTATTATGCGATCTCTGACATTTTTCTATCACCAAGGCCATATTTTCCACTACCAGTCCTTCTTCTTTGTTTCCAACGTTCGCATTCCAGTCACCAGTAGTTATCAATGCATCCTGATTGCATATTTGATCAATTTTAGACTGCAGAAGTTGGTAAAAATCATCAATTTCTTCGTCTTTGGCCTTTGTGGTTGGTGCGTAAATTAGAATGATAGTCATGTTAACTGGTCTTCCTTGTAGGTGTGTGGATATTATCCTATCACTGACAGCGTTGTACTTCAAGACAGATCTTGAAATGTTCTTTTCGACGATGAATGCAATGCCATTCCTCTTCAAGTTGTCATTCCTGCATAGAAGACCATATGATTGTCTGATTCAAAATGGCCAACCCAGTTCATTAATGCCTGGGTTATCAATGTTTATGCCTTCCATTTCATTTTTTACTATTTCTAATTTTCCTAGATTCATACTTCGTACATTTCACATTCCAGTTATTAATGGATGTTTGCAGCTGTTTCTTCTTATACCGAGTCGTGCCCCCATCAGCAAATGAAGGTTTCAAAAGCTTGACTCCATCCATGTCATTAAGGTTGACTCTACTTTGAGGAGGCAGCTCTTTCCCAGCCGTATTTTGAGTGCCTTCCAACCTGAGGGGCTCATCTTCTGGCACTATACCACTGCTATTCATAAGGTTTTCACTGGCTAATTCTTTTCAGAAGTAGACTTCTGGGCCCTTCTTCCTAGTCTGTCTTCGTCTGGAAGCTCAGCTGAAACCTATCTGCCATGGGTGACGCTTCTGATACTTGAATACTGGTGGCATATCCAGTATTACAGCAACACGCAATCCCCAACAGTACCACAAACTGACAGATATGTAGGGAGTGCTTAGCTATAGGAACACTAATTCTTCTTCTTCAGTAACTTATCTTCTGGAGGTCAGTGGTTCAAAGACAATTCTTTCATGCTCAAGTTAGGACTGGATTGTAAAACTGTCAATATGTTTTTAAGGGTGGTCAGATGCAGAGGCATAACTAAGGTATTGCAGGTAGGTCGTGTGCCCTGGGCGCTGCTTGAGGAGGCATACTCTTGAGCAGTTTCTGTTGTCCATCACAGTCTCCATTGACCTGTCTCAGAATTTAAAACCAATTGCCATAGGTGCTATTTTCCATAGATAGGCCTCTGGTCAGATGAGAGATGATTTTTCTTTATACCAAAAACCAAAACAAATCCATTGCCGTTGTTTTGATTTCAACTCATAGCAAACCTATAAGACAGAGTATAACTGCCCCATATGGTTTCCAAGGCTGTAAATCTTCATGGAAGCAGACTGCCACATCTTTCTCCTGAGGAGCAGCTGGCGGGTTCAAAATGCTGCTCTTTCAGTTCAGTTAACAGCCCAGCAGTTAACCATGGAACTACCAGGGCTCCTTTATTTTGCTTTGCACCTTCTTCTGTTCTGAAGTCTCCTTTTAATATCTTTTATTAATCTTGTTCTTTTTTTATGGAGCCCACACATTGTCTTTTAATAAATCATGATGTTTGTGTACGCACCACCTTCTTTTACATAAAAACAGAATCTACCTTCTGGGACATGAAGTGTGGCTCCTTATCAACATTATTATTTTTTTATTGTAATTGATGTGTAATTTATATACAGTGAACTGTGCAGGTCTAGAGTGGGCAGTTGAATGAGTTTGGAAAAATGTGCATACCTGTGTAACCAGCACAAGATCTAGGACATTTCTATACTCCAGAAAGTGCACTCATAACCTTCCAGTTAGTATCCACCACCCAGGGGTCATCATTGTCCTGATTTCTTTCTTAATAGTATATTTTGTCTGTTCTAGAACTTCATATAAATAGAAACAAATAGTGTGTACCATTTTGTCTTACTTTTTTTTACTTGATATGTTGTTTTTGAGATTCATCTATGTTGTTTTATGTTCAGTAGCTCATTCCTTTTTTTTTTTTTTATTACCAAGCAGCATTGCTTATATGAATACACCACAATTTGTTTATCCATTCTCTTATGAACGGACACTTTCGTTGTTTCCAGGTTTTGTTATGAATAAAGCTGCTACAGACAATCTTGTACAAGTTTTTATTTTTTTTTAATGAACATCTGTTTTTATTTCTTTTGAGAAAATATCTAGATTATAGTGTAGATACATATATATATCAAACTTGATAAAAATTGCCAAATAGTATTATAAACTTATATGTTTAGGTCTATGACCTATCTCAAATTTATTTTTTGTATATATTCTGAAGCAGAAGCCAGAGCTCTTTTCTTTTCCATGTGGATATCCAGTTTTTTCTGCACCATTTGTTGAAAAGACTTTTCTTTTTTCATTGAATTGCTTTGGCAAAGAACTTTGTCAAAAATCAATTGACCATGTAAGTTTGGATCTATTTGTTCCGTAGATTTTTTTGTGTATCATTATGCTCGTACCACAGTTTTGATTTTTATAGCTATAAAATAAGTCTTGAAATGAAGTAGTGTAAGTCCTTCAACCATGTTCTTCTTTTACAAAATTGTTTCAGCTATTATAGGTTCTTTGATTTTCCTATACATTTAGAATTAGCTTGCAAGTTTCTATAAAAATTTTTTTTGGAATTGTATAGAATCTATAAATCAATTTGGGGAGAATTGATATCTTAACAGATTGAGCCTTTCTTTAAAAAAAAACTTCTTTAATTTAAAAAAAAAAAAAAACCTGGATTTTAAAAGTTGAAATAAGAAGTAGATGTGGGTGAAAATTTTCCTTATTTTCAGTGGAATTTTTATTACTTTGCAAAAAGTAACTTCCTAAAAACAAGAGTTTTGCATTAAAGGGAACCAGTTAGAACTCACTGCCAAAAGACCTGAAAATAAATACCTTAGGATTTTCTCTCTGGAGCCATGCCTTATATTTTCCTTTAATTTAACAAGTATTTATTGAGTGCTGGTGATGTGTGAGGCCCCACTCTAGACACAGAAAACAGGGTTGTGTACAGAACAGACACAAATCCCTGCCTTCATGGAGCTTGCATTTTTTTTTAACAAGGACTTTCAAGCACCTCCATGCTTAAACCCTTTGGAAGCAGTCCAAACACATCTCCATTATTCCAAATTCTGTCTAATATTAAATATTGTATTTGTGAATATGTAATATTTATACTTGAAAATAGAAACCTTGTCTGTATGTGTGTATGTGTGTGTGTATAAGATTCACAATTCCTTTTTCTTATGATTTTAGCATAGGAAAGCTTTGACCTTGATTCCTTGTACAAGAGCAATGCTCCAGTTCAAAAAAGAATAAATGTATTTTCTTCAGGAAACTATGGTTATTGGTTTCTTCATTGTTTTCATGTAGAGTGGATGAATGTATAGCAGTTATTTGCACATAAACACTCCATTTTTCTACAAGATACTCCCTGTCCTGACAACTATTTTTGGTATTCTCTGTGGATTGATAAGAATATAAAGGAGAAGGGTGTTTTCACATGGGTATTAAATCAAAAGAGAAACAAACAAGGCAGAAAAAAAGTCAGGGAAAGATGAAAGGCCAAGATGCTGAATTATCAATGAAAACCAGAACTATTCTGATCACAAATGTTTTTCAGGTACAAGGCTGCTGCTGAACCACATAGAACTTCCTCAAATTCCAATATACTATATTTTCTTCTCTCTTTTCTAGAAGAATAATCTTCCATTTGTTAGCCAAGTGTGAAATAACTATTTAAAACCCATTGCCATGAAGTCGATTCTGACTCATGGCGACCTCACGTGTTACAGATTGAGGTACCACCACAGGGTTTCATTTATTCATTTCAGGGCATCTGAGCTTCAAATCTTTGAGGAAAGACATGTTTTTCTTACAACTATGTTTGTTCTTTTCTGACAGAGAGGAGGCTGCAGGGATCAGGGAATACCAAGGAAAGATCATCTTGAGGGTGAAAATCACCATGTGCTTGCCTATTTCTCAGTCTTCAACACAAGCAACCTATTCTGGACTTTGTGGAAATTAAAAGGAAAGATACAGCCATGCATATGTGCAAATATTCCATTAAAAAAAATCTACTAAAGGCCATATATTTATAATCTGGAGAAGATACGATCATGCAAATCTTCATTCTCTCTAGCAACAGAAACTGGTATATGCTTTAACTGGAAAACAGTAATACATTTCTAACAAACTGGCTTTTCCCCTTAAAACCCATGAGTTTTAATGAGACTGTAGGCTCAGGTTGATTGATTTAGTAATACAATGTACTTGGAATCCAATATTTAATAATTAATTGTTGGTTGAGAGGGATTACTTTTGGGTCATTCATTCCTTTTTGGTCATCACCTCATTACTGCTGGATTTCTCACATCAATTCTTCATCCATTCCACATGCATAAATTAATGAAAGACTCAGAACATCTTTTATTTTCTTTGCAGGGAATAATTGTTTTGGCAGGAAATGGGTATGAGCAAATGGAACTACAGTCTAGAGCAAAGTGGCCCTTCCTTTTCTGTGGGTAAGAGACCACAAGATGAATCATGAAATGTCTTGCACCAGAACTTCCAGATCAAGACATCCCAACCTTCTGAGAGCCAAGAGGGAGGAAACTTGTGCCTCTTTCCTCTCGCTCCAAACGGCAGAAGTTAAAGAAGAAGATTAGAACAGAGTTAGGGACTGGAGCATCTTGGGAGCTTGGTGGAAACTTGCAGTAAGTCTTGGCGAAAGAGCAGCGCTTACTTCCATAGCACAATGATACAGAGTCTATCTTGGTGTAATGAAAAAGATAGCACATCCATTACACAAAGCTACTTGAGTGCCAGAGATGACAAAGCATATCACAGGGCAAGCCAAATATTTTGCTGAGGCAATGTCTGTCTCTTTCTCTATAGCTCACTTCAGTGATCAGCTGGGAAATCAAGGCGGAAGATGGAATCACATCCAGTACAGTGTAAGCTACAAATTTAACAATGAAGTTTCTTAGAAAAGACCTTCAGGTCTTCTGGTCCAACCTTCTAATTTTACATATTTGTTGAACAAATGAGGAATACAAAAGAGAAGTGACTTGCTCAGTGTCCCACTAAGTCCATGGCAAAATTGTGCCTGGAAGTAATGCAGGTCTCCTGATTATCTAAAGAGTGATGCTCATCTTCCATACCTCTGCCCATACTATGTAGTCCACTGTATTAAAGAAAAGCAAGAGATGCAATTCATATACCATAAAGTTTAGTTATGAAAGTGTACAATTCAATGGTTTTTAGTATATTCACAGAGTTGTGCAACCATCAGCACAATGAAGTTTACAATATTTTAATCACACCAAAGGGTAACTCTGTCACTCTCCCTTTCCCGCCACAGCTTCCCCCACTTGCTGGCCAAGCAACCAATGATCTACTCCCTATTTCTCTATATTCACCTATATTCACCTATTCTGGACATTTCAAATAAATGAAATCATACAATATTTGGTCTTTTATGACTGGCTTCTTTCACTTAGCTTGTTTTCAAGGTTCATCCATATTAGGTATTAGTACTTCATTTTTATGGCCAAATAATATTCTATTGTAGCATATACCACATTTTGCTTATCGTTCTTCCATTTGTGGACATTTGGGTTATTTCTATTTTTGGATTCTTAAATATAAAGTTGTTATTCAGCCTAGGAAACCCTATAAGGCAATTCTACTCTATAGGGTTGCTATGAGTTGGAATCGAGTCAACAGCAGAAAACAACTTGAGCATTCATGTACAAGTTTTTGCAGAGATGTGTTTTCAAGTCTCTTGAATATATACCTAGAAGTAGAATTTCTGGGTCAAATAGCAACTCTATGTTTAACCTTTTGAAGCCACCTGACTGTTGTCCAAAACAGCTACGCCATTTTACATTCCCATCAGCAATATATGAGTGTTCAGCTTTCTCCACATCCTCCTATAAAACTTTTTGTTATCTGACTTTCTGATTCTAGCCATCCTAGTAGACATGAAGTAGTAACTCATGGTAGTTTTGATTTTCATGCCTCTGATGGCTAATAATGTCAAGCATTTATCTTGTGCTTATTGGCCATTTATATATCACTTTTGGAGAAATGTCTATTCAGATCCTTTGCCTATTTTTAAAATTAAGTTGTATTTATTTTTATTGTTGAGTTGTAAAAGTTCTTTATGTATTCTGGATACTAAACCCTTGTCAGACTTATGACAATAGGAGAAAATTTTGCAAATATTTTCTCCCATTCTGTGAAGTTTTTTTTCCCCCACTTTCTTGATAGTGTCCTTTTAAGCACAAAAGTTTGTAATTTTGATGAAGTCAAAGTTAATCTATTTTTTCTTCTTTTGTTGTTTGTGATTTCGTGTCATCTAAAAAATTATTGTCTCAGCTAAGGTCATATTGATTTACTTCTAAGTTTTCTTCGAAGAGTTTTATAATTTTAGTTCTTAAGATTTAGTTGTGTGATTCATTTTGAGTTAATTTAGCATACAGTGTGAAGAAAGGATCCAACTTCATTCTTTTGCATGTGAATATCTAGTTGTTCTAGCACCAATTGTTGAAGAGATTATGCTTTCCCCACTGAATGGTCTTAGCACCCTTGCTGAAAATCAATTGACCATAAATGTGAGTGTTTATTTCTGGACTCTCATTTTTATTCCATTTACCTACATGTCTATCCTTATGCCGGTACCATACAGTCTTGATTACTGTAGCATTGTGGTAAGTGTGAAGTTACTGGGAAGTGGGAATCCCCCAACTTTGTTCTTCTTTCTTGTTTTGGCTACTGTGGGTACTTTGAATTTCCACATGAATTTTAGGATCAACCTGTAAATTTCTGCAAACAAGACAGCTAGGATTTTGTTAGGGATTGTGTTTAATTATAGAGCACCAGCTTTTAATAAGAGATTACAGGCATACCTTGTTTTATTGTGCTTTGCTTTATTGTGCTTCACAGATATTGTATTTTTTACAAATTGAAGGTTTGTGGCAACCCTGCGTCAAACAAGTCTATCGACACCATTTTTCCTGCAGCATGTGCTTACTTCATGTCTCTGTGTCACATTTTGATAACTCTCCCCAGATTTCAAACTTTTTCATTATTATTGTATCTGTTATGGTGATCTGTGATCAGTGGTCTTTGATATTGCTATTTTAATTGTTTTTTAATTGTTTTTTAATTGTTACAAACCACGCCCATGTAAGATGGCAAACTTAATAAATGTTGTGCGTTTTCTGACTGCTCCACCCTGTCTCTCGTCCTCTCCTCGAGCCTCTGTATTCCCTGACATACGACAATATTGAAATTGGGCCATTTAATAACTCTACAATGGCCTCTAAGTGTTCAAGTGAAAGGAAGAGTCTCACGTCTCTCGCTTTAAATCAAAATCTAAAAATGATTCAGCTTAGTGAGGAAGGCATATTGAAAGCCCAGATAGGCCAAAAGCTAGGCCTGCTGCACCAAACAGTTAGCCAAGTTCTGAAGGCAGAGGAAAAGTTCTTGAAGGAAACTGTAAGTGCTACTCCAGTGAACACATAAAAGATAAGAAAGCAAAACAGCCTTATTGCTGCTATGGAGAAAGTTTTAGTGGTCTGGACAGATGATCAAACCAGCCACAACATTCCCTTATGCCAAAGCCTAATCCAGAGCAAGGCCCTAACTCTCTTCAATTCTGTGGAGGCTGAGAGAGGTGAGGAAGCTGCAGAAGAAAAGTTGGAAGCGAGCAGAGGTTGGTTCATGAGGTTTAAGGAAAGAAGCCGTCTCCATAACATAAAAGTGCAAGGTAAAGCAGCAAGTGCTGATGTAGAAGATGCAACAAAAGATTTTGAATATTACATAAACTTAGTTGATAAAGCAGTGGCAGAGTTTGAAAAAACTGACTCCAACATTGAAAGAAGTTCTACTGTGAGTAAAATACTATCAAACAGCATCACATGCTACAGAGAAATCTTTCATGAAAGGAAAAGTCAATCGATGTGGCAAACTTCATTCTTTAAGAAATTGTCACAGCCACCTCAACCTTCAGCAACCACCACCCTGATCAATCAGCAGCCATCAACATCAAGCCAAGACCCTCCACTAGGTAAAAGATTACGACTTGCTGAAGGCTCAGGTGATGGTTAGCATTTTTCAGCAATAAAGTATTTTTTAATTAAGGTAGGTACATTTTTTTAGACATAATGTTATTGAACATTTAATAGACTACAGTACAGTGTAAACACAAGTTTTATATGCACTGAGAAACCCAAAAAATTCGAGTGACTCAATTTATTGCAATATTTGCTTTATTGCAGTGGTCTGGAACCGAACCCACAATATCTCCAAGGTATGCCTATATTCAAATGGAATAAAACAATAATCCATAAATCTCTATCCTTATATTTTTTTCAGGCTATTATCATCCACGTATATTTTATATTGGGCAAAGCTCAGGATTTTTTATCTAACAAAAAAAGAAATGGAGCTAATAATCATGTACCTCCCACTACCTTCTCAATCCTCATGCTGGGCACTTTTAAGTAAGTCACCTCCTTTGTCATGAAAATCCTGTGAGAGACAGCTGGTATTATCTCCATTTTATCCACATGGGAACAATATTGAGACAAGTTGTGTAATATGGTCAAATCTCCACAGCTATCAAAAGAAGGAGCCACATTTTCAACCCAGGCTCAAGTTGTATTGGTAAGCCCAAAGCTTAAAGAGTCTTAGGTTACTTCTGAGAAAGTTATGACTTTTCTTAAAAGCACCTTATGACCCTACATAGCTTGGCAATAGAATGACCCTCTTGCTGGGGGTAAAAACACAAATCAAACTCTTGAATTTTATCAACAGATTACCAGTTAAATGACTGCTGAGTTCAGTACCTACCGTATATATTTTTAAATAATTTAATCAACTGCATGGACATTCAGGAACTCTTCAGATAATTTAACTATGAGAGTTCATGCTTTGCATTTGCATCCTGAATTTACTACCAACGGTGGTTGTTTCCCAGAAGCATTTAGGTATTCTTAAACTTGGAAAGGCTAGTTATTCATTCCTCTAGGGTCTCTAATCTCTAAAAAAAAAAAAAAATTAAAAAAACCAAACCTGTTGCCATCGAGTTGATTCCAACTCATAGCGACCCTATAGGACAGAGTAGAACTGCCCCATAGGGTTTCCAAGAAGAGGCTGGTGGATTCAAACTGCCAGTCTTTTGGTTAGCAGCCAAGCTCTTAACCACTGCACCACCGGGGCTTCCTCGAATCTCTATCCCTATACTAAAGTTAGATCTATAATCAGGGGATCTTAATAGAAATAAATCTTTTTTAAAATGTTTCAACAAGTGAGTTTCTTTATTACAGGCTTCTTAGAACATTTCATAAGACTCATGTGTATTCAAAAACTCTAAAAGAAGCTACAGGGCTTCTTAAACCTGTTAGAAGCTTGCTAGCTAATAGGGGTTTTCACAGGACACGTGTTTTATAAACACTGAGTTAGCCTCAGGAAATACCATGAATGTTCTGTATTCCCTTAGATTTTCACAGCAATATTTTCCCAAAATAAAGTTAATGTTAGCCACTCCCCTTCCCCCTGCTTCTACCAATAATATCATCATCTTGATTTTTAAGTAGACGCAAGTAACATATATTCATTTAAAAAAGTTTCTAGATATTTAGGAAATTACATTTAAAAATACCCTCATCTGTTTGTTACATTTCCAAATGCTCTGAATGTAAGAAACCATATAATAAATTCTATCTGAAAACCAATACCGTGAGGAGATTCACTGCTTTATGCAAATTTGTAGACTTCCTTTAATACTGAAAATTATGTAATACAACACATTTTTCTTTTTGCCATAACGCCCATAAAGTTACCTAAACCAAATGTTAACTCATAGTATATAGCATTTCTGTTATATATTGGTGCCTGAAGTATTTATGTTCACGGGGTATTTTAACCGTATTTGTAAATCTGTTTTTGCCTTCGAGACCCTGGGTTAACACATTTGGCTGCTAATTAAAAGAGAGAAGGTTCGAGTCCACCCAGAGGCACCACCACAAAATGGCCTAGTTATCCACTGAAACCCTATGGAGCATGGTTCTACTCTGACACAATGGGGTCACCGTGAGTTGGAATCAACTTGACAGTAACTATTAAAAAAAAAAAAAAAATGCCTTGCCTTATGTGTTCAATATTGGTTTCTGCCTCAATTCTTATTTGCAACTGGGGAGAAGGGTGTGATTGATAAATATATAAATAAATAATGTCTATAAAAGCCAAACTAAATTGTCATCTTTGTTTTTAATTACCATGCCACATGAATTTAAATATAAGAAGAGTAAGTTTGAGGTTTGATGTATTCAAATGGTGACTCTAGTGTACCCATGAAGATTCACATTGAAGGGTCTTGGGAGGGAATGTAGTTCTAAGACAAAATGATATAACTCAGAGCAGCTGAAACTCAGTTGCAAGGAGAAACTCTTGTGTCTGCACATCTGCAGAGACTCGTCATATGTATTAAGAAACTATGCTCACAGCAAAAACAAAACAAGACAAAAGCCAAACCAAAAAAAATTGTTTTAAGCATGAGCTCCTGTCATGGTTTGAATTATGTCCCCCAAAAAATGTGTGTATCAATTTGGCTAGGCCATGATTCTTGATATTGTGTGATTTTCCTGTATGTTGTAAACCTGCCTCTATGATGTTAATGAGGGAGGATAGGTGGCAGTTGCGTTAGTGAGGCAGGACCCGATCTACAAGACAGGATTGTGTCCTGAGGCAATCTCTTGAGATATAAAAGACAGAAGTGAGCAGAGAGACAGGGGACCTCATACCATCAAGAAAGCAGTGCCAGCAGCAGAGTGCGTCCTTTGGACCAGGGTCCCTGCACGGAGAAGCTCCTAGTCTGGGGGAACACTGATGAGAAGGCCGAGAGAGAGAAAGCCTTCCCCTGGAGCTGACACCCTGAATTTGGACTTTTAGCCTACTTTAACTGGGAGGAAATAAACTTCTCTTCATTAAAACCATCCACTTGTGGTATTTCTGTTGTAGCAGCACTAGATGACTAAGACAGCTCCCAATTAACAGTCACGAGGACAGGCCACATTGCAACTTACTTGTCAGATGGGCAATTTCAAGTGCTGTGTTGAAGGATGAGTCAGGACAGACATTGGTCTTGTTGGGTAGGCAGGATATGGGGTGGGGACAGGGTAGAGGAGTAGCAGTTGTCAAGGATGACTCCCAGGTTTCTTGAGCAGGCTACGTGAATGGTAGAGCAGTTTATTGAGATTGGGAACACTTTAGGAGGACCTGATCTGTGAAGGAAAATCTTGAGTTCACTTTTGGGCCAGTTGACTCAGAAGTGCCTTTGAACAAGATAAGTGGATATGCTTAGTGGCAGTTGGTCTAATGCTCAGGCAAGAGTGTTTAGATGGAGATATAAGCTTGGTAGTCATTGAAATTTTGATGTTAATTGTTGCTAAGTGAAGTCCCAAGCATATGTGATATTCTCCAGGGATAGAATATATTTTGCTGTCACTAGGTGTCCTTGAGGCATTTCTGACTCATAACAACCCTGTGTAAAACAGGATGAAACACTGCCCTGTCCTGCACCAGCCTCATAATCACTGCTATGTTTGAGCCCATTGTTGCAGCCACTGTGTCAATCTATCTCGTTGAGGGTCTTCCTCTCTTTCTCTGACCCTCTACTTTACCCAGCACGTCTTTCTCCAAACACTGGTCCCTCCTGCTAATATGTCCAACGTATGTGAGATGAAGTCTTGCCATCCTTGCTTCTAAGGAGCATTCTGGCTGTACTTCTCCCAAGGCAGATTTGTTCGTTCTTCTGGCAGTCCATGGTATATTCAATATTCTTCGCCAACACCACAATTGAAAGTCACCAATTCTTCTTCAGTCTTCCTTATTCATTATCCAGCTTTCTCATGCACATAAGGCAATTGAAAATACCATGGCTTGGGTCAGGCACACCTTAGTCCTCAAAGTGACATCTTTGCTTTTTAACACTTTAAAGAGGTCTTTTGCAGCAGGTTTGCCCAATGCAATCTGTCCTTTGGTTCCTTGACCGCTGCTTCTATAGGCGTTGATGGTGGATCCGAATAAAAGGAAATCCTTGACAGCTTCAATATTCTCTCCGTTTATCATGTTGTTGCTTATCGATCCAGTTGTGAGGGTTTCTGTTTTCTTTATGTTAAGGTGTAATCCATACTGAAGGCTGTCATCTTTGATCTTCATCAGTAAGTGCTTCAATTCCTCTTCACTTACAACAAGAAAAGGTTGTGTCATCTGCATATTGAAGGTTGCTAATGAGTCTCCCTCAGATCCTGATGTCGCACTCTTCTTCATATGTTTGTTCAGCATACAGATTGAACAGTATGGTGAAAGAATACACCCTGACGCACATCTTTCCTGATTTTAAACCATGCAGCATCCACTTGTTCTATTCGAAAGACTGCCTCTTGGTCTATATACAGGTTCCACATGAGCACAATTAAGTGTTCTGGAATTCTCATTTTTGTAATGTTATCCATAATTTGTTATGAGCCAGACAGTCAGATGACTTTGCATAGACAATAAAACCCAGGTAAACATCTTTCTGGTATTCTCTGCTTTCAGCCAAGATCCATCTGACATCAGCAATGATATCCCTCATTCCATGTCCTCTTTCGAATCCAGCCTGAATTTCTGGCAGTTCCCTGTCGATGTACTGCTGCAAATGTTCTTGAATTATCTTCAGCAAAATTTTACTTACATGTGATATTAATGATATTGTTCAATAATTTCTACATTTTGTTGAACCACCTTTGAATGGGCAGAAATACGGATCTGTTCCAGTCAGTTGAGCACACTTGCCTTGGATTTACAGTAACTAGAAAATTAAGACTTATACACCATAAACAGAGCTTTATTTAAGATTCTGAAAGTTAAAATCTCTTACACAAATACCATGACCCCTTTATATGGCATAGTTCTGTCCTTCACCTGTAATCATGATATAATTATTAACGGTGCTTCCTTCCATTCTCAAAAGTTTGGTGGATAAATGACTTTGTGAGCCTTTATAGATCTTCAGCGTCGGTCTCCTCCTTTTTCATCTCAACATAATACCATGACTCCTCTTTTTTCAAGTGTCTATGTGACATGTTTTCAAATACACATGTGTTTTTCTAAATGTGTCATTAATTTTTGCTATCAAATAGCCTTTTGATGTTTTTATACCTGAAAGTACAGTACACGGCCCTCCCTCCTGTGGATCACAAGAAATTCCTAAAAGAGTTGATTTTGATGCTGATGAGGAATTTAGGTTTGCATTCACATATAAAAGAGAGCTGTAAAGCAATTTGCTAAGAACAGAGATGTGCCACTAACTCATCCTCCAGCTGGTATGTACACCCCTCATTTCTCTGCCGAGTAATGGATATGTTCGTCATCTTCATTGCTGTGATGGTTTCACAGTTGTCTACCTGTGTCAAAACATACATGCGGTTTATTGTGTGCTATGATACAATACAAAATAATTATACCACAAGAAAGCTGAAAAAAGCAGAAAATAAAAGATGAGGGTGATCTCTATACATTAAAAGATACTTAACAGACATATTAACTAGTTGTAATGTGTGAGCCTTATTTATATCCTTATATAAATTATAATATATTGCATATATACATATATGGTAAGGGAAAATCTGAATGCTGATGGATAATTGATGACACAGGAATTTTTGTTAATTTCATTAGTGTGATATAATAGTATCATGGTTATATAGTTTTAAAGTCTTTCTTTTTTGTAAATGCATACTGAAAGATTTACAGATGAAATTATATGAAGTCTGAGATTTGCTTTAAATAATCAGGGATGGGGTGATGAGGAGGAGGATGATAAGGAGCACGGGTAGAAGAGGTGTAGATGAAAGAAGATTGTCCAAGAGTTGATCATTCATGAAGCTTAGTGATAAGTACCTGGTGGGGACTAGGGGGTTATTCTCTCTACTTTTATATATATTTGAAATTTTCTATAATAAAAAATTTTAAAACAAAGTTAGCAAGCATATATATGCTCCTGACATAGTGCAAGATATAAAGAGAATATCTCATACTTTCATTGCCATTCCAAACCATAAATGACCTCATGGGAGTAGATTCTATTCATTACAACGACCTAAGCCTTGCTCTACCATGCTATCTTAGTGACTGTTTTACTAAGTCCAATGATAACAGATGAAGGAGGAATGGACTCAGAATGACCAAGGTCTTGGCCAGCTGAGGCATGACTGTCCAAGAGTTCTCTAGCACAGTTTGGTGGTAGAGGAAATCATTTTGTTTCACTGTGATTTATCAAACACTGAATTTCCATGTTTTCAAT
>NW_004443955.1:21296848-21304439 GCF_000243295.1 Trichechus manatus latirostris
CTGTGAAGAAAGACCTGAAAATATCCCACCTACCTTCCACTTCTCCTAGCCCTGGACAGATGTTTTGTTTTTTTTTTTTTTTCTTTCCTTCTTTTTTTAATATTTTATTGGCTTTTCAGTGAAGATTTACACAGCAAATTAGGTTCCGATTTAACAATGTTTACACATGTTATTCAGTTACATTGGTTACATTTTCCACATTGCATCAACACTCCTATTCTGGTTGTTCAGTTTCCATTATTCTTACTTCCCTGCCCCCATCCCCACCTACTTTAGGGTAAATGTTGATGGTTTGGTCTCAAATAGATGATTGGTTTTTGTTTGGGGCAGATTAATCAGTAAACAAGGTACGTAGGGGCTTACAGTAAGCAAGGTATGCACTCAAGTATGTTTACTTACTAATCTATACATATAAGGAGCAGAGTACTCCAGTACTCGTAGGTGATATTGTTTATTTTATAAGCCAATCTTTATTTAGTTGAAAGGTGACCTCCAGGAGCAGTTTCAGTTCAAAGTTTAAAGGGTATCTCAGGGCGAGAGTCTCAGGGGTCGCCCATGTCTCTGCCAGTCCAGTAAGTTTGGACTTTTTTTAAGATTTTGAGTTTTGTTCTAAAATTTTCTCTCATTCTATCCAAGACCATATATTGCGGCCCTGGACAGAATGGTTGGTAGTGGTAGCTGGGCACCATCTAGTTCTTCTGCTCTCTGAATAGGTGAGGCCGTGGTTCATGTAGGCAATTGGTCCTATAGACTGGTTTCTTCTTTGAGTCTTTGGTTTCCTCATTTCTCTTTTGTACCTGATGAGTGGAGACAAGTAATTGTACCTTAGATGGCCACTTGCAAGATTTTAAGACCTCACACTCTACTTACCAAACTAGGATGTAGAACACAAACTTTATAGACTGTGTTGTGCCAGTTGACCAAGATGTCCTGTAGACTGTGGTTCTAAGCCTTCAAATCCAGGAAACCAATCCTGTGACCTGTTTGGTTATGTCTGGGAGGTATCCATGACTATGTCCCTATGTACTTTATTATATGTATGAATATATATGCAGCACTCACAAACACGTATATAGATAAACCACCCAAACTAAACCCAAACACAATGCTGTCAAGTCAGTTCCAACTCATAGCAACTCTATAGGACAGAGTAGAACTGTCCCATAGGGTTTCCAAGGCTGTAAATCTTTACACAAACAAGCTGTCACATCTTTCTTCCATGGAGCAGCTGGTGGGTTAGAACTACTAACCTTCTGGTTAGCACATACAGGTACACCTATATATGCTCATGTATATACACACATATACCTTCTTATACACATGTAGGTATGCATACCCATCTATGTAACCACTCACATATTTTTTGGTTGTTACTGCTGTTGTTGCCAAATTGTATATGTTATAGCATTTACCAATAACTTTCCTTATTCCTGTATATTTCTCAGTGTCCTTTAACTTGGTTAAATTGTGCTCACTTCACTGACGTTCAGTATTGCCTTTCCCATCACCAAAACTAACAAATGTCTACTAAGAGTGACTCCTCCTCCCTCTGCCTCCCATACCCAGTAACCACAAAAGAACGTTGATTTCTATGTATATACCTATTTTTGTCTTTTTATAAAAGTGAGATCATACAATATTTTGCCCTTTTGTGCTTGACTTATTTCATTCAGCATAATGTCCTCCAGATTCATCCATGCTATGAGATGTTTTGCAGACTCATCACTATTCTTTATAGCTTCATAATATCCCATTGTATGTATATATCACTTTTTGTTTATCCATTCATCTGTTGATGGGCACTTAGGTTGTTTACATCTTTTTGCTATTGTGAATAATGCTGCAATGAACATACACGTGTATATATCTATTCTTGTTACTGCTATTAGCTCTTGAAGGAATATACCTAGGAGTGGGATTGCTGGATCATAGGGTATTTCTATTTCTAGTTTCTTGAGGAAGCACCAAACCATTTTCCATAGTGTTTGTACCATTTTAGATTCCCATCAACCATGGCTAAGGGTTCCAGTTTCCTCACAACCTCACCAGCATTTGTTTTCTGCTTTTTTGATCAATACCATTTTCGCAGAGAGGTGATATCTCACTGCAGTTTTGACTTGCATCTTTCTGATGGCTAGTGATCACGAGCATCTTTTCATGTGTTTGTTGTTGATCAAATGTCCTCTTTGGTGAAGTGCCTGTTCGTGTTCTTTGCCCATTTTTTAATTGGATTGTTTGTCTTTTTGTGGTTGAGTTGTTGAATTTTTCTCTGTATTTTAGAGATCAGACCCTTATAAGAGCTATCATTCCCAAAGATTTTTCCCAATCTATACATTCTCTTTTAGCTCTTTTGATAATTTTTTTGATGTGCATAAATATTTAATATTTAGTAGGTTCCAGTTATCTAATTTGTCTTCTCTTGCTCATGCATTTGTAGTTGTGTTTGGTAAACTATTACTGAAAACAATTAGGCCCCATAGTTTTGTCTCTACATTATCTTTCAGGAATTATAGTTTTAGCTTTAACATTTAGGTCTTTGATCAGTTTTCAGTTAGTTTTTGTGTACGGTGTTAGGTATGGATCCTGTTTCATTTTTCTACAAATGGATACTCAGTTTTGCCAGCACCATTTGTTAAAGAGACTGTTTCTTCTCCATCGAGTGGACTTTGACACTTTGTTGAAAACCACCCACCCGTAGATGGATGGATTACTTCTTGATTCTCAATTCTATTCCATTAGTCTATGTGTCTGTCACTGAACCCGTACCAAACTGTTTTGATTACTGTGGCTGTATAATATGTTTTCAGATCAGGGAGTGTGAGGCATCCTACTTTATTCTTTTTCTCAATATTGCTTTGGCTATTCAGGGCCTCTTTCTTCTGAATATAAAATTGATGATATGTTTTTCCATTTCAGTGAAGAAGTTCTTGGAATTTGGATCGCAATTGCATTATATCTATAGAGCACTTTGGGCCGTATTGACACTTTTACAATGTTAAGTCTTCCAATCCATGAGCATAGATTGTTTTTCCATTTATGGAAGTCTCTTTTAGTTTCTTGTAGTAGTATTTTATAGTTTTCATTGTATGGGTCTTTTACATTGTATAGGTTTGTTCCTAGGTATTTTATCCTTTGGGAGCTACTGTAAGTGATATTATTTTCTTGATTTCCTTTTTAGAGTTCTCCTTGTTAGAATAAAAGAACCCAACTGATTTTTTGTGTGTTGATCTTGTACCTTGCCAATTTGCTGAAACATTCTATCAGAGCCAGTAGCTTTCCTGTGGAATCTCTGGGATTTTCTATGTATAAGATCATGACGTCTGTGAGTAGAGATAGCTTTACTTCTTCCTTTCCAATTTGGATACACTTTATTTCCTTTTCTTGCCTTATTGCTCTAGCTAGGACTTCCAGTACAATATTGAATAAGAGTGGTGATAGTGGGCATCCTTGTCCCATTCTCACAGTCAAGGGAAATGCTCTCAGTCTTTCTCCATTTAGAATAATGTTGTCTGTTGAATTTGCATATATGCTGTTACTTATTTTGAGGAATGAATTCATTTCCTCTGCCAATTAATTTTTTAAGTCACTCTTATCCAGAAGCACTTGAAGTCCCTTTGCTATCTCAATCATTAGTAATATATCTATTTTCAATCACTGTCTCCAACCCTGTAACAACTTCGACCACTTCTTGAAGACCTTCTCTGGGCCTGGCTCTAACTAGACATGCATATATTTAATAGGCCAATTTTGCAAAGTAAATATTATTTTTTAAATAATATCAGATGCCCAGAGCGATTAAGCCCAAGCCCAGTCAGCAATAAGTGGTAGAGCTAAAATTCCAACCAGGGGTGGATTACTCAATAAGCAAGGTATATACCGGCTTACTTGTGCTTACTTACTTATCTGTAGTGCACAATTTCACCTGTTTTTCACCCATTGAAATTGTGCACTAAAGATTAGTAGGTAAACACAATTCAGCACATGCATACCTTGCTTACTGATTAATCTGTCCCTGATTCCAACCTTAGTCCATCTGGCTTTAAATCCCGTGCTCTATCTACCACTTCCTTACCTACTTCCTTTCTGCTCTCTACACATCTCAATAGAACTGTTACCACTTTCCATGACTTTCCATTTCCTTGATAACTTCAGCATCTGGTTCACGTTTTTTCTTTCTACCCCAGCTCTTGTTATCATTATCATCATTATCATCACCACCACCACTATCGTCATCATCATCATTATCCTGACTGACAATACATTGTTTCTCAGTTATTTTATGACAGGTCAGATAGAATTCAGATGTAAGTATCAAAAAACCCTCACTTGAACTGGCTTTAGGAATAGGGATATTTATTATCTCACATCCACTCTGTCCAGGGACAGGGTGGGCTCCAGACATAACACATCAAGTTTCCAGCTAAATTATCTATGAATATCCAGATATGCACTTTTCTTTGAGTGTTGGTTGCAGCAGTTCTAGGTACCATATTCAAGAGGATGGTACTGCAAGAACATTGGGTCCCTTTCTTACAGATAAGGAAAATTTTCCAAAGAAGTCCTTCCAGCAGGCTTCTCTTTCTCTCACATCTCTTGCCAAGAACAGACCTACATAGCCTCCTTAAGCCATTCACCAGAAAGGTGAATAAAATAACCATGAGTGCTTAGGCCAGTGCCTCTCCAAGTGTGGTCCACCAACCATTCATTGCCAGTCCACTGTAAGATCCAGAGCTTTTATTAGAATGCCAGTCAACTACATGACTAACCCCACTGTTTAGTCCAATTGACATTTTTACCTATGTAGACTTTCTTGATGAAGGAAGCTGTGAGGTGAGTCCCATTCTGCAAGTTTCTTTTATCATCACAAATCAGCACTTTGTATAGCCCTTGCTGAGACTAACCAGAACTCACCCTCCCAAGATCTGGGGACTGATTCATCTTGTTTCAATCACATAGGGAAATGGTGGATACCTGAGGAAAACTGAGTGCTCTTAAGCAAGAAGGAAAGTGAAGTAAGCTATTCACTTTATTCTACTGAACTTTATATATTTCCCCCATAATTTAATGTTTTCTCACAAGAACATCTCATAAAAAAAATATTTCTCTGGAATGCATATTAATTGCCTCCATGAATAACTGCCTCTTTTGCCATGAGACCAGAAGAACTGGATGGTGCCTGGCTACCAATACCAAACATTTTGATCAAAGATTCTATGGAAGAGTCCTAAACAAAAGGGGGAAAATGTAGAACAGAATTTCAAATTCCCATGCAATCCAAACTTTCTGGAACCATTAAAGATGGATGAACCCCCCAAAACTATGGCCCTGAGATAATCGTTCAACTTTAAACCAAAAATATTCCCCAAAGTCTTCTTAGAACTAAACAATGGTTTAGCTTAACTAGTAAAGAATGTCTGCCAGGAGCATTGTGCTCTTTTAAAGAATTATCTATATGGAATCAGATCGACAACAGCAACTCAAAAGGTTAAATAGGAAGTTTGGAGGGGAGTGAGTTTATGTTAATGGCAGAGGAGCCATTTGGAAAATGAGGGTGAGAATGGTTGTACAACTTGAAGAATATAATCAATGTCATTGAATTGAACATGTAGAAATTATTAAATTGGAGTGTGTTTTACTGTGCATATTTTCAACAAAAATAAATAATTTAAAAAATATATTTCTCAGGCAAAGGATTCTGTGTCTTCACCAGGACCTGCAATTGTTTCTAATGCATCAAGTATAATTACAAAATACTTAGCCCCATGACTGAACGTGATTAGCTATTTAGTAGATCCCACATCCCTCTAAGTTTTCGCATGCCTGCTCAATCAACCTTCATCTCTAGATGAGTTTTCCTTCCTTCCCTTTAGTCACAAATGTAGAGGTACTGCCTCCCTCTTTCAAAGGAGACTCCCATCTTCTATGCTTTCAAGTCTCTTCCTCCTTAGTGACTACTCTGCTGCCTTCAGATATGCACCATTTCCTCTTAAAAAAATAAATACAGCAAATCTCACATAATCATATTGCTTCCTCTGCTATCCATGTTTTTGTCCTTTCTTTCCCTGTCTTATTTTTACTTAAACCAGTAGAAATCTGTAATCTGTTCTCTGCCCCCACCACATCACTAAAAATGTACTTCCAAATGTCGTAAGTTCCCAACTGTCAAATCCAAATAATCTTCTTCTTCTTAAGACCATCCTCCTTTTTTCCTTAAAATTCTCTTTTTCCTCACATTCTGAGATTTAATTTCTGCTAAGCAGTAAATGTGGCTGACAGAGAGTTATCTACAGAAAACTTGGGGTAAAGGAAAATGGAATGTTTTCTGAAATTCAATCTACAAAGTCAATGCATACCGAATACGAACAGGATAAGCAATGACCCATTGCTGGCCATTCCCTCATGCCTTGGAAGATTGTCTGGCTTTCCATGTTAATCAATGCCCATTCATTGGTACCTGTTTTCCCAGACTCATTCTATGTCCTCCTTAGTACTTCAGAAGATGGCTTCATCCTGTTCACCTAGAGATGGCTTCATCCTGTTCCTGGGCCCTCTGGCTTGTGTTTGGCAGGTACTGGTAGGGGATTCAAAGAAGAAAGAGAGAGGTCAAGGGGTTTATCTTCCTAGTCTTTAACCATTACGATGATTCCAACTCTACCCAGACATCAAGAATCCCTCTAGCTGAAACTGAGCAAAATAAGAAGTCAGTAATGGTAAATTTAGAATTTCAGTTTCTTTGAGCTTTTAAATTATGAAGACTAGAGAATGTAATCTTAGTTTTTATTTAGGATTTTGATGTTTTTAGACTATAACATACTAGGAGAATTAACATACAGAATTTACTTTTTTTCCCAAGAAATTTAAAATGAGAAGTGACTTATATTATATTCTACTTCGGAACGCATTTTTGTTGACATGTTATTGTTGGGGAGTCTTCGTGCATTTTATTATCAGGGCAGCTTTATGTTGTTAATGTCATTACATTACCTCTGATGATCTCTTGCAGCATGACTGGGTCTTATTTGGAACAAGAAATAGATTAGAGTATGCATTTTCATCCTTTGGTTCAGGGTAGCCTTGGAGTAGATTTAATAATGCATTATTTTCATCCATTTCAGAAGCTTATGAGTGCAAAAATTTACCTTGCCTAGAATTGGTATTGGTGTGTGGCCTCTTGAGTTGGGAACAAAACCACCCTAATAGGCTATGATCTCCTCTTGCCACAAGGGACATGCCTACCAATGATTGACTATAGGTCAACCAAATGGTTTATAGAACAAATACCTGAGGAACTCTGCTGGTGAAGAAAAAATCTTCTTTCTCACTTCTGCTGTTCCCTCCCATGTATAGAGAACCTCATGAAAGAGAGAATATTGGAATCTCTGCCTCGCCAGGAAGAGGTGGAAGGACTTATCCGTGTGGTGAACTTGGAAGATGAACCTGGGCATTGAATACTCACAGGAGTCCTTATTCTTTTTTTTTTTTTTTTTTAGCTAGAAAAATATTCCATTTAGTCATGGTATATAATTATTTTTATACATTGTTGGATTCTGTTTGCTAACATTTTTTTTTTTTTAATATTTTATTGTACTTC
>NW_004443955.1:21313693-21317013 GCF_000243295.1 Trichechus manatus latirostris
AAACTATCTGTTCTGTAAGCCTTCACCTGAAGTACAATAAAATATTTAGAAAATAAATAAATAAATAAATGTGATATTTTGTTTTCCATCTGCCTTATTCCTTTACCTTATTTCTCAGTTGGTTCAAAACCCAGGTGGGGAGCAGGGATGTTCCTTATTGGGCATCCTCTACAACCCAGAAACCAAAACCAGTTGACGTTGAGTCTGGTCTCACTTATGGCAAACCCATGTGTGTCAGCGTAAAGCTGTGATCCATAGCGTTTTCAGTGGCTGATTTTGTGGAAGTAGATCAGCAGGCCTTTCTTCTGAGCCACCTATTGGTGGATTCGAACCTCCAACCTTTCAGTTAGCAGCCAAATGCATTAACTGTTTGCATCACCCAGCATTTCCCTACAACCCTGACATCACACTATTTTATAATATGTGTTCCTTAGCCTGGTTGGAGTTTTTCTTTGCCTATGGAGAAAGAGTTTCCTATACAAATCAATACGGTAAGCGAATATAGAAGTTATTTAACCTACACATACACACACACACACACACACACACACACACACACACACAAAGAAATTAAGTTAAGAACATGTGTTATTTTGCCTCTGAGGAATGATTTTAATTACAAATGAACTCTTTTGATTCATTAACTAGGCCCAGTAGGGCTTCTCTTTGGCGGTACAACTTTTTTCTTTATTTTTAGCAGTTGGTTAGAAATGTTTTTGCAAATAAAAGCAATAAAACTATTTTTATTTTAAAAAGTGAGGGGTTTATAAAACAGACTGATAGCCTCCCCATAACAACAAAGCATTAGGATCTTAGGCTTTTCTAACTTTTCTCCTTGCTTAATTAATATTGAGAACCCCACAGCCTGCAAGGGGAAGGCAAGATAGCTTACTGTGCTACCAAAACTAAGAAACCTCCTAACACAAATGCAGCTCTTGGTACACAAAGCCAGACGAAGCCTGCTCAGCAACTCCAGTATTCTCCTGAATACAAGTCCCTAGCCAACACTCAACGTGTTTTCTTAGCGCGGGGGACAACATTTCACAATGTGTTCAATTAGTTGCTGTTTCTTAGCTCTTAAATAATAAAAGCCAATAATCAGTGAAGTCAAAATAAGGACTTTAAACTCATGCAGGGACAATCAGCTTAAGAGTCAGGAGGCTAGGTTACCAATTAATACAAAAAATGAGAGCAGGTTTACGATCAGATGGCCCGTAGCGTTAATTAATAGCTGAAAATGCAATAATCAAGGGTTCATTTTAGTGCTTTATGACTCACATTTACATGTTAATGATCACATGGAGAATAAGAATAATTACTGGGAATAGAGACACTGTTGTAAGGAAGAAATAGGAGAGTATGTGACTTACGGGGGGTCACAGACAGCAAATGTACCAAAAGGGGCCATTACTGCACATTTCACGCTTCATTTTACAGCGCAGCCTATGGCCCAAGGCCCCAGACTCAAATACCTGTGGAGTCAAGCAGGTGACAAAAATAAGTGAAGTGGCCCCAAGTAAGTAGTTTATACAATTTGTCCTCTAAGTTCTCAGCAAGACCAGTTACATGATTTTTTCTTTCTCCTCCAGTCCATCTCTCTCTCTCTCCCTCTCTTTCATGCTCCCTCAACCTTTCGTGACGTTTTTTATTTGCTATTTAATGATGCACTCCATCAGGCACAGGGACACTCGCAAGCTGAGTGCAGACCCTCACAGGCACCCAGGCATCCCTCCCCATGACTCAGCATACACACACATGTGCATGTAGGTGCATGGCCCATCAGGATCCTGCTCCTGCCAGGGGCTAAATCAATGCACTGTACCTCAACCAGGTGCAAGGAAGTTAAGCAAGGCATCTCTCCCCATGAGCCTGCCACTCCAATTCAAGGCAGATGGGCAACCCCCAACTGGATTGTAATCTTCAGGCCAGGACTAATAGGGATCCCAGGGCCTTAGCTTGCCCCTGCTGAGTTGCCCATTGAAGGCGCCATGGCACTGCCAGTCCAAGGTGGAAATGACCGCCTCCAAGCCCCACCCCCACTGCAGGGTGGAGAGAGAGAAGTTAGGCAAAGCCTGGGTACCAAGAGACAGGGGAGCAGGTGAACGGAACCTGTCCCAGGGAGGTGGAGAGGCAGAGAGGCAGCTGGGAGTGGGACCACACATGAACCAAGGAAGGCTCCAAACCCATAATGCATGCTCCATTGTCCCATCAGACTTCACTTACAAAACACACATTCAAAGATAACATTATTAATTTTAAAACAGCAACCACAGAGCACTAAACCCTGAGTGGATGGCCATGCCCATGAAGTCAGCCCTGATTCTCAACAAGCATTCAACACAGTGAGCAGCAGTTCTAATTGTGCCTCTTTCTGTCTGTTCATGACACACAATTTCTGCTACACCTAGAAAATCCCCGTTTTCTATCTTGCTATCTCTAAAAAGCTTCCAGATGATTTTTTCACTGTTACTGAATTTCACGGCATCATAATTTATTTTATTTCCATTTAAATGTAAAACCTGTTGAAATTTTAGCAACTTTTTCCAGTTCATCTTTTGGCTCTTAATGTGGTTATTTTGTAACAATGTCTTCAACTGTGTCAGTATGCACAGAAACAACTAGTTTGCACATTGTTGTTTGTCGTTGTTGTTAATTGCTTTTGAATTGGCTCCAACTCAGGGTGACCTTATGTACATCAGAACAAAACATTGCCCGGTCCTCTGCTGTCTACACAGTCTTTTTGGTATGTTTGAGCTCATTGTTGCAGCCAACGTGTCAATCTGTCTCATGGAGGGTTTTCTTTATTTTCACTGACACTTTACCAAATATGATGCCCTTTTCTAGTGATTGGTCTTTCCGGATGATGTGTCTAAATTAAGCCAGACTGTCTTGCCATCCTCACTTCTATAGAGCATTCCGCCTGTACTTCCTCCAGGATGGATTTTTTTGGTCTTCTGACAGTCCATGGTATATTCAATATTCTTTGCCAACACCACAATTCAAATGTGTCAATTCTCCTCTGATCTTCCTTTTTCATTGTCCAGTTTTTACGTGCACATGAAGCGATTGAAAAGTCCGTGGCTTGGCCAATGCAAAAAACTAACTCAAAATCTATCAAAGGCCTATGTTAAACCTAAAACTATAAAGTTCCTGTGAGAAAAGTATTGGATCTAATTTTTTGTAAAAATTATTTTTGTAAAAAAAAAATATTTTGTAAAAATAGGCTAACAAAAGGCAAGAGAAAGAAATAAAGGGCATCCAAATTGGTAATGAAGAAGTTAAACTCTCCCTGTTTGCAGATGATATGATACTATACATAG
>NW_004443955.1:21317491-21320478 GCF_000243295.1 Trichechus manatus latirostris
TACTGTTACATGAGAAACTATTTGTTCTGTAAGCCTTCACCTGAAGTACAATAAAATACTAAAAAAAAAAAAAATGTGTAAAAATAGGCTAACAAACGTAACTACAAAGGCAACAATACCAGAAGATAAATTAAATGATCAAAAAATGGGCAAAGGACATGAACAGACACTTCACCAAAGAGAAAATACAAGCAGCCAACAAACACACGAAAAGATGCTCAAGATCATTAGCCTTTAGAGAAATGCATATCAAAACTACAATGAGATACCATCTCACCCCGGCTAAAATGGCATGGATTAAAAAAAAAAAAAAGACAACAACAAATGTTGGCAAGGATGTGAGGAGATTGGAACCCTTATCCATTGCTGGTGAGACTGCAAAATGGTGCAAACACTACAGAAAATGGTATGGCATTTCCTCAAAAATCTAGTGATAGAAGTACCTTATGAATCATCCATCCCACTCCTAGGTATATACCCTAGAAACCTAACAGAAGTGACACGAACAGACATAGGCACACTTACATTCACTGCAGCATTATTCACAGTAGCAAAAAAAAAAAAAGGAAACAATCTAAGAAGGACCTTTCAAAGGACAAATGGATAAGCAAAATGTGGTACATACATACAGTGGAATATTATGCAACCATAAAGAATAATGATTCACAGAACAGATTACAACATGAATGGATCTGGAGGACATAATGCTAAGTGAAACATGACAATCAAATAAGGGCAAATATCCCACTTTTATAAGAAGACAAAAATAGATATATAGAGAGAGACTAATGTTCACTGACGGTTACCAGGAATGCAGGGGGTGGGGAGGGATTCACTCTCTAGATTATAGATACTTGTTATTTTTCGTAGTGGGAAAAGTAGCACAGAATGTGAGTATAACGAGCAAAGCCTGACCAAAGTAAATGTAAAGTAAACTAAGAAGTGCCCAAGAGGAAAGGATGTTTATGCTAAAGAATACGACATATATAATTTGGCAACAACACCAACAAGAACCAAAAAATGAGCAGATGGTCACCTACGTAGACGTATAGGCGTATCTGTGTATGGGTAGGTACAGGTAAGTACGTATCTGTGCACAGAGAGAAGTATCTGTATATACGTGTACATACAGACGTGTGTGAATGCATAGATAGTCATAGAGGACACAGTTAAAGATACTTCTCAGACATAACTGAACCCCTTGTAAGAATGATTTTCTGAGTTTGAAGGCTTAGGTCCTTAGTCTCATGGGACAACTCAGTCAATTGGCACCACAAACTTCATGTTCTGTATCCTAGTGCGGTGAATAGCATCTGGGTCTTAAAAACTTGCAAGCAGCCATCTAAGATACAACTATTGTTCTCTATTCATTAGGAGCAAAGGAGAAAGAAGGAAACCAGAGTCTCAGAGAAGAAACCAATCTACAGGGTTAATAGCCAACACAAGCCACAGCCTCATCTACTCTGAGACCAGAAGAACTAGATGGTGCCTGACTACCACTACCAACTGTTCTGAGCAGGGCTGCAATAGATGGACCCCGAGGGAATGGGAGAAAAATGTGGAAGAGAACTCAAATTTTTTAAATGTCCAGATTTACTGGACCAGTTGAGACTGGAGGACTCCCTGAGACTATCAACCTGAGATATTCTTTAAACCTTGAACCAAAATTATCCCCTGAGGTCACCTTTTTAGACCAAAAGGTTAACAATTACTCTAAAGGAAAGATAGGAAGACAAGGGGAGCAGGGAAACTAGAGTACTGGAAATGGAACAACCAGAACACAATTAAAGAGAATGTTGACACATTGTGAAAAATGTAACTAATGTCACTGAAAAATTTGTGTAGAAAATATCAATTGGGAACCTAATTTGCTGTGTAAACTTTCACCAAAAACACAATAAAATATTATTTTAAAAAAAAAAAGACCATGGCTTGGGTCAGGCACACCTATGTCATCAAATACCTAGAATGTGTTTCACATCTACAAAGAAAGTTGCACTCTCCCTTTCTTTCCTCAAACATGGTGCCCTCTCAATCTCTCTTCCTTCATTCTAGTTTTGATAGAGATGGATACAGGAAAATGTTCCAGCTTCCTCTTAATTCTATGACATGCTAACAGCACTGCAAGCATGACTACTAGTGCCCGATGACATTAGGCTCAACACTGCAGACCACATGACCCACGTGAATGGCACCACCATCACTCAGCCCCAAGATTGCTGCCACACAGAAATGTGGACCCAGAGCTGCCATGGTGTCTAATTTTTGCAGAAAAGCTAGAAATTCAGATTTTCACAGGAAAAAAAAACATTTATAAATGTTGGCAATGGATTTAATTTTTTTTTTTTAATGGTAGGTTGTCCAACACTGGGAAGGCCAAATAAACACATTTGCAGATAGCGTTCAGCCACAAACTCTGATATGGAGGAAGACTGCTGCTCTCAAAATAGCAACCAGACAGCTGCCATCGAGTTGACTCCAACTCCTGGTGACCCCATGAGTGTCAGAGTAGAACCATGCTCCACAGGGTTTTCAATGACTGATTTTTCAGAAGTGGATTGCCAGCCCTTTCTTCCAAGGCACCTCTCAGTGTACTTGAACTACCTACATTTCTGTTAGCAGCTGAGCTTGTTAACCATTTGTACCACCCAGGGACTCTCCTCTCATAATAAACAGAAACCAAAATTCAAACCCACTGCTGTCGAGTCAATTCCTACTCATAGCAACCCTATAGAACAGAGTAGAACTGCCCCATAGAGTTTCCAAGGAGTGGTTGGTGGATGCGAACTGCCATCCTTTTGGTTAGCAGCTGAGCTCTTGACCTCTGGGCCACCAGGGCTCCGCTGTCATAATAACCCCCCATTTATTGCTCTGTCATGACGTCTACCATGTCACGTTTTCATTATCTCTTTATTTGCCTGCCCCTCCACTAGACTCTCAGTCCCCCATTGAAGGGAATATGTCTGCACCTGGCACAATTGTCCTGT
>NW_004443955.1:21321102-21322712 GCF_000243295.1 Trichechus manatus latirostris
AGAGTTTAATATGTACCAGGCATTATGTGAGCCTTTGGAGGATACAACAATGAATTAATGTGGTCTCTCCCCTTAAGTTATTCTCAGAGTATGGAAAGATAATTTTACCCTTTCTCCATCTGACTTGCATTTTGTCCACAAATCCCTCCTGCAAGAGAACCAGCTCCATCTGTCCGATCCTCTTCAATCCGTTTTCCAAGATGCAGTCCCACTGACCCCAAGAACGCTATTATATGACAAGTTTGGGCTAACCCAGGGAGTTCTCTGTCCATAAGTTAACACTAGCCTGTCCTGTCTCAGGATATGCTGCCACATTTACCCTAAAGTATATACCCATGATGACATCACTACCTTTATTCCATACATGCCCCCTCACACACCTACCCCTTATGGCACCTACAATCAACCATGTCAGTATTGCTTTTAACCGAAGATATTTTCAGACTCTTCTGGATGAAGCCCACAGTAATTATACTTGTTATTGTTAATTACTATTGAGTTGGCTCCAACTTATGGCGATCCTGTGTACAACAGAACAAAACATTGCCCAATCCTGAATCATCTTCACAATCATTGGTATACTCAAGTCCCTTGCCGCAGCCCCTGTGTATTTTGAGTGCCTTCCAACCTAGGGGGCTCATCTTCCAACACTGTATCAGACAATATTCTGTTGCGATCCCTAAGGTTTTCACTGGCTAATTTTCTAAAGTAGCTCTCCAGGCCTTTTACTGGTATCTTCCAAATTGACCTCTGCCCCCCAAAGCAATGACCATTCTGAATTAGTAACAATAATATCAGATACCATTTATTGACTACTGCTTTATTCCAGACCCTACACTACAAACATTACATACAGTGTCTAAGGTAGGCCTTACAACAACCTGGAAAGAAGTCATTTCAGAGAATCTGGGTTATAGCAGCAGGCCTTGTTTGAAACCCACAGTTTATATTTTATACAGGACATAAAATCTTAATTCTAAGATATCTTACATGCCCCCGACCCTGATCATCTCATGTATGGATCTCTTATGTACTACACACAGGTCACAGAGAACCAAGAGTACTAGCTCAGGTTCTCTCTGCCTAACTACCACCAAGCCTTTTCTGTTCAACTGGGGCCACATCATCATGTTAGCCTTGGACATTCAGCTAGGTTGTTCCCCCAGATTTGAAACAGGGAGATTGACACAGATTGTAGGGAACCAGTGCCCTCCTTGTCCCCCATACTTTGCTTTTGACTTCCCTCTCCAATCTATCTGCCCTACCTTCCTCCAGGTAATAGAGTCACTGGGCCCTGCTGAAGGACCTGACAAGCATCTTCACCCAAGATTTCATCTCTGATTCTTACTTCCAGTGGCTAGGCTCCTCCTTCCCATGGCAGAAGAACTTTCTACCATCTCCTGTCTAATAGATGTGCCCTTAAACTTTATACTTGCTTTTCTGTACACTTTGTCTAGGCTCTTGATATTTTAATAGGTATATAGAGAATTTAGATAACTCTTTTCTTTCAACAAACCCTAGATTTGTATGTAGATTCAAAAAAATATGAAATTCAAAAATGAGCACTGATTTCATTGGTCTAGGTGTACCCTAAAGAAATTAATATTTTG
>NW_004443955.1:21324204-21326207 GCF_000243295.1 Trichechus manatus latirostris
CTGGTGGCATAGCTTCCAGCATCATAACAACGCACAAACCACTACAGTATAACAAACTGACAGATGGGTGGTGGAAAGTGAGGCATAGTGAAGCTAAATATCTTGCATCAAGAAAATAGTACACTGGGAAGTCAAACCAGATCCTATGGCCTATGTTGCTTCCCAGGCAATTCTGTTCATTTAGCAATATGTTACACGACACTTCCTGACTTTAAATAGTATAGCAGGTCTCAAATGCATTCTGTTATATTCCTCCATGACTAAGGCGATGCTGTTCAGCAAATAAAATCAGTCCTTCTTCATTAAGGAATTCACTAAGTACATTCCTTTTAAAATAAACGTTAAGGAAAGCTATCACCAGCAAACACAAAAATGGGAAGACAATAAAAATTTTTGTTGTGCACTGTTTCTTTAGGGATTCAGAAATGTAAACCTCACAGAAAATTTGGTCTTTGTAGAATTTCTTTTGTTTTGTTTTGACTGTTCATGGTAACATTAATTTCATATCTCCAAAATGTCCTAGATCAGATAAGAATAGCTCTCAGAACTTAATTTGGCCCTCATCCATTGCTGGTGGAAATGCAAAATGGCATAGCCACTATAGAAAACAGTTTAGTAGTTCCTCAAAAGTTAAACATTGTACTACCACATTGTCTTAGTCATCTAGTGCTGCTACAACAGAAATACCACAAGTGGATGGCTTTAACAAAGAGAAATTTATTTCTTCACAGTAAAGTAGGCCAAAAGTCCAAATTCAGGGCATCCGCTCCAGGGGAAGGCTTTCTCTCTCTGTCGGCCTTCTCATCAATGTTCCCCAGGACTAGGAGCTTCTCCACGCAGGGACCCCAGGTCCAAAGGACGTGCTCTGCTCCTGGCACTGCTTTCTTGATGGTATGATGTCCCCCTGTCTCTCTGCTCACTTCTCTCTTTTATATCTCAAGAGATTGCCTCAGGACACAATCCAGTCTTGTAGATTGAGTCCTCCCTTACTAACACAACTGCCACCCATCTTCCCTCATTAACATCAAAGAGGCAGGATTTACAACATATAGGAAAATCATACAATACCTGGAATCATGGCCCAGCCAAATTGATACACACAATTTTTGGGGGGACATAATTCAATCCATGACACATATGGATCTGGCAATCCAAATCCTAGATATTTACTCAAAAGAATTGAAAGGAGGAACACAAATAGAAGCTTGTACACCAGTATTCATTACAGCACTATTCACAATAGCCAAAAGGTGGGAAAAACCTAGCTGTCCATCAACAGATGAATGGTTAAACAAAATGTGGTATATATGCACAATGGAATATTCCTCACCATAAAGAGAAATGAAGTCCTGATACATGTTACAACATGGATGACTATTGAAAACATGCTGAGTGAAATAAGTCAGTCACAAAAGGACAAATATTGCATGATCCAACATATATGAAATATCTAGAGTAGGCAAATGTATGGAGAACACAATTTATTAGTGGTTTCCAGGGGATGGGGGAAGGGGGAAAGAGGAAGTCATTGCTTAGGGACACTGAGTTTCTGTTTAGGGTGATGAGAAAATTTGGAAACGGATAGTGGTGATGGTTGCACAACATGACGGACGTAATTAATGTCACGGAACTGTATATGTAAAAATTGTTGACTTGACAAGTGTTTTTTAATACCTATTTTTACTACACACAAAAAACTTAATTTGGGACATATGTATATCCTGTTAAGGGGTTCAAGGGATGCATTAGGGCTATTGTGTTACAATACTTTTTCTTTTGGTAGTTGGAATGTATACTGACTTTAGCATCAAAATGATTAAAGATTCACTCACCTCTTCACGTGTGTGCTGTGCTTGGGCAATGAGTTTTGTGAAAGCCAGAAGAGCAGGACAATAGATTGTCACCAGAATCTAGGGAGCAGATAACTGTTGAGTCTATGATTCAAAGTGGGAGTGGAGGTGGGTCAAAAGCCAGTAGCCCAGGTCCCTGGAGACAAAGCACAG
>NW_004443955.1:21347437-21348610 GCF_000243295.1 Trichechus manatus latirostris
AGGCAATAGCCCATCTAGAAGGGAGGGAGCTATCACACAGTGCCAGGTATTCAGCAGATAGGAAGGGAAGGAAAGCAGAGAGAATTGAGAAACTGAGAAATGAATAAAAACAAAAAGGAGACAAGAAAAGAAAAATGAATAAATAAAAAAGAAAGGAACCCAGGAATCCTACTGGTGTGGCTGCACAGACCACAGAAGTGGCTCCCAAACCTTGCAGTACTTCACAGTACAGTCCAGCTAGAAGGGGTAGAGATGGCACACAGTGCCACGTATTCAGGAGATAGGAAAAGAAGTTAAGTAGAGAGAGATGAGAAACTGAGAAATGAAGAAAGATAAAAAGGAAAAAATAAGAAGAAAAAAATAATAATTAAAAAAAAAGGAATAAAAAAAGAAAAGATCCCCAGGGATCCCACTGGTGTGGCTGTGCAGACCAGGGAAGTGGCTCCCAAATTGAGCAGTACAGCTCTGCTAGAAGGGGCAGAGATGGCACACAGCACCAGGTATTCAGGAGACAGGAAAAGATGGTAAGTAGAGAGGGACAAGAAACTGAAGAATAAAGATAAAAAGGGAAAAAGAAAAATAATAAACAATGAAAAAGAAAAAAGAAAGAAAAGCCCCCAGGGATCCCACTGGTGCGGCTCTGCAGACCAGAGAAGTGGCTCCCAAGCCTCACACTACAACCTGGCAAGAAGGGGCAGAGATGGCACACAGCACCAGGTACTCAGAAGACAGGAAAAGAAGGTAAGCAGAGAGAGACAAGAAACTGAGAAATGAAGAGAGACAAAAAGGAAAAAAAAAGAAATGCTCCCAGGGATCCCACTGGCGAGTTGCACAGACTAAGGAAGTGGCTTCCAAGCTGCACAGTACAGCCCAGCTAGAAGGGGTTCTCAAGCTAAGAAAAGAAAAAGAAAACAAACAAAACAAAAAAGATCCCAAGGATCCCACCAACGTGGTGGCACAGACTGGGGAAGCAGTCCCTCAGCCTAGCAGCACTTCACAGCCTGCCAAGAAAAAGCACAGATGACACACAGAGCCAAGTGTTCGAAAGAAAGGAGGGGGAGGAGGTAAGAAGCAGGGAAGAAACCAAAAGAAGCCAATAAAAGAAACACCAGCAACAAAGAAATGGAACTGAAGGAGCTGGCCGGTGTGAGGGGGTGCAAATCCAAGTGGCAG
>NW_004443955.1:21349649-21352518 GCF_000243295.1 Trichechus manatus latirostris
TGAAAGGCCAGAGATGGGACTTGGCACATAGGCTAGGGTAAAGATACGAAGGTGCAATGGCCCAATTCTAATATTTTTACAGTATACCCTATAGAGTAATGAGAAACATTGGAGAGTATAAGGCAGAGAATGAGGATGGTCCTGTGTTAGAAAGAGCACGTTGAAAGCAGAGAAGAGACTTGATTGGAGACAGAAAATTTGGGGAGAGAAACACCAATCAGGATTCCTGTTACCATAGTTCAGGAGAGAGATGAGCCTCAGGGCAAATTGGGTAAACAAGTGGAGGTGTATCAGAAATTGCTGAAAGATGTTGGACATCTGAGGGATCACTGAGGGAAGAGGGTGTCCCATAAGGGAAACTGGATGCATATTGGTCCAATGAAAAGTACCCAAAAAAGCTCCCTATCTCACAAGTCCACCATCTCTCTGTCAGTTTGTCATACAGTGGTGGCTTTTGTTGCTGGACCCTACACCACTACTATTACCAATACCATCAAGGTCACCTATGGTGGACAGGCTTCAGCAGAGCTTCCAGACTAAGACAGACTAGGAAGAAAAGTCTAGCAATCTCCTTCCTAGAATTAACCAATGAAAACCCTATGCATCACAACAGAATATCGTCTGATATATTGTTGGAAGATGAGCCCCCTAGGTTGGAAGGCACTCAATATACACAGTGGCTGCAACAATGGACTGGGACATACCAACAAATACATGGATGGTACAGGACCAGGCAACGTTTTGTTCTGTTGTGTACAAGGTTGCCATGGGTCAGAGCCAACTTGACCGTAACGAAAAACAATAGCCACCTCATAAGCGTACATGGACCTTACACATGCTAAAAATGGGAACACACATGTATTAACTCAAATGAAACATGTAGATCTCAAAACATTGGAGCAGGGTGCTAATGCTTGGGAGCATGGACGCTCCACCAGGCACTGTTCTGGGCCCTTTGCATGTGCTTTCTCAAGGAACATGGGCCAGGAGCCCACTGGTGTCCTTGGCCACTGACACCACCCGCCACCCCCTTCTTGCACAGACCAGCCCTTGGGATCCGTCAAAAAATGGCCTTCTTTTCCTTGTTTCTCTTACCCAGCAGCAAAATGAATCATGCTTTATGTGACATCAGCCCTATAAATCAATTTGAAGAATTAGAATAGGCCATGCTAGAGCAAAACACAGCCTAGGGGTTCACATCTTCTGTCCTCCCCCCAGTCTTGCGTGGATCCAAAACTGTTCCAGGATTTAGAAATGGAGAGCTCTTAAGCTTCTCCCTAGGACCCTGCTGTGCTTGAATGAGGCTAGATGGCCCTCAGGGATGGCCGTGCTCTTGAAATGTCAGAGGCAGCCCGGCCTCCATAGCTGCCGCTGCACTCTAGTGAGGCCTATTGATTTCAGACACTGTTACAGCAAAACTCGAAGTGTGGGCCTTTGCAGCTTGTCAAGCACTTGGGCGTCTTTCACAAGGGACTTGGCACCAGCAGCCGAGCTGTTCGGTGCCCTCAAAAGCCGAGCCAGGCCCTTGGGGGCTTGTTTCCTCACTCCTGGAGATTCTGATCAATTAGGAAGCCAGCCAACATTTTCATTATTTTAACAAGCGGGCCAGGAGAAAGGAGAAGTTGACGGCAGTGAGAAATGGAAGGCCTTCAGTCATCTGTGTGGACGACATTCCAGCACAATAAAAATGTCCACCCGTTCTGATGTCTATGTCTTTGGTGTTTTTGTTGTTGTTGTTGTTGTTGTTGGGGGTGGGGACAGGGGTGTAGGGGGGTGTGCTCTTCTCTTAGGAATCCTTGGGTAATGCAAACGGTTAATACGCTTGGCTGCTGACTTAAAAGTAGGAGGTTCGAGTCTACCCAGAGGCACCTTGGAAGAAAGGCCTAGCGATCTACTTCCAACAAATCAGCCATTGAAAACCCTATGGAGTACAGTTCTACTCTACACACATGGGTCGCTATGAGTCAGTGTTGCCATGATCAGAGTCAACTCTTCTGCAACTGGTAGCTCACCTTTTGAGAAAGTCTGTATTTATTTAACAGACATTTGTTACCCATTACTGTAGGTAGTGGAGTGGGGAAGAGGAGACGAATAAGGGAAGTCCTTGCCTCAAAGAAACTTGAAATGGAGAAAGGAAAACAGATATGGCTACTTACAAGGAATTAAATGAAAGTGGGTGGGAGAGCCAACACTGGGGAATGTGGCCTGAAAGAGCTTTGGAGCTGGAGTGAGTAAGGATTTTCAGTCCCGTCCCAGGTGTGTTATTAAGGGAGAAAATATTAGAATCAGAAGAGAGGCTGTTGATCTGCCTCCAAGTCAATTCCAACTCATAGCAATGCTACAGGACAGAGTAGAACTACCCCCATAGAGTTTCCAAGGCTGTAATCTTTATGAAAGCAGACTGCCACATCTTTCTCCCTTGGAGCAGCTGGTGTGTTCGAATCGCTGACCTATCTGTTCGCAGCTGAGCGCTCAACCACTCTGCCACCAGGCTCCTTATTTCTGGTTGATGGTAAGTGCTAATATTAAAGAGAGCTCTGAATTTTTAACTCCTCATCAGATTGATCATCTAGCTGGATATTCTCTCCCCACATCTTAAATCCAAACAACACTTGAGTGGTAATATTAATCATAGTATTTCAAATTTTAGAACCTTAAGTTTTGAATACAAGATACGGTTTTCTAGACCCTCTTTGCAAGAAAAGCTGCAGAAAGTGAGAATACAGTGACCTATGAATAGGAATGTGGGCCCTGAGGGGATAGACCAGCAGTGAAGCTGATATTGAAAGTGAACTTGAGGTTTCTTTCTCAATCTCAGAGAACCACAGAAAGAAAAAAGCAGAATTAATGGTGGAAATAAAGTAAGATA
>NW_004443955.1:21353641-21355449 GCF_000243295.1 Trichechus manatus latirostris
TCCAGTATGACCTGATGTTAACTTAACTAATAATATCTTCAAAGACCCTATTTCCGAACAAGTTCACATTCACAGGTACCAGTGTTTATGACTTCAACATAAATTTTAGGGGGACACAATTCAATACATAACACTAGATTTGGGAGATACCAAAATTAATAGAATATAGCTCTTGCTTTCGGAAAGATCCAGTCAAGTATTTCCAGTAATTCCAGTTAAGTTTGATAAATTCTATAATTACTACTAAGGGCGGTGGTGGGTCAGTGGTAGAATTCTCACCTTCCGTGCGAGAGACCGGGTTCACTTCCCAGCCAATGCGCCTCATGTGCAGCCATCACCCAGCTGACCTGCGTCATGCTATGATGCTGAACAGGTTTCAGTGGAGCTTCCAGACTAAGTAGATGCCAGGCAATCTACTTCCAAAAATGAGCCGCTAAAAACCCTATGGCTCACAGTGGTCCAGTCCCATTGTGTGTAGGTCTCCCTGAGTTAGTGACCAATTCAATGGCAGCCACAAAAACAACACAATTACTACATTTAAAAAAAAAAAAAGTACCAGCAAGTGGGGAGGGGACATTTAAAAAGTTTGGGTGCAAAATGTGGCGTTTGATCTGAGTTTTCAAATATGTATAGAAACTTCCAGTCAAAGCAGGCAGCAGAAGAGCATTCCCAATGGAGGGAAAGATGTGCTAAGGTGCAGAGAGACAAGAGTGCAAGGGTGTCTGACAGGCAGTTAGCAGTAGGCACGGTGTGGTGACAGCATTTTGGTTTGGGTGGACCACCAGACACCATTCCACAAAGATGGTCACCAACAGGAAGATCTTGGAGCCAACGATGGGGGTGTTCTCCGACATCGCCACTGTATCAAGCCAGACTCAAACAATTTAAGTAAATTGCCCAAGATCAAGTCGGCCAAGCAAAGAGGAATATCATTTTGCTTAGAGAATTAAACACTACAGCCTCTGGGTTAGGCTGAATTTTTGGTGGACTTTGAAATATTAGGGCATCACTGATGCTGTATTTAAAGTTGGTCATTATTCCTCCACCCATTTATTCAACAGCTTGACATCAGTCCTCGCTCAATGTCAGGTGCCATGTTGGGCGCTGGGAGTATAATTGTGATGGAAATAGACACATAGTGGCTTGGCAATAGAGTTGTGAGGTCAGACAACGTATTAAGTGCAGGCAACTGATAAGCCCCATCGCAAGGGCCCTTAACCTGGCCTGGGAGAAGGGGTCCATGCCTTCGAAATGAAATTGCCATCTTGAATTGCCTTTTCGTACTTCACCAGGTGAGCCCACTTGGATGAGGTCCAAGCAAACCTAATCACCAACATCTTTCTAAGCAGACACTCATCCAGAGTGGCTGCGTCTCCCAAAGACGTGCTTCCCTGTCTGAACACGCACTGACAGGTAGGGATGCAAGTCCTTCCCAATGTGACAGAGCCAATTCCAGAGTCCCTGTTTTCTCTGTCTGTCTAGAGCGACCTTTGGATCATTTCCATAAAACTCTAACTGGAAAGGAAAACAAATGCATTTTCATTGAAAGGAAATTGCAAGGAAGTGACTGACTCCATCGGTTTGTCAGTAGATGGGATATTCAAGTGCAACTGCTCTATGTAATTACCCATCAGGTCTTGAATACAAAGTACTGCTTTCATGAGTTAGACACATTCCATATACAAATGTTGTCATGACATAAAAGGAGAGTTGGACAATGGATTCCATAAGTGGAACGGATGAGTAGTAGAGTTTTTTTCTTTTTTTTGTGCCACTAATTTATCTTATGCAATACGAAGATGTGCATG
>NW_004443955.1:21357789-21360514 GCF_000243295.1 Trichechus manatus latirostris
ACTTCTATAGCTCTGCTGTAGTAGTTACTTTCTTAAAGGTCAAGATTTACATGTTTATTTTGACTGGTGCTTCTTGGCCTAATCCAGATTGAAAAAAAAAAAAACAAAAAATGACACAAGCAGATTAATAGTTTGCAAGTGAAATATTCAGCTCATTTTGGGACATCTCCCAAGAGAACCTTACTTTTTATTTCATTGAAAGGAGGAAGAGTGACATTTCAGTTCAGCGTGGGGTACTCAGGGGGCCAAAAAGCGAGCCCCAGAGAAGAACATCTGGTTGGCAAACACGAAGGAACACGACACCTGCAAAGTCCTCATGGGTTTACTCTGTAACTCGCTGTCCATTATCCACACAAAATATGTTTTGGGACTGGAAACGCGTTGTCCATGCCAAGAAACCCTGGCGTGATAACGCAGCCTGTCTATCTTGGAATTTTCCCCATCCTAGCATGGACAGGCCCTGTGAGCCAAGACAACTTTGGAACACTTATCCGCCTAGCGCCTCTCAGCTGAAATCTCTACAAGTTTGGAACTGGAGCCCGGGAAAGGGGCGTTGGAGGATGAGAGTGTGGAGAATGACGGCTGAGCTTCAGAATAAGCTTATGATATGATTTATTCTTCGTGATGACTTTCTGGTGGGGCTTTCCAGTTCTTAGCCTCTGGAAGGAGTTGCGTGTATCAAAAACAACACCAAAACAAACCATTTGAACACCCACACTTACGGGAAGCTTTACCCGAGGGGCTCAGAGTTCTTCGCAAGGAACAAGTAGGCCTGCCGTGCACAGCTCTATCCTTGGCAACCATAGTTGTCAGTCGCAGCTTAATTTATTGTGCCCGCCTTTGAAGCACGCTTGGCCTGGGAGGACGCATCCCGCAAAGAGACCCAGCTGAAAGCAGCCATGATGGTCCCCATGATAGGAGAATTCCCGCCATAAGTCAAACCCCCTCACTGCCAGAGTCTCCCACACTCAGCACTGACCCCCTCGCCACTTAAGTCAAAATTGCAGCCAGAGTCTGATTCTGCTGGATACAGTAAGCAATACTGGCTTAGGGACAAATTGAAGCGTAGAATCAAGAAGTGAGAAGAGGCATGTGGAAAAATAACAAAACTGACATTTTGCTTGAGTCCCTGCTTTAGGCCAGTCTGAACGATTAGCACTTTTCATGCCTTTTCTCATATAATTCTCATAACAACTCTATTCTCCTTATTTTATGGACTGGAAAAAAGAGGCTTAGAGAGGTTAAACAACTCTCCCAGGGTCAAGTTACTTAGTCGAATGGAAAAAATCTGGAGTCTCAACCCACGTCTGTCTAGCTTTTTTTGCACTCTATCATCTGGCCTTCAAAATGGAAGATGACATGTACTGAGATTCCTTTTCCCTCCAAATTTATTCAGAAAGACCCAGTGTGGTGCTAGTTGCTTATTTGTTTGTTTTAAATGGATAAGCCTGGTCTCCATTCTTTCCCTTAAGCTTCCTTATCTCATTCTGAGAAAAGGAGTAGACTTAAGGAATAGTGAGGTGAGTGTTGAACCAGGAGAAGAAAGAGCTGTGGCCCGACCCTGTCTCTTCCTCCCTGCGCTGGTCACTTTAATCTTCTGTCTTCTGCTCACCCTTGTTTTCCTATGAGAGAATCCAAGAACTCATGAGTTGCAGTACATGATGCAACATACATTTGCTGTATTATTTTAAAACATTCAATTCCAATATAAAAAATAAGAGAAATAGACCAATGAGGATAGAAGAACTTAAGTAGAGAAGAAAGTAACCTGTGAGACGCGTTAGACATAGATAAATAGAGCCCATACGTGCTGATGTAGATGGGACAAATGGAAGGGCCAGGAGGTACCAAACATTTAAAATTACATTAGTATACTTGAGACACTCAAAATTCATGAAGTCTTAAATTGACCACTCATTGGGAACACCCGTTTGGACTCCATGTGTCCACTGCCTAAGAAACACAGATAAAAACATAGCTACTTATCTCGCTAACTGGGGAGCTAAGGCTGTGACCAGGGGGTCTCCTTTCAGGGCCTCACAAGAACAAATATGTGTTTTGGTCACAGGCACCTTCCATCTGTTGGCCCTTTGTCGCATTCTTAACACTGGTCTTCCTTGTAACCATAACACTATGGAGGAAGGCTGAGTCAGAATAGGATTGAGAGACAGACAAAGAAAAAGAGGGAGAGGAAGAGAAAGAACAAGAGAGACAGAGAGGAAGATAAAGAGACAGAGATAGAGAGACAGACAAGAGAGACAGAGAGAAGAAAAAGAGAGACAGAGAGAGAGAATGAGAGAGAGAGATAAAGAGATCAAGGAGGAAGAGATAGACAAAGAGAAAGATGGTGAGAGACAGAGAAACAGAGAGAGGCTGAGAGAGACAGAATATAGTAGGAACACTGCCTAATACAGAACTCAGGGTGTGTGGTCCTTGCACCCTAGCCAGGTGACTTAACTCCTTCCGTGTCTTTCCCCTTACTATTCATTGTGTGTTTTAAATCAATTTATTAAACTCTGTGATTCGATCATCTTAATTTGGTATGTGAGCCTTTTTGGCCCCTGACTTCTGCAGTGGATTGCTTGGTCATGTATTTGAAGGGTACCATTGCATCAAAGTGATTTTCCACGTGACACCTGACTCCCTTTAACATTTTCTGGTTCTAAGTCCTCAAAGGATAAATCTTTGTGGGATGATCCAATGGCAAAGAAATCTAAGTAAACCC
>NW_004443955.1:21361752-21365530 GCF_000243295.1 Trichechus manatus latirostris
GTAGCTTGAAAAGATATCAAAATCAAAAGTCTGGAGAATTGAAGCTGAATGTATTAGGTAGAAAAACTTAACCCAAAGGTTAATGCAAACCTAAAGGAGAGTCACAAATGAGAATGCCCCAAAGGTGTTTTTTTTAATTCTCTAAGCCTATGCCAATCTCAACCTTGCTGTGATTATACCTAAAATTCCCCACTACTGCATACAATCTGTACTTACAAATTCTTTCAGATTATAGTTATTTGGTTATGAACTTGAAATCGTTAGTTGAGGGGCTTAGTGGGAAGAGAGATCATTTAATTGGGCAAGACCGGGACCCTGAGGCGTGGTCTTTCACAAACAGACTAACCCAAAACGCAGCTGCACTGAAACAATGACCTCTAACTGGAAAGCCTTCAGTCATGTGCAAAATGGCCTTTTAATTGACGCAGGGGCCGGGGGTGGGGGGTGCTCCCTGCTTGGGCGTTGTCCACTAGGGAAATTGACTCATACATGCTCCTTGAGCCAGAAGAAGAGCTCTGCATTGAGGTTTCTTGTGGAATGTTTAAGTGAATGTGATTAGCATCCCATCTGCCACAACTGCGATGCTCCCAGAAACTGTGCAACTTAAGAAAATAATAATAATAATGTTGGGTTTATGTTTTGGCTGAACCCTTTGCTCACTGTGTGGCCTGGGGCCAATCAGGTGATTTGCTTGTGTCTTGATAAGTCAAACCAGCTGGAAAATTGAGTAAGAGGCAGGGACCTCACTGGGAAACAGATGCTACAGCTGAGCTGATTTTTTTAGTAAATAATTTGGGGGCCCAAGAGGAGGAGCGAGGGGTGAGTTGTTTTGAATATTCAAGAGCAACTCCAAGCTGAGTAACAGAGAGTGTTTATTAAAACCTCCTTCTAGCACAGCCATCAGAAGTCAAGTCTTATAGCCAACTTGGCTGCCCACTCAGAGACACCATTAGGGCATCCCTTTAAACAGTTTAACCCTTCAAGTAAAGGTCACTTAGGGGTCAAATTTGCTAAAATATCAACTCAGTGAGGCTTTTCCTGGCCCCTATTTTAAATTGCATGCGCCTTCCACCCGGGCACTCCTAACCTTTCACATGTTTTATTTTTGGCCAGCACCTTTATTACTACCTGCATCTAGTGCATATTACTTGTTTATGTTCTCTCACCACTAGAATCTAAGCTCCCTGAAGGAAGGGATGTTTTCCATCTCTTTTACTCCTGTATCCCTAGGGCCAAGAACAGTCCCAATAAATATTTATTCAGGGCTTAAAAGCTGGGAATATTGAGTGTCAAAGTCCAGATACACAGAGAAGCCGCTAGTGTTGGTGTGGCCAGGCTTTAAGTGAGTAGAGTGCATCCCATCAGATGTTCTTGGTGGTGACGGGGAGAGATTACGGGACGCTCCTGACATCACAACAACAGACCTGGAGGACATCCCAGCATCTCTCACCAGGACTTTCACAGGAGACTGTTCCTTCCTCTAAGTTCACCTCTCTCTAATCCATCTTTACCCTGATACCAGCAGGCTCTTTCTAAAATCCCACCCTGAGGCCGTGGTTTCCTAATAATGCTCATTGCCTGTACAGTAAACTCAAAACTCTACATATGGCTATTCTTGATCTGTTCCCAACTGTGCAGTGAAAAATTTAACCTTGCCCAAAAAGAGTTTTGGCCTTTGTCCTTGGCTAGCAATGTGATTTAGGGTGTGGGATTTGGGTCATCCAGTATTAGTGAACCTGAAGACTAAGATCCACCACATGGACAATCAATCATGCCTATACTACGGAGCCCCAATAAAAACTCTGAATACCAAGACTCAGATGAGTTTCCCTGGTTGACAATACTTGTGTATTTTCACATATCAATACTGGGAAAGTAACATGTCTTGACTCACAGAGAGAGGACAATGGAAGCTCCATGTTTAGTACTTATCCAGACTCAACTCTGTGTGCTTCTTCCCTCGGCTAGTTTTAATCTGTATCTTTAACCTATATTAAATAATAACTATGAGTATAACAGTTTTCAATGAGTTCCATGAGTCCTTCTAGCTTGTTATCCACTCTGAGGGTGGTTTTGAGATCTCCCCAAACTTACAATTGTTGTCAGAAGTGAGGGTGGTCTTGTGTGGACTGTGGTCCCTCCAACTGTACAGAAGCCTGAACTCCACACCAACCCACCTTTCAAGCCCTGGTTCCTGCCCATTATACCCTACGTACCAGCCACGCTGCCTTCCCTGCAATTTTCTGAACATGCCTTGCTCTCCACGTCTTCAAATATTGCCTCTGCTCTTCTTTGCTGGAAACTCCTTTTTCACCTTGTCAACAACTACTGGCTTACATGAAAGAGCTCAAACACCAGCTCCTTTCTGAATCTTTCCCTGGTTATTTCTTCCCTAGCAGAGGTCCCTCCTGCATCCTGGGACAACGTCTATAATATTGTGCTGCTTTAGATGGCAATTGCTTGACTGTTCTCTTCGCTACTAAGTAGTTAAGGATAGGAATCTAGTTTTACTTATCTCCATCCTCAGTGCCTATCCCATGGCTAGATAAGTTGGTAAACACATGCATTGGCCCTTTGCCACTACGAATAAATAAAAAATCAAATTCTTTTTTTTTCTCAAGTTTACCTGGAGTTTCATGCACCTTTATAGACCATTTTAATATATCAGATCAGATAAGAAAAAGCTGCTCTAATACTGAAAAATAGCTCATCTTTCTGAGGTTCCATTCAGTGTGACATCCTGTAATTCTCTAAATCCCAGATAGAAAGTGTAGATGAGAAATTGGGATTTCCTTAGCCTAAAGAGTAAAGTAGCACCCCTGGATGGTGCAAACAGTTAAGCACTCAGCTGCTAGCCGAAAGGTTGAGGGGTCAAATCCACCCAGAGGTACCTCAGAAGAAAGTACTGGAGATCTGCTTCTGAAAGGTCACAGTCATGAAAGCCTTATGGATCACAGTCCAACTCTGAAACACATGGAGTCACCATAAATTGTAATTGACTCAACAGCAACTGGGTCTTTTTTTTTTTTAAGGGTGAATGGTCAGCAAAAATAAGGAAATTCTCAATGAGATGGATTGACACAATAACCACAACAATGGACTCAAAGGTACCAACCATCATGAAGATGGTGCAGGACAGGGCACCATTTTGTTCTGTTATATATAAGGTCACCATTAGTCAGAACCAACTCAACAGCAACTAACAAAAACAAAAGGGCTAAACCAAACAGGTCGTTAGGTATACCGTAATATGTTGCTAAGAGTTCAATGCAAAGGTAAAAGAGGGGGAAAGGTGAGGTGATTGTTGAAAAAGAGAGTGAAGGAACCATATTCTTAGGCACAACAGTCCAAAGGAAATTAAGGGCCTAGTGGGATGTACAGCCCCTCCCAACTTCATGCCTTTCCAAGGTTTCTGAGTGCCTTGGGCCTCCTGGTGGCTTCCAAAGTCTCCCCAGCCACCCCCACCAGGGTAAAAGCCCCCTTCTTGGGAGCAGAAGAAATCTAAGAGTAGTTCCATGCTTATACCCCACTTCAGGGTGGGCTCTCCATTGAGAATTGGCCTCTTTGGGCTCTCAGAGGGCAAAAGGTACCGCTGAACCAGCAGCCATCCCTGTGGATTTCAGGAATGTTACAAATATCTACAAGATTTTTCAAGACTCCATTTTACATGCCTGAAAATATGCATATTACAACACATCTTTAAGGGCTGGTCTTTATCTCAAAATAAATTGCTGCTTAGGGGAGAAACATTTTTGAAAACTAATTTGCTTAAAGGTGG
>NW_004443955.1:21366308-21367435 GCF_000243295.1 Trichechus manatus latirostris
ATCCTAGGCAACAGGGTGGAGAAGAGATTGTTGTTACCTTAGCCATTTTTTTATTCAAGATAATGTTTTTGCTTGGGCTGGTTTTGACTCATTGGTCTTTCCAGAGATTAAAAAAAAAAAAAGTTTTATTCCTTTTACTTATACCTCCTTCTTTTAAAGACCTTAATTTATACCAAAGTTTTTAATTTTTGCAAGCTTTTCTTAAGTCCTTTAATCAAAATCCCTGGTAGGTTTTTCTGTGCTAAGGAAAGTAGCCATACTGAGAGCTAGATAAATCACATAAACAAGCTGTTAAAAAAAAAAAAATTATGTCGAAAATTAGCTCATGGCAGGAATAACTAAATACTTCAATTCCGACCACCCTCCCCCCCAAAAAAAACTTTACAAGCTTGAAAAGTCTAAACACCCTCTGAAGCAGATAAACCCTGCTAAACTTCTTTACTTCTGATTGACCAAGACTCTTTCTCCTTTGCTCCTACTGTAGATAGATAGATTGACAGACAGATAGATAGATGGATAGGTAGGTGGGTGGATAAGTAGGTGGGTGGATGGGTGGATGGATGGAGGGGCGGATGGGTAGATGGGTGGATGGCTGGATGGACGGATGAATAGATGGGTAGACAGCTGCTGTCAAGTTGACTCCAACTCATGACAACCTCATGTGCAATGGAACAGAAGGCTTCCCGTCCTGCGTCATCCTCACGATTACTAGCATGTTTGAGTCCATCATTGCAGCTACTGTGCCAATCCATCTCACCAAGGGTCTCCACACCCTTGCTGGCCCTCTACTTCACCAGACATGATGTCCTCCTCTAGCTACTGATTCTTCCTGACGACGTTTGCAAAGCAAGTGAGTCAGACAATGTTCTATTTTGATCCATAAAGTCTTCATTGGCTAATTTTTGGAAATAGATCACCAGGCCTTTCTTCCTAGTCTATCTTAGTCTGGAAGCTCCGCTGAAAACTGTCCACCATGGGTGACCCTGCTGGTATTTGAAATACTGGTGGATACCTTCCAGCATCATAGCAACACGCAAGCCACCACAGTACGACAAACAGACAGATGTTGGTGCTCCTACTTTACAGAATCAAATTACTCTAAGTCAGGCCTGTAAGCTTAAAGTAAA
>NW_004443955.1:21369532-21370440 GCF_000243295.1 Trichechus manatus latirostris
AGTTCCCATGTGGCAAAGTAGAATTGCTCCATAGGGTTTTCAAGGCTGTGATCTTTCACAGGTAGGTCGCCAGGCCTGTTTCCTGAGGGGCTGCTGGATGGGTTCAAACCTCCGACCTTTTGGCTAGTAGTTGAGCACAAACCATTTGTGCCCATCAGGGACATTTCCTTTGGGCTTAGTCTTTTTTTATTTTTAAATGAATTATAACATACACATATAAAGTAAACAAATCTTCAGTGTAAAGCTCGATCAATTTTTTCATAAATATATGCCAATAAATCACTACCCAGATCATGATATAGAATATTCCCAGCACCCAGAAGGCTGTTTTAGGTCAGTCCCTGTGAATATCCACTCCTTAGAGGTAACTACCATTCTGACTCCTATCATTAATTAGCTTTGCCTGTTCTTGAACTTCATATAAATAGAGTTACACAGAATATAGTCTTTTGTGCCTGTCTTCTTTTGCTCATTTTTATGTCTGTTAGACTGATCTGTGTTTCTGCATACACAAACAGTTGTTTTTCTTTTTTTTTTATTTTTTTTGATGTATTCCATTGTATGACTATCCTATAATTTATTTGTCCATTCTACTGTTATGGATATTTAGGTTGTTTCCAGTTTAGAGATAGCATGATCAACATTAATTTGAGTATTCTATACATGTCACACATGCACTTGTTTCTCTTAGGTGCACACCTAGGAGTGGAATTATCCAGTCACAGGGTAGGAGTTTATTTAACTTTAGCAGATACCCAACAAACAGCTTTACAAAGTGGTAGTTCCAACTAACACTCCCATCAGCAATGTCTGAGAGTCCCAGTTTGAGCAAGAATTCTAGATGTAAGTTCTTAGCATTTCAGGGGGTAAACTGAGGGTACATCCCAAGCGAACAGAGAAACTTGCAC
>NW_004443955.1:21375934-21377894 GCF_000243295.1 Trichechus manatus latirostris
GTGATGTGTCTCCAGGTGGGAGCATTCCTCCCTTTGGAACTAAGACCTCTAGACCCGCAGAGCTTAAGGTAGCAGGGACAGGAAGCAAAAATCTGGTGAGTGGCTCACTAGGGGTAATAGTGAGTGGTGCCACTCCCATTTCCACCCCTTGATTCCTGGACCCATGAATCCTAGCTATGGGAGAAACAGCACCATATATCGGACCCGGGGTGAGAGCATATACAGTCTCCTGGAGAACATTGCCCCAACACTGCAAGGTATTACCACATAGCTGGCCCAATAATTGTGTCTTTAGGAGACCATTCCATTGTTCTATCAAGCCAGCTGCTTCAGGATGATGGGAAACATGGTAAGACCAGTGAATTCCATGAGCATAGGCCCACTGCTGCACTTCATTTTCTGTGAAGTGAGTCCCCTGATCCAAGGCAATGCTGTGTGGGATAACATGACAGTGGATAAGATATTCTGTAAGTCCATGGATAGTAGTTTTGGCAGAACAATTGAGTGCAGGGAAGGCGAATCTATATCCAGAGTAAGTGTCTATTCCAGTAAGGACAAAACGCTGCCCTTTCAATGATGGAAGTGGTCCAGTGTAATTAACTTGCCACCAGATTGCTGGTGGATCACCTCGAGGGATGGTGCCATATCGGGGACTCAGTGTTGGTGTCTGCTGCTGGCAGATTGGGCACTCAGCAGTGGCTGTAGCCAAGTCAGCCTTGGTGAGTGGAAGACCATGTTGTTGGGCCCATGTATAACGTCCATTCCTGCCACCATGGCCACTTTGTTCATGAGCCCATTGAGCAATGATGGGAGTAGCTGGGGAAAGAGGATGACTGGTTTCCACAGAACCCATCATCCTATCCACTTGACAATCTTAATCATCACAATAACTAAGACAGAATTCGGTACAAGAAGAATATGATGCTGCTCTAACAGATCCCTAAAATGTGGAAGTGGTTTTGGAATTAGGTAATGCGTACAGGCTGGAAGAGTTTTAAGGTGTCTAATAGTCAAAGCTTAGATTTCCTTGAAGAGACTGTTGGTAGAATTATGGGCGTCAAAGGCAATTCTGGTGAGGGCTCAGAAGGAAGTGAGGGGAGCTATAAAGAAAGTGTCTATAGTCTTAGAGAATACATACAGTGCCAGCAACAGAATATTGCTAGAAATGTGGATGTTAAATGTGCTTCTGGTGGGGCTTTAAAAGAAAATGATGAACATGTGATTAGACAATGGAAGGAAGGTGATGCTTTTTATGCAGTGGCAAAGAACTTGTCTGAATTATGTTCAAATGTTTGGTAGAAGGTAGAACTTGTAAGCGACGAACTTAGATATTTGGCTGATGAGATTTCTAAACAAGATCTAAGGGGGCACGTGGTTTCTCCTTGCCACTTACAGTAAAATGCAAGAGGAAAGAGATGGACTTAAAAATGAACTGTGCAAAATGAAAACAGAACTTAAAGATTTGGAAAATTCTGTTGTACGAGCTAAGGATATGTGTTCTAGAATGTTCACGGAGGACATGGCTACACAATCTTCTGTTAAAGAGATTAAGCCTGTGACAGATGGATCTAACCAACTACCACAGCAGAAAACCCATCAGCTTAGACTGAAGGGGACAGAAAAAGAGCAAAAGGAAAGAACACTGGCTACCTCTCAGAATTCTACAGGCAGGAAACAGGCCAAAACTGCTATATCTGTTGTTCTCCAAGAATAGAAAATGACCGTCCTTGGAGCAGTTCAGAGATCAGCAGAACTGTTGGAAGGAGCACAGGAAGCAGGGTCTTACTAGTTTCAAAGGATGGAGTCACGGTCTCCTGGATCTCGAAGGGTAGGGCCACAGCCTCCTAGGTTTCAAAGAGTCAGATCTTTGCCAACTCAGTTCAGGAGTGTGGGGCTGCCATTAAGGTGTGCCGGGGGATGGGCTACTGCCAAAGCTGAGGGGGTGGGGCTGCCATGTCCA
>NW_004443955.1:21378532-21381373 GCF_000243295.1 Trichechus manatus latirostris
GGGAAAGTGTTGTCTTTGCAGAATTAGTGTAGGGTATGTCTCAAGTCGATCTCTTTTGAGATACAAAAGAGATTAAACAAGCAAAGAAGTGAGCAGAGATGGGGTAAGACAGATGGAAATTTCCAAGGAACCAGGAAGCAGAAGCTAAAGAGACAAGGACCTTTCTCAAGAGCCCACAAAGAAAGAAAGCCTTCCCCTAGAGCCAGTGCTCTGAATACGGACTCCTAGCCTCCTAAAACTGTGGGAAAATAAACATCCATTTGTTAAAAGCCATCCACTTGTGGTATTTCTGTTATAGCAGCACTAGACAACTAAGACAGGCAGTCTTCTCATTAAAATTATTTACGGCTGCAAAATCAGCAGGGCTTAGGTCACCAAGAGCCCAATTCAATATCTGAATATAAATAAGCAGCCTTCTGCCCAAGGGGCAGAGGGGAAGCCCTCTTCACCATTTACAGAGGCATGCAGTCACAGAGGGGGCTGAAGTTTTGATGCTCAGCTTTAATTTATGTCTCATGATCCAGGAAAATGGGGTGACCTAAAAATCCTTGTGTCATTCCGTTGACCACCAATGTCAAATGTATCTGGAAGAAACAGCAATGCTAATGACTACCCTCCCCCTGTTAAAAAATATAATAAGTTCATCTTTCTCTTCATGGGTCAATCCAAGACCATTCCAGCTATTATTTTCTCATTATTGCCTATGTCTAAGAGTAACCTTGTAGCTACACAATACCAGCAGGGCCGTTACATTTCAAGTGTCTGTTGGAATTTAGACTCAGTTGTAACCCTACACCTCTCATACTGACCTCCAAGGCAGGAAATGGGTGTACTCTGCTTATAGAGGAAGTGAATTATGCCCCAGAGGCCCTAGGTCACAAACTGACATTCCATTCTGTTTGTGTGCAAAATGATTCCTTTTTTCCTCACCATTTTGCAGTTGACACCAGTAGGCAGTGATTTCATTGACCTAAAAGTGAAGTCTCCAGACTTGTCTTTTTAAGAGGGAAAGATTATTAAAAATATATATAAATTATGGTCAGTCAAGAGATACTTGGCTTATTACTCATGGCCCACAGCTTTCTCAGTATGTGGCCTAGTCTTCTGTTAAATGGTTCATCAAGATGCTTGCCAGAATGTGCTCCATGTATTGGAAATATTTATCTTTTGTTGTTGTTGTTGTTGTTTTAAAAGCCCTCAACTCCCCAGTCTGAGGAAAAAATGGAATTAAAGGGATTGTCTGTGAGGTGAAGTCTAATATTCCATCTAAAAATCTCTTTTTAAGACTATGAATGTCAATGTTGGCTTCAGATGTCTAACACTTACTCCTGTGTTTAAGCACAATTTTTTGAGAGTGCTAGGCAAGTTACTCTCTTTCTCCAGATCTGTAATCAGATCACAAAAAAGTTGTAGAAAAACCATCCGAGACATCCAGGAAAAGGTATTTGTGATGATTTACTTCAAAATGAAAGAATTTGGTCACACCCCTAATGGACACAGGGTTTCTTTTTAGAGTGATAAAAGTATTCTAAATTGATCGTGGTGATGGTTGCATAATTCTGTGACTATACTAAAAACCTTGAGTTGTATACCTTAAATAAGTGAAGTGTATGGTATCTGAATCATATCTCAATAAAGCTGTTATATTAACAAAAAGAATTAAGTCACAATTATACTTCAATTATAATAGAATTATTTTTAAGAGTTAAGCAATACAACTACTTTTATAATATGACTACAGTTTGGGAAGGAAGTATTTGAAAAGATAATAACAGCAATTTGACTACCTCAGCAACAATCATTTAAAAATATTCCACTGGAATAAAGAATCCATTTTCTATCTGTGCATAGTTATGCAACATTATATTGTTATATTATTGTTGCTGTTTTATTTAGCCAACCTACATGCGTATCGACAACCATATGGGTCATACCAGTCAGATCCTGTCGTGCACGGGGTCTCCATGAGTCAGGGGCCGACTCAATGGCAGCTAGCAACAACGACAACATGCTTATTATACAGATAATCTCAGTGAAGAAAAAGTGACCCCTTATCTTAACCTCTCAAGGAGCCCAGGTGGCACAGTCGTTACAGCATTTTGGCTGCTAACCAAAAGATCAGCAATTCAAACCCACCAGCCCATGTAGCAGGGAGAAAGATGTGGCAGTCTGCTTCTGTATAGATTTACAGCCTTGGAAATCCTGTGGGGCAGTTCTACTCTGTCTTGTAGGGTTGCTATGAGTCGGAATCAACTCAACGGCGGTGGCTTTATCTTAACCAGGTCAGTATCTGTCCACAAAACCCAGGGCAGTGAAAGGGCAGCCAGTAAGTGTTAGGGGAGGGAGTCACAGCTCCATCACATCAGTAAGACTGTCTGAGTTACCTAAGGCTGCTGTGACACAAACCACAAAGTGGGGGGCTTTCACGAACAGAAGTTTATTGTCTCACAGTTCTGGATGCTACAGTGCTGAATTCAGGGTGTCAGTAGGGCCATGCTCTCTCTTTCAGCTCTAGAGGGAGATCCTTTCCTGTTTCCTCCCGTCTCTGGTTGCCCTGGGCATTTTCAGCAATTTGTTGGCTTGCAGATGTATCTTCACATGGCATCTATCTTGCTTGTGTGTGTGACCCTCTCTATGCTGGTTCTCTTATAAGACACCACTCTGAAGGGCTGTTACACTGGTCATCGTGAGTTGGGCCAATAGTAGCAGACAGACTGATGGTGGGGGTGCCAAAGGCAGAGAAGGGTGCACGCACAGGCCTAGAAGGGTCGTCTTCTAGCGCGGCAGAGAAAGAGCTGAGAGCTGTCCTGGCTGGAAGCTGCGGAAGCTGTCCCGATTGAC
>NW_004443955.1:21382214-21383696 GCF_000243295.1 Trichechus manatus latirostris
GATTTCCCACTCATAGTGACCCCATGTGACAAAGTAGAACTTCCCCATACTGTTTTCTTGGTTGTAATCTTTACAGAAGCAAATTGCCTGGTCTTTCTCCTGTGGAGCTGCTGGGTAGGTTTGAACTACCAACCTTTAGGTTAGTAGCCTAGCACTTAATTGTTGCACCACCAAGGCTAGTGCCAAAAATCAAACCCTTTGCCATCTAGTCGATTCCAACTCATAGCGACCCTATAGGACAGACTAGAACTGCCCCATAGGGTTTCCAAGAAGTGGCAGGTGGATTCGAACTGCTGACCTTTTGGTTAGCAGACAAGCTCTTAACCACTGCCCTACCGGGGCTCCACCAGGGCTAGTAGCCTCCATAAACCCAGGCACTGACATATATGCTGTTATGGGTCATCTTTGTGAACATGCTACTGACTCAGTAACAGCAGGGGAATCGTCAGACTGTCTCCTGGAGTTTATCCTGATGCAGCCATATTCTATTATTCAGCACTATTATGACAGTTGCTCTGCATTTAAAAGACATTCATTTTATTAGCTTTGTAATCTTGGGTACTTAACTTCTCTGTACCTCAGTTTCCTCATTGTAAAATGGTGATAATAGAACTTTTCTCATAGAATTTTATGAGAATTAAATAAAGTAAAACATGCAAAGCATCTCATACTAGGCCTGACACACACAGGGCTTTGAGGTATTGTTGTTGTTAGGTGCCGCTGAGTTGGTTCCAACTCATAGCCACCCTGTGTACAACAGAATGAAACACTACCCAGTCCTGCACCATCCTCACAATCCTTGTTATGCTCGAGTCCACTGTCACAGGCACTGTGTCAATCCATCTCTCGTTGAGGGTCTTCCTCTTTTTCCACGACCCTCTACTTTACCAAGCATGATGTTCTTCTCCAGGGACTGATCCCTCTTGATAACAGGCCCAAAGTATGTGAGACATAGTCTCGCCATCCTTGCTTCTAAGAAACATTCTGGTTGTACTTCTTCCAAGACAGATATGTTCGTTCTTTTGACAGTCCATTCAATATTCTTCGTCAACACCGCAATTCAAAGGTGTAAATTCCTCTTCGGTCTTCCTTATTCATTGTCCTGCTTTTGTATGCATATGAGGCAACTGAAAACACCAGGGCTTGGGTCAGGTCACCTTAGTCTTCAAGGTGATATCTTTGCTTTTTTAACACTTTAAAGAGGTCTTTTGCAGCAGATTTGTCCAGTGCAATGCGTCGTTTGATTTCTTGACTGTTGCTTCCATGGGTATTGATCGTGGATCCAAATAAAATGAAATCCTTGACAACTTCAATCTTTTCTCCATTTATCATAATGTTGCTGACTGGTCCAGTTGTGAGGATTTTTGTTTCCTTTATGTTGAGGTGTAATCCATACTGAAGGCTGTGGTCTTTGCTCTTCATCAGTAAGCGCTTCAAGTCCTCTTCACTTTCAGCAAGCAAGTTTGTGTCATCTGCATAACG
>NW_004443955.1:21390281-21392993 GCF_000243295.1 Trichechus manatus latirostris
CTTTTCACTTTTTCAGAGCAGCTCCCCATGACCCCAGGAATACACCCCAGGCCCCTGTTATATGTCCACATAATGCCTTGTACTCTGCCTTCCTAGCATTTATCCCAGTCTGCATTTATTTACCTTTCCATGATTATTTATGTCTGTCTTCCCACTAAACTAGCCTTGATGAGGGATCTTATCTCCCTCACCACTATAGTCCCAACCCCAGCATGCTTCCTGGAGGTCGAGGGAAGAAATCACTGCAATCTCCTGAACAACCACCATCCTCCATATTTGGTACTACTTTACCAGGTGCTTATAATAATCTGGAATGAAGCAAACTACCAGCGGTGATGAGCATATGTGATGGATGGCAATTCACGGGCTTCACTGTAAGACCAGATTCCTTGTTCTCATCATAACAGTCCAATTTGCTTGGCGTTTTTGTATCCTGGATTTTGGCAGCTGTAATCTAAAGGAAGGAGTCCGTGGATGACACAAAAAGTTGACGCACTTGGCCCCTAACCCAAAGATTGGAAGTTACAGTTCACCCAGAGGCACCTTGGAAGAAACGCCTGAAGATCTACTTCTGAAAATCAGCCATTGAAAACACTATGGAGCACAGCTGTACTCTGACACACACAGGGTCACCATGAGTCAGAGTTACTCAACGGCAACTGGTTTAATCTAAGGAAAGAGCATAGTTCTTGGAATCAGCACCCATAAACCATGTCCTTGCTCTGCCACTTTCTGGTTAGGTGACTATATCCAAGTCTCTTCAATGCTCTGAGCCTTAGTTTTCTCACGTACAAATAATAATATAAGCTTCCATTACTTGGTGAACACTCTGAGCCACATCCTGGGTTACTCTCTTAATATACGTTACTTCTAATCCTTACAAAACCTCTTACAGGCAAGTATTATTTTGTCCCCATTTTAAAGATTAAGAAACTGAGTCTCCAAGAGATAAAGTAACTTGTCCAGGGTCACACATCGAAAACATAGATGAGTCAGGTTTCAAGTTTGGGTCAGTCTCCCTCCAAAGTCTAACCTCTTCTTACTAAAATTCACTGCCTCCCTTCTAAAGCCCCCGCTGATGCCTGTTTTGGGAGAAACATAAGCTCCCACAGGTGGAAGCGGAAGGAGCAGTAGTGAAAGGAACCAGAGGCGTGCACGGTCCTCCAGGGCCGGTTGTGTGAAATCAATCCCCAGGCGTGCCCCCCGCCTGCGTGTGGCCGCCATCCAGTGAGCAGCCAAACTGACAGTGTCAGCACCCATCCCTTCAGGCTCCTGGGTCTTTAAGTCATGTTCATTTGTAAGGCACGCAAACACGTTCCTCAACACAATCAAACACAGCCAGACAGACTGTCCCAGGACCCAGTGCGAGTGAGAGAGCAGTCAGTCCTTCCAAAGTGCCTGCCGGTGCAGTGGCTGCCCTGAGGACTGATCAACTGCTCTGCCTCGAGTTCCTGTTAATTTAGAATTCATTACATCTCTCTTTCCATGAAAGATACACCAATAGCTGCCCTTGACAGCTGTTTTCTCTGGGGTCATTCTTTCTATCCGCCCATCTACTCTTTCTTTGCGGATTTGAGCAATGTAATGTTAGTACTATCAATTTCATTCAACCCTTCCAGTTTAGTCTGCAGGGACTGGGGAGGCAGCCAAGCCAAGTGCTCTTAACTGTTTGTGCACTGGGCAAGCCAGAGGAGGGAGAAGTACACAGAGAGCAAGGTTTAAAAAAAAAATGAAAAACACGCCTAGCAAAGAATCTGTAGAAAGTAGGTAAAGAACTGAGGATGGCAAGAAGCAACCTATCATGTTCAAGTCAACTTGATCTGTTCCACTTGCTGCGTCCAGTGGGCGGCTCGAAAGCTGCACACCTCGAATGGGATGCTTAACTACCCAAGTGCAAAGAGCAGATTACCAAAGCCAGTTGCCGAAGAGTCAATTCTAACTCCCGGTGACCCCATGTGTCAGTAGAACTGTGCTTCATTGGGTTTTCAATGGCTGATTTGAGGTGCCTCAGGTGGACCTGAACCACTAACCTTTTGATTAGCAGCTGAGCATGTTAACCATTTGCACCACCTGGGAACTCAACATATTATTTGCCCAGTCAAAGAGTGAGTCCATTCCCTTTCACCTCTATGTTGTTTAATTTGGCAATTTCATTTTGGATAGGTCCTGGAGCCCCCACCTGAATGGTGGAGAGCATTCCTACACCACAGGATGCTGAGCAGGGAGGTGTGAAGGGTGAACTCAGGTTTTCTGAGAATCAAGGGACGTGGTCAGCATTTGAAAAACACTATCTCATTTAGGGGGCAGTGGTGGTTCAACAGCAGAATTCTTTCCTTTTATGTGAGAGGCTTGGATTCCATTCCCTGTCAATACACCTTAAGCACAGCCACCACCCATCTGTCAGTAGAGGCTTGCATGTTGCTATGATGCTGAACAGGTTTCAGTGGAACTTCCAAACTAAGATGGACTAGGAAGAAAGGTTTGGCGCTCTAATTCCAAAAATCAGCCAATGAAGACATATGGATCTGAATGAGCCATTCCTGTCATGCATGAGGTTGCCATGAGTTGGCGGCCAACTCAACAGCAACTAACCATACCAATGTCTCATCTAAGCCTCACGATAACCATGAAAGGTAGATACAATTCTCCCCATTTTTCAGATGAGTAAACTGGGGCTCTCTGAGTTTCAGTAACTTGCCAAAAGCCATGCAG
>NW_004443955.1:21394511-21396107 GCF_000243295.1 Trichechus manatus latirostris
GCAGTGCTAGTAAAAGGCAGAGACTCTTGAGTAAGATGAGTGAATTAAGAAGACAGTCCTGAGTCATGGTCAGTGGTGACAGATACTAAACACTAAGGAGAAGTCAGTTTTATGCTATGCCAAGAGGCTTGGGATTCAGTATACTTAGGCTATGTCATGTCTCAGTTATGTCATTGCCATATGCACATGACTTTACCTCTCTAGACTTCAGTTTTCTTATCTGTTAAATAGGGAGATAAAAACAATACCTGTCTGGTAGGATTTTTGTGAAGATCAATGAGATAATGCATGCAAAGCACTTAATTAGCACCAGGTCTAGAGAAAACACTGAAAAAAATAAAAGGTATCCTTTTTTGGTAAAGATGATGCTGTGGCCAGTAACAAGCATTTTGCTTTAGTTGGAAAGTGTGATGGTTAAGACTGTGCATCAACTTGGCTGAGCTGTGATTCTCAATGGTTTGACAGTCACGTGATGTTGTGATTACTTCAATGTTGAGATTTGATTTCATGTGATCTCCCTCATGATGGAATCTGCTGTGAATAGCCAATCAGTTGAAAGGGAGTTTCCTTGGGCGTGTGGCATGCATGGAATATAAGTGGACATTCTGGCAGGGCTCGTGGGCTTTTGCTTGCTCTGCATCCTGCAGCTGGCCCCGTTCACCTGACTTCCTGTTCTTGGGACTTGAGCTAGCAGGTTACTTGGGGTCTTGCCTACTGATCTTGGGATTCGTCGATCTTCGCAGCCTGTGAGAAACAGCCCTGCTCTCTGACCTGCCCATCTGGAGTTCATCAGCCCCAGTGGCTCCATGAATCAGGAGAGGCCTGTATCCCAGACCACAGACTTGAGACATTCCAGCCATTCCAGTTGAGCCATTTCCTTTATATAAATCTCTATGTATATATTTACATGCTTTACTGATTTTGTTTCTCTAGAGAACCTAGCCTAAGACAGAAAGTAATAATCAGAGATTTAAACTAATCCATCCAGAAATCTTCGGCCAGTCTCCTTTGCAGCCAATGGGAGAAGGGTTTGAAACAGTTGGGGTCTGGCATGCTATCTGTGGCCATATAAGAAAGTGACACTAATTGGCTTACCTCCTTGCCCTCAATTTATGAGCAAAAGACTCACCAAGTAAAATGGCCAGACAAACACAGGACAGAATATCCCTCACTCTAGCTGCACTGGCAGCTCCTCAGAGTCAACTTTACGTGGTCTGATGGTCCTCAATCCAACTGGATGGCGTGCTCCTTCAGGGCTGGAGTTTGCAAATGGAGCACAAGGCCTGGCTACAATATGCCCTCAGCAACCAATTACCGAGAGGGCAGTGGTGGTTCAGTGCTAGAATTCTTGCTTTCTGTGCAAGAGACCTGGGTCCGATTCCTGACCAGTACACCCCAAGCCCAGCCACCACCTGTCTGTCAGTGGAAGCTTGTGTGTTGCTATGATCCTGAACAGGTTTCAGTGGAGCTTCCAGACTAAGATGAACTAGGAAGAAAGGCCTGGTAATCTACTTCTGGAAATCAGCCACTGAAAACCTTATGGATCACAATGGTCCAATCCCCTTGTGCGTGGGGTCCCCCTGAGTCAGGGTGACT
>NW_004443955.1:21396207-21397034 GCF_000243295.1 Trichechus manatus latirostris
CTTACCTCCCTCGTGTCACTGCAGAGGCCCGGCACTCATCCACCAGCCTGCAGAACCTGCTAATGTGAGCCGGCCTTCATTTCTTAGTGAGGATAACTCTCCCCCCGCCCCAGTCAGGAGACAGCTCTGTTAGCTCTGGGCAGGCTGGAGAGGGACTTGTGGCACTTCCACGTCCTTGGATAAGGGAGTGGAAGTGCCTGGGAAGGAATGGCTTGAAATGACACTGACACGGTCTCCACCGACAGAGATCTGGAGTGTGGTAAAGGATATCCCGAGTGCTGGGAATCTGAATGAAGGCAGGAGGCTGAGCAAACACAAAGCAGTTTTCCCACCCACAGAGAATGGTGGGGTACAGACCAGCACAATCACTAAATACAGTCCCACAGTAAGAACTGCTCAGGTGTAGCTAAGGAGCCCGTGATGCCAATGATCGGCCAAAGGAACACTGAAGACCAGAGGGGCTGCTCTGGACAACGTCAAAGCCTCCTTCCTGCAGGCTTTACCCAAAAGTCAAAAGAAATTGCACCTTCAGATATAATGGTAGATTATGACCATTCTCCCCTAAGCATGCATCTTCCTGGTCTCCTTATGCCATGGACCTGTTGGTCAACTAATGTGGTCACTTAAAAAACGGCAGAGCTAGGTCACTGCCGTGAACTACTTCAACAGTACCCTGCTTCATCAGCCAAACGCAGCTCAGATGAAATGAGACTGAAACTTCCACAGAAAGCTTGGCCATTTGTGTTCAATTTCCGACCAAATAATAAATGTAGAACTCACTCAAACCCCCAAAAGGAAAGGGACTGACATATATTGAAAGCGTTCTG
>NW_004443955.1:21398390-21400178 GCF_000243295.1 Trichechus manatus latirostris
GTATAATGGCAGACTAAAAATGAACACCTACCCGTGGATACCCCTGAGAATGGCAAAGGCCCTGAAAACTTTAGCCCCCCAGAGGTCATCACTACATTTCAGCCCAAGACGTTGACTGATGTCATGGTAGTGAGCTTGCGTTACCAAGAAAATATTAAATTATGCTACATTCTACTTAAGAAAACAAGAATGTACAAAACATATTTGAGAGACAGTTCCATTCATGAAGACCGAAACGGCTTTTGCTTTCAAGGTGGTGAATTAGGTTACTAATAACTTCACTATGTAGAATAGATATAGCAGAAATACCGGATTAAAAAAACAAAACAAACAAATGAAAAAGTGTTAGTGCACATATAGGTCTGGGCAACCAGAACTCTTCAATATGAAGAAAATGAAAGGAGATGTGTTCTTTGATGTACTGGCTAATGGCGAGACTCAGGCCAGGCCAAGTAATCTTACCTGTATGAGAAAGTCCGTTGTTTCTCCTCAGCCTGGCAGGTGCAGCAACCAAGGCTGGCGTGCCAAGGCTGCCAAACCCGATTTCCAGTTAGTAACATGGGTAGGGGCGGATTATCCAACAGGCCCCACACATGGGTATGAAATTGGTCACTAACGATTAGTAAGTAAGCACAAGTAAGCCTCTGCTTACCTTGCTTACTGGGTCATTTGCCCCTGTCAGGGTTTGTAAACTTAGTTCTAGATCATATCAGTCATCTATCTCCATTAAATGTGAGTACTTAACTGGAAATTCTGAACAGATCCCTGGTCTTTAAACTTCTTTCATTCAATATGATCATTTCTTGAGAATCCTGGGTGCTGGGAGGAAGTAAATAAAATAACTGTACAGCAAAGCAGGAAATCTCTTTCCCAACCACGCTTATCAGAGGCCTCTCCCCTCCCCTGGACAGTCCAGATACAGTTTATTTTAGGATTAAAAAAAAAAAAAAGTAAACAAAGCAAAACTCAAGTTGGTGTTTGTCCTGTCATCCAATGGATGAGCCAACTGTGAGGAAAAATCAAAGGGCACTAAACAGGACCGTGTTCCCTAAGACCGACAGAAAAGCTGGGCGGGATCCTGGCTGGGGAGGGAGTAAAGCTCCTCAGTGAAGGCCGACTTCACACAGCAGCTCTAAGTCCTTGGAATGGGGTCACCTCCTTTGGCTACCAAAGTTTCCTCATGTCATCCTCAGGAATGTTTTCAGAGCACGCAATTTATAACCACACTTTCTAGAGCAAACACATTTTTTAAATAGCCTGGGTGTTCTTCATACCCTTTGGTCAGAAACCCATGAAACTCAAAGTTATTTTCCAAGTGTACACAGGCCTGGTAACTTGAGGATCCACCTAGAGGGTGAGGTAAATACTGTCAGCCCAGTGGGCTTATCCCAAATCATACAATTTTTAACTTTTAAGCAAACATATCTCTTTAATTTATAAACTCTTCATTTAAAAGTCAGCAACAATTAGACTGTCCAGAACTAGTGCGATCACAGCAGTCTCTAGATATAGATTATAGATATAGATTGTCATGCTTCTGGTCACCAACGTCAGTCACAATCCCTGGGAAAGGCCACTCCATAAAGGAATGACTTGGTTTCCTACTGTAGCAGAAATAACATAAGTGGGTGGCTTTAAAGAACAGAAATTTATTTTCACAAATCTAGAGGTTAAAAGTCCAAATCAGCATCTCAGCTGCACTCATTCCTTCCTGTAGGGGTCCCCGGTGCTCCTTGGCTCATTGGCTTGTAGATAATCCTCACATGGCGTCTGTTTCTCTTGCCCCCC
>NW_004443955.1:21400278-21402145 GCF_000243295.1 Trichechus manatus latirostris
AGGACAGGTAGAATGAATGAGGAAGCTATGGCTCAGAGAATGTAAGAATTATCTACGTGATTCCAGAAGCCAAATTCTCACCCAAGCTGAACAGTCTCTCTGTTCCTGGCCAGTGTTAACCAGTTACTGTCAAGTTGACTCCAACTCATGGCCATCCCATGTGTGTCAGAGTAGAACTGTGCTCCATAAGGTTTTCAATGGCTGATTTTTTGGAAGTAGATCACCAGGCCTTTCTTCTGAGGCACCCAGTGGACTCAAACCTCCAACCTTTCAGTTAGCAGCTGAGTGTGTTAACGATTTGCACCATCCAGGGAGTCCAGGATTTTGCTGCTCATGTGAGGCTGAAATGTACCCAAGGCTGCAAATCACAACCTCAGGCACATATTCCTCTAGCAAAAATATAATGAATCAATGGTTAAATTCGATTCCACAACTGGTGCTATAGTTCAGCAGTATTATTGGTTAGGAAAGTCTTCATAGATCAGCGTAGAAACATAATGATCCTTGTTTCCGGGTTCAAAGGATTAATTCTCAGAATTTTAGATCTCCAAATGTTCCAAGAACTTCACAGATCTAGCTCATCTAATCTTCATAACAACCCTATGAAGTGGTAAGTATTATTATCATTCCCATTTTAGAGGGGAGGAAACTGAAGCACAGAGAAAGTGAAATGGTCCAAATTCACAGGATTTGAACTCCGCAGTCTAGCCCCAGAGGCCCATGCACTTAACTGCTGCATAAAACTGCACGTTACTCAGAAGTTCATACACTTTGTTCAGAAGAAACTTAGATAAAATCACCTGGAAAAGATCTGAGAGAAATCTACTATGATTGTCTTACTTTTAGATGAGAAAAATAGATGTTCCTTCCCAACTTATTTACTCTTAGTTTATACACAATTCTAACAAGTTCTCTTCTTTCCCAATAAAAATACACAGAAAACGGTAAAGAGGCAGGAAAGCTAGCATACATTAGCTAACAGCCTGGTACATTAGGAGAACAGCCAAAAAAAAGGGGGGAGTATAATGGCAGACTAAAAATGAACACCTACCCGTGGATACCCCTGAGAATGGCAAAGGCCCTGAAAACTTTAGCCCCCCAGAGGTCATCACTACATTTCAGCCCAAGACGTTGACTGATGTCATGGTAGTGAGCTTGCGTTACCAAGAAAATATTAAATTATGCTACATTCTACTTAAGAAAACAAGAATGTACAAAACATATTTGAGAGACAGTTCCATTCATGAAGACCGAAACGGCTTTTGCTTTCAAGGTGGTGAATTAGGTTACTAATAACTTCACTATGTAGAATAGATATAGCAGAAATACCGGATTAAAAAAACAAAACAAACAAATGAAAAAGTGTTAGTGCACATATAGGTCTGGGCAACCAGAACTCTTCAATATGAAGAAAATGAAAGGAGATGTGTTCTTTGATGTACTGGCTAATGGCGAGACTCAGGCCAGGCCAAGTAATCTTACCTGTATGAGAAAGTCCGTTGTTTCTCCTCAGCCTGGCAGGTGCAGCAACCAAGGCTGGCGTGCCAAGGCTGCCAAACCCGATTTCCAGTTAGTAACATGGGTAGGGGCGGATTATCCAACAGGCCCCACACATGGGTATGAAATTGGTCACTAACGATTAGTAAGTAAGCACAAGTAAGCCTCTGCTTACCTTGCTTACTGGGTCATTTGCCCCTGTCAGGGTTTGTAAACTTAGTTCTAGATCATATCAGTCATCTATCTCCATTAAATGTGAGTACTTAACTGGAAATTCTGAACAGATCCCTGGTCTTTAAACTTCTTTCATTCAATATGATCATTTCTTGAGAATCCTGGGTGCTGGGAGGAAGTAAATAAAATAACTGTA
>NW_004443955.1:21402335-21405155 GCF_000243295.1 Trichechus manatus latirostris
TAATATTCCTTGGTGCCATCTTACCTGTCTGTCTTACCTGTCCCCCTTTTAGCTTCCCCTCAGCAGAAGCATCAACATCCATCAACATTCAAGAAAAGGATTTTTTTAGGAATCCTATGACTTCTGTTTAAAATAGCAAATGCGTACACTCCTCTTTTCCTACCAAATTCCCAAACAGATGAAGTTGAATACACAGACACACACAGACTATGACTGACAAGCAACATATTGGTAAACTGAGAGTCATTTAGAAATTTCAGCTAATGTATAAGGTTGATTTAGTGAAAACAACCAGAGCTGTTCCATTTCTTACCATATGAAATAAAGTTGCTTTGCCTTCTTTTAAGAAAGTAAGAACAGACTTTATCCCTCACCCTCTGCAGTGCCCCCAGTCAGAGCCTCAGGATCCATCCAAACAGAACGTGGGTCAGCTGTCTCTCTACCGCATAGTTGATGCCTTGGAAGTGGTCGTCTGGTACTCTAGCCCATCAGCCCTGTTCACTTTGCTACCGCCATTTGACCACTGAAACTCCAAGTAAAGAAGAGACCCAGGTAGTGGGCCCAAAGATGTTACATGAAAATAGCTTCCCTTGCAGTAAAATCCTGCTAAAAATTCAAGTAGCAACTTACGATGAAGACTACATTTTCAATCATTCCAGGTCTCGGAGAAAAGCTTACAGCAGTATCGAAGAACCTGCTACAAACTAGGAAGTGAGCTAAGAGCTACCCAACTTAATGGAATTTCACTCTCTCTAGAGAAGTGAGAAAGGAATTTGAACAGCATCACAGGAACTGCAAGCAGAATCAAGGAAAATCCACACACTTGGTATGTTGGCAAACGCTGGGCCTAAGCACATATCTGACGTCTGATCGGGGAATGGGGGGTGGCTGGAGGGAGAAGGGCACACATATACACACACAAACATACGCAAATAAATATTACATCTATATAAACACTGAAGGACACAGGAAAGAAACAATCTTAAGGACTCAGAGAATGAGCATGGTTTTAAAAATGACCTGTAGGAATCAGACAAGAGCCTTAGCAAACTGTTGTGTTAACACAAGATACAGATTGGCCTCTGTGATGTGGGAGCTTAGACCATAAAGAGCGAACATCCTCAGATTAAAAGTTCAAAGTAAAATAAAAAGGGAGATGCGTGAGAAAAGAACAATTATAAGTAAACAAAAAATGCAATTGCAAATTTAACGTTTAATTGCAATTACTAGAGAACAGAATTGACAATACAGATAGTCGCGCTGATAGAGAGGAATAACTTGCTAAACTCCCCCAGAATGCAGAGGAATTACGAGAGATTAAAAGGGTCAGCAATAAAAAAACACCATTTGCTAAGGTCTAAGCTCTTTACATTAACTCATTTAATTCTTATATCAGTACTGTGCTTTAGCTACTATTATTATTCCTCGTTTTTCAAATGAGGCATCTGGGGCTCAGAAGGTGGCTATACCTACAACTTGACCACAAGCAGGCAGGGTTTGAATCTAAGAGTCTACTCGAGAACAGCTTTGGAGGAGAAAGAGCAGGCCTCTCATTTAAGAAGCATCGGTGTAGAAAAAGAAAAAAGAAAAGTAGAAAGGCAATTCCACTAACATCGGCTGAAGAATACTTGTAAAAATGTAAAAGCAACCACAAAATCACGACAACTGTCATAACTGGAAAAAAATCCCCAAGTATACATATCAAAAATTCCCGGCACATTCTAGCCAAAATCAGCTTAAAGAATCAAATATTAAGATTGGTCCTGACATTATCTGATAGGGACTACATTGTATCTTATTGGCAACCCGTCACACATTTACAAAGTTGATCATGTATTTGGACACAAACAACTTTTGATATACACCAAAAATAAGACATGAAATAGGTCACACTTAACAACCATAGTGCTAAAGATCTAGGAAGAAATTTTAATTTAAATTTAAAATCTAATCGGTTAAAAATTCAAGGACACTCTCCTAAATGACTTTCAGGCCAAGTAAGAAATAAAAACCAAAATTACAAAACTATTTAAGAAATAAATAAATGACCAAAGAGACCAACCACACTTTGTTTAGGATCTAGCGAGATATAGTCTATGCAGCAGAAAATTTTTAGCCTAAAAAAACTTGTAATTTTAAGTAAAGGAAGCACTTAGCTAAAGAAATTAAAAAGAGAAAAAACAAACTAACCTAGACAGGAAAGATTTAAGGACTTTCATGACAACTTAGAATTAACGATTAGGAAGCAAAAATTGTTGTTAGTGTTTGCCTTTGAGTTGATTCCAACTCATGGAGACCCTATGTCTGCAGAGTAGAACTGTACTTCATGGGGTTTTCAAGTCTGTGAACTTTCAGAGGCAGATCACCAGGCCTTACTTTCGAGGCACCTTTGAGTGGGTTTGAACCACCAACACTTAACCATTTGCTCCACCCAGGGAACTGATAAATCTACGAATCATTTCTTTAAAGAAAAAAAATGAGCAACTCTTTGGCAACTCTTGTTGATGTTACCTGCTGTCGAGTCAATTTTTGAATCATAGTGACTCCGTATGACAAATAGAACAGCCTCCTAGTGTTTCCTAGGCTGTAATCTTTACAGAAGCAGATCACTATGTCTTTCTCCTGCAGAGCCACTGGGTGGGTTTCAACTGCCAACTGCCAACTTTCTGGTTAGCAGCCAAGCACGTAACAGTCACACTACCAGTGGAAGAGGCTGCATAGGCCCAGCTCACTATTATTGACTCCCCATTGCTAACCGCCACATTGTCTCGCGATGTTTCCCTCCCATTCCAGTCTCTACAAAAAGGTTTAAGATTAACC
>NW_004443955.1:21405683-21464825 GCF_000243295.1 Trichechus manatus latirostris
GGTTCACATACATAGTCATCGTTTATATTGTTGAAAAAAGGTATTTCCGATGAATAAGTCATTGGTCTTGCAAAATTCCATCATGTGATCTCTGACACAGTTTCTATCACCAAGGCCATATTTTCCAACTACGGATCTTTCTCCTTTGTTTCCAACATTTGCATTCCTATCACCAGTAATTATCAGTGCATCTTGATGGTGTGTTAGATCAATTTCAGACTGCAAAAGTTGGTAAAAATCTTCAGTTTCTTCATCTTTGGCATCAGTGTGTAAATTACAAGAATCAAACAATCATGTGATTTATTATTTCAGGAATGATAAATTGAAGAGGAACCGCATCATATTCATCATCCTAAAGAACATTCAAGATCTATCCTGAAGTACAATGCTGTCAGTGACAGCATAATATCCATACGCCTGCAAGGAAGACCAACTGTGCAGTAGAGAGAGAGCTGACCCATGTTCTGTTTGGATGGATCCCGAGGCTCTGACTGGGGGCACTGCAGAGGGTGAGGGATAAAGTCTGTTTTTACTTTCTTAAAAGAAGGCAAAGCAACTTTATTTCATATGGTAAGAAATGGAACAGCTCTGGTTGTTTTCACTAAATCAACCTTACACATTAGCTGAAATTTCTAAACGACACTCAGTTTACCAATATGTTGCTTGTCAGTCATAGTCTGTGTGTGTCCGTGTATTCAACTTCATCTGTTTGGGAATTTAGTAGGAAAAGGGGCGTGTACGCATTTGCTATTTTAAACAGAAGTCATAGGGTTCCTAATGAAATCCTTTTCTTGAATGTTGATGGATGTTGATGCTTCTGCTGAGGGGAAGCTAAAAGGGGGACAGGTAAGACAGACAGGTAAGATGGCACCAAGGAATATTACTCCCACAGCTTGCTCACAAAAGGCAATGAGACTCCAATCCAGTGAATCCCTTTTATGGATTGAATTGTGTACCCCCAAAATATGTGTTGGAATCCTAACCCCTATACCTATGGATGTAATACTGTTTGGGAATAGGGTTTTCTACCCTGCAATTCCTTCCTCTTTTTTCTCTGCTATCTAGAATAGGACCACTTTACATGCTCTAATATTCTTGAGGACTCACAGAGCTTTTGTTTATGTAGGTTATAGTTATGGATTATTTACTGAATTAGAAATTAAAATAAACTGTTAAAACATAAGAATTCACAAGTTCACATTCCATTAAACTATTTTTACGCAAATCATGTGTGCCCTCTGCATTTGTTTGCTGGCCATGCCCTCCCCCTGTGAGGCACCCTCACAAGCACCACCATACCAATCCTCTTTCACATGTCTCTGTAAAAAAAAAATCAGCATAGCATGCTTAAGAAAATACATAGGGTAGGGGGGTTGTGGAAGCATGGTCAACAAACAAATGCAGAGGGCAGAGTTACTTGCATAAAAATAGGGTAGTTGTCAGAGCGATGGTGTCATCACACACCAAGTAGCCTCTGGAAAACTCCACTATAAACTCCTGAGAGAATGAGAGTGAATTAGGCAAATGATGTATGTCCCCAAAAGGGTGTCAGGGGTCCCCCAGATGACACTTTAACAACTGATAGTCTAGCCCATTCATTTTCAACTCTCCTTGATGACTCTGTTACAACTTCTTTTCTATCCTCAAATCTCCAAAAGTCTGCTTTTCCTCACACTCAGCTGATGCCATTTTATTTCATTAAAAATACTAACAGTTGGAAGAGCACTTCCATATACTTCCACTGCCAGATCCACCAACACCCCTACCCTGCCCCTGTTCGTTCTATCTTCCCTCTCCATTTGGGCCCTAGATCCCTACCCCTTTTACCTTCTCAAGGACATTTCTCCTGCAGTTGTCTCCTCTCCCCAGCATTGCCATTTTTTCCCCTATCTGCTGGATTACTCCCACCAGAACGTAAACAAGACGAAATATCTCTCACCTTAAAATACACACACATACACAAACACACACATAACAATCACAACAACCACACACCACCACCACAACTTCTGTTAACACCACATGCCACATGTCCCTCCAGCTACCACCCTACTTCTCAGCTTCCTTTTACACAAAATAAATCCTTGAGTTATTCATAACATTCTCTTCCCCTACTACTATGTTCTCATGAACCCACTCCAGTCATGCTTGAAACCTCACACTCCAGTATAATAGTTTTTGTCAATATTACCAAACATCACCAGGTTGCCAAATCCTATGGTCTCTTCTCAGTCCTTATCTCAATTAATCCACAGTATTTAACACAGTTGAGTGCTCTACCTTCTTGGAACCTTCTTTACTTGTCTTCCAGGACCCCACTCTCACTTGTTTTTCCCCTTCCCCGACTGCTGCTCTCTGTCAATCTGCTATGACGACTTCTCCTAACTTTCCTGGCCTTTAAACCAGGGATTCAAACTGGTTCAAACCAGTTCAGTCATGGCTGACAAAGAGAAACTGGAACAGACTGAATTTTTACAATTTGGGTGATCCAGAACAATAATCAGAATGGGAAAAATTATGGGTCGAAGCCATGCAATGGGAGACTCGGAAGAGGCCTAGTAAGCGTTTTCAGGAGCCTGATGCATGAGACTGGATTATTGGCAGGACTGTGGAGAGTGACACACATTCAAAGCAGTAGAGTCTGCTGCCATTTTTGAGCGGAGAACTGCTGTTTCCAACTCTGCTTGAAATGTAATGGGCAAGATATTTGGTTGCTATGCAATGCATATGCTGCCCTTGTTTTCTAAGAGAAAGATTAGATTTCTAGCAGGGCTTCAACCAGTAATCTTTCCCATTCCAGTTCACCCAAATTTTAAAACTTCAGGTGTGTTCTGATTTCGATTCCTCCATGACCAAACTGGAAAGAACTGTTTCAAAGCCGTGCTTTAAACAGCAGAGAGCCAAGTAGGTACATGAGACTAAATGTGCAGCTCCTGTTCAGAGGTGAGATGAGAAGGCAGAGAGGGTCAGAAGCTGGTTGAATGGGAAATCAGGGGTGGAAAGGAAGAGTGTGCTGTCACAGTATAAGGAGAGCAACTAGGGTCATATAACAATGTATGTATAAATTTTTGTATGAGAGACTAACTTAAATTGTAAACTTTCACTTAAAGTACAACAATAAAATAAAAATAAATAGCAGAGCGCCCAGGCCTCAGTTCCCGAGTGTTTCCCTTCTCTACCTCACTCCCCATGTTTTCTTGGCCACTCCCATGGCTTTGATACCTCCCACATGCTAATAGTTTCCAGACTTAAATCTTCAACTCTGACCTCCCCTGAATGCCGGGCTCTTATATCTGACAGGCAACTTCATATCTCCACTTAGATGATTAATAGACATCCCAAACCTAACATGTTCAAACCATACTCTTAGCTCCCTGCACAAAGCTGTACTCCTCCCCACTCTTCCCCATCTGAGTAAATAGCAGCTTCATCCTACTCACGCACACTGAAAATCTAGGAGTCATTTGCTATTGCACAACTCCCATCCAACCCACTTGTAAATCCTGTTGGCTTGATTGCCCAACTGACCTCTCAATCCTCAAACAGGAGAAGCAGTCAGTCTCCTGCTTAGTGAGCTACCAAAAACAGGGCAGGAACAACATTAAAGATTTGCTTTGTAAGTACAAAATTTTTCAAAAAGTTGGCCTGCTTTTTATTATCACCATATGCTGACAATCCTAAGCAATGTCATTGAAAAAATACTTCTCCCTCCAAAAATCTTTTGTTGATCCAAGTACTAAACAATTGCTGAAATTACTGTTGAGGTTTAAATCATACATACATACACACATATATAATATTTATTAAATATATATATAATATTATATATTTACATATATTAAATATATTCAATGCATATTAAAATACATTTAAATATATTTTAAATATATATACAAGTAGTACCTGACTTACTTATTCAAGTTATGACTAACCGCACTTACAATTGTCCATTTTTTTTGTACATCTTATCATTAGTAATATGTACTACATACAATGTTGCAGTGTGCAATTTGCTGATGTTTTCACTGGCAGATGTTCAATTTTATGGTTTACTGTTCAAAACCCTGCCATATGGTTTTCTAAACTAAATCAGGGGCTTCAGTTGCTTGAAAACATGGACCCAAACACAGATCGCTTTTAAAAATTGCTTTAAAACTAAAGAATAAATCAAGAAAATTATTATGTGATTACTGACAATAATTTTGCTGTGTAGAGGTGGAAGTGTTAAAAATGACCCACTTCGGGTACCCAATCTGCCCACTGCGCTTCTACATTTGCTGCACCCTCTTTGCCCAGAACATTCTTCCCAGATAGCCCCATGGGGAAGGCTATCTGACCTCTGTCTAATGTGACCTTCTCCAAGACATCTTCCCGAATCATCACCTGCACACCCACATCCATCAGTCTCTATTTTCCTTCCCAGATTTACTTCATTTCACTAGCCACCTTTCAAGTTATATACTGGTTGATTCATTGTTTGTAATGTCCCCTTCCTTATAAGCTCCCTGGGACAGCAAATATTTCATTTATTTTTTTCACATGCTGTGATTTTGGTTAGCACCAAGAACAGTGCCTAGTCTGCCATGACCATGCAGGCAGTGAGTAATTATTCCCCCAAAAAAACAAATGATTGGGTGATTTCAGTATCAAGGACTGCATGACTTAGATTTTATTCACTGGTTTCAAATGCCACCCTCATTAGGTAAAATCACTTAAACAGGCACTGCCTGACAAGCTCAAGGGCAAAGCTTGTATTTGGTAATCTACAGAGTGACCGTGTTGTGGCTGGAAGAAGAGGGGACGAATTCCAGAACACAGGAAGGCTGTTCCCGTTAGATGTAGTGACCTTGAAGGGGCTGCATCGGCATTCACTTCCCCAGAGCTGCTGTTGGTCAGGGGCTTGCCAGAATCTCCCTTTGCCTTGTTCTTCATACTTTTAAAGAAAATCAAGAGCAACAACTGGTAAGCATGCACAGCCTTCTTCTGACAGATATCAGGGTTCTAGCTATAAAAAGTGTTAAGTACCAAAAGGAACCTTGCTACGCAGCTGCACACGGTATAACGGGACATGAAACAAGGGAATTTAAGTGAAGAACAATGCTGCTCTTCACTGGTGACAACCTCATCCCAGCCTTTACACTATGGTGACAACTAATGAGGGCACTTATTTCCTTTGCTGGCTATTCTACTCTGAACAGTGATGCACCTATGTTACTCAAAGTTCTAAATGGAAGTACCTACTCCTCTAAAAGCACATAAGGCAAAAATAGACCTGTATCTGGGCTTTCTGTTCTTTGCCATTCATCTAGTTGGCCACCACCAGCTTCATCCTATTTAAATTATTTTTTATTTAAAATATACTTTTAAATCTAACAGCAGGAGCTATTGCCCACTTACTTTACTTATTTTTTCTTTTTTGCTTGGTGAGGAGCCCTGGTAGCACAGTGGTTAAGCACTTGGCTGCCAACCTAAAAGTCGGCGGTTTGAGCCCACCAGCCGCTCCGCGGGAATAAGATGTGGCAGTCTGCTTCCATAAAGATTTACAGCCTTGGAAACCCTATGGGGCAGTTCTTCTCTGTCCGATAGGGTCACTATGAGTCGGAATCAACTCGACGGCAAGAAGTTTGGTTTGGTCTTTGGTTTAGGAAGCCCTAGGTGGTGCAAACAATTAATGCACTTAGCTACTAATTGAAAGGTTGGAGGTTCGAATCTACCCAAGAAGCATTTCGGAAGACAGATCTGGCAATCTACTCCTGAAAAGTCAGCCATTGAAAACCCTACGGAGCACAGTTCTATTCTGACACATATGGGGTCACCAAGAGTCAGAATCCACTCCACAGCAATTAATTGGTAGTTTTCCAAATTGTAGAAATAGCAAGTTCCTCCCCACAAAAAAAAAAAAAAATCCCACTGCAATTGCAATTGAGTTGGCTCTATCGATTCCTCTGGGGAGAACTGACCACTTCACAGCATGAAGTCCTCCTTTCCAGAGATGCAATATGTCCCTCTGTCCAGCAGAGCCCAGAACCTTGTTGCCAACGGCTGAATGGGTGGCGGTCCTAGACGTACTTCATATTCTAGTTTTTGCCCCTCAAAGTGTAGTTTGGGCCTGTGTCAAAGCTGTTAGTGGAAAAGGAGAGCCATAAGAAACAGGAAGTGGATGACCCCCTGGTGCCTGGGCGCACCATCTCTGCGCTTCTCCCCAAGCCAGAGCATTTCTGACCAGATGTCTAGTTTCACCTCCCCTCTGCATGAGGTACAAATAAGCTATTCATCCCTGAGCTTCCTCCTGATCACTGCCACTAATGTAAGTCACTCCTTACATTACCAATATTGAATAAATTTGTCATCCTTCTTCATGACTTTAGCAATCAGCTTCACCAGATTCTTGACCTCTCTTGACCCAACTCCCCCTCTCTGTTCAAGGCCTTTAGTTTATCTTGCCCCCTTCCACACGTTTCTCTCCTAAATGCCTTCTTTTGGTCCCCCACTTCCTGGGTGGTGTGAATGATTAATGTACTTGGCTGCTAACCAAAAGGTTGGAGACTCAAGTTCACCCAGAGGTACTTCAGAAGAAAGGCCTGGAGATCTACTTCTGAAAAACCAGCCATAGAAAACCCTGTGGAGCACAGTTCTACTGTGACACACATGAGGTTGCCGTGAGTTGGAATTGATTCCATTCATGGCAACTGGTTTTGGTATCTTTCACCTACTTGGGGCACTCATTCATAAAAACTAAGATTTACAATTCCAAAAGTCAAAGGCTCATTTCACTTCAGAAGGTGTTTTCCATGGACCCCTTTGAAAGGGTCCTGAACACGGGGCTCAGACAGAGCAGGGAAATAACCACAAACAGGCCCACAGAAAGCCCAAATACCATGGTACCTCAAAGTCAGTTCCTTCTCCTTCTGACCGCCCATTGCTAGATGGCCAGGCCCTCCCACTTCCCAGCTCTTGCCCTTGCAGAGGGGCCCCTTCTCACCCACTTACCTGAAGGTCGCCTGAGAACCTCTAGAATGCTTGCTGCGGTGCTTCCTTCTTCTGAGAGGAACTTGCAGCTGGGAGCATGTCTTTATCAGGACGCTACCTGGCTGTGCACAGCTATGGGCAACTCCTTCACCAACCGATGTTTCTTTGTGCCTCTATTTTCTCAAAATCACCAGTGCAGTAACACAGAGATCATTCAAAAGCTGTAGGCACTAGCACAGTGGTCAGCAGGGTTTGCAGTGACCCTGTGGCTTCATCAGTAGTGTGGCACAGTCCATCAGTTTCAGATCAAATGGAAGAAATGTAGCAATGGCCCATGCCCCTCTGTCCAGCACAGGGAGACTGGCCTTCTTCCCAGAGAAGGGCTATTCTGTGGATTCATTTTTAGCACTTCTCTTGCTTTGCTGTGCAAGTGAAACGCAATGTGTTTGCAAACCTGCCCAGAGTTTTCATCCTGAGCCCTTTATGGCAAAGGAACTGCCCAGCAGTGCTCCCCACGGAAGCCCCTCCTCTTTGGAGTGCCATTCAACTCATCCAACAGTTGGTGGAGCATCTACTGAGCAGGCATCACATTTCTGAGCCCCCGGAGAAAAGCATGTCTTCCTCTCTGTTTCTGGAACTGACTGGGTGCTTGATGAAGATTAAATAACAATCATAACCTTCCCTGGGATGGGTCCTAGAAAGGTTGGTGTCTACTGGACACTTCCATTATGCACCAACGGCTCCACACTAAAGTATTTTCTGACTTCTCAGCTTTACAAAAACCAGGAATCTCCTCCTCGTTTTCCTATATTCAGCTCAGCCATCTCCTGTCCAGAGAATCACCTGTCTCCCTTCTACAAACTTGTCTCTTTTGCACAGCTATTCATGACTCTGAGGTCATTTCCTCTCAACGTGACCTTTAGGCACTGCCCCTCCCAAGGAGACCTTCCTGGGTTACCATCACGTTAGACATGTAGATCTAATGTAATAAATACATAAGCAAGAGGAAATTATCTGTGAGTTCTGTTCTAACAGAATGTGTGTACATTTGTCTATGGTTAAGAAATTCCTTTACATGTTTCCTTTCATTTCATCCTCACACTAGCTCCGTATGAGTAGATATGACTATCCTCATTTTAGAAATGCAGAAATCGATGCTCACAGAGGTGCCTTAGAGTGCCTAATTGGAAAAAAAAAAAAAAAAACTAAACCCGTTGCCATGGAGTTGATTCCGATTCATAGCAATCCTATAGGACAGAGTAGAACTGCCCCCATGTGGTTTCCAAGGAGCAGCAGGTGGATTCGAAATGCCAACCTTTTGGTTAGCAGCCATAGCTCCTAACCACTGCGCCACCAGGGAGGAAATTATTTCCTACCAGCTTGTTCTCCCCATTTCCCAAACACCTGCACCCGTTTTCAGATGCCTAACGCTCAACTTAATGTTACCTCTTCAGAAAAGATTTCCTTGACCTAAGGTAGCTAACCCCCACACGGTTATTCCCACTGTGTGTTTTTTGGGTTTTTTTTTTTTTTTTTTTTTTGATAATCAAAAGCCATTTCTAAATAAATGTATGAATGGTTTACCTTTTTACCATCTTAAAAAATCTTACTTTTTGGGTTTTTTTTTTTTTTTTTTTATTGATAACATTAATAAGTTGCAATTTTTTAAAAAAATTTTTTGTCTGCCTCTAAACAGAGTTGTCATCAGCTCCATTAGTGCTGGTCTCATTTCTGTCTTTGTTCACCACTGAATTTCCAGCACCCCTGCACCTCTGCTAACATGCGGGAGACACTGCAGTGAACACCTGTGGTCTTCTGGCTCCTGATTCTGTATTCCTTGCACTCTGATAAGCATTCTTTAAAAAAAAAAAAAAAAAAAACAAATATCTTTCTCCAAACTGGTCCTAGTATGTAATCCTAAAACCAAATGTTAGCATCCTTACTCCTAACCATTAGCTTGGAAAGCCCACTTGTTGACCAGGATGGGCTCACATCATGGAAGCCGTGGTTTGTGCCCGAAAAGTGCGAGCATTGCGAGTAAGCGGACAATGCCCGGTGGAGTCACGATAATGTTAACCAGCACTTGTGATGTATCTGACTGTTTTCATTATTCTCTACATAAATTAACTCATGTAACCCTCACAACAATCCTAAGAGGCAGGGGCCACTCCACTCTCCCCATTTTACAAGTAGAGAAATTGAGGGTTGGAAGCGCGGGATTGGTTCCCATCCTGGGAGAATGGCGCCAAAACCTCCTGCAATGCCGTGGAAGCCTCCTTTGGTGTCCACGCCAGCGTCCCCCCCTGAAAACCTCTCTCTTTGTCCAGCGTTTGTCTCCCCCAGGACGGCATGAGGAAGCCACACCCCAAGGCGTACGGAACAGCTTTCTGCCCCTCCCTCATCACTGACTGCGCCCCATCTTTGGCTGGGCCTCCTGCTTGGGGTGGGGCTTCACCATGAGTGACGTCAGGAGGGAGCTGTTAGGGGTGGCCCGGCAGAAAATGGTGGGGCAGGTGCCTTGAGACAGGAGTCTGCCTGCCTGCCTGCCTGCCTGGGTTGTGGCTCATTAGCCCAAGAGGGGGAGGGCATCTGACCGTGATAAGGCGTCTCTGCTGCTAAGGCCAGTTTTGCTCACGGCCACACGTGACCTTGACAGCTTCTCTCAGCTTGTCTCTTCACAGCCCATTTTCTCCAACCCCCTTGATCATCTGGACAACCCTTAAAAGGCCAGGGTGGGAGAGGGAGTCGGTGGGCTTCAGAGATGCTCTCTCAGAGTCAGTCCACATTACGAATAACAGGGCCGCTGCGCTGATCTGTTGGCTAGGGATCTTCGAATCCTCGCTGATTTCCCTTAGTCTACCCTTTCCCTCCATCTGACTGTTCTCTTACCTTTTACAGTCAGGAATGCCTTCTGCTTTTTCCCTCTTTAAGAAACACGACTATGCCAGGAAAAAGCACTTCTGCCTAGCTCAAGACCCAGCAGGGCATGGATACCCAGGAAACTTCTGAGGGGCAACACGCTGAGTCCCCAGATCCTTAGGGTCTGGAAGGGAAGTGTTCACAGCTGGCCTTGCTTTACCCCAACTTCCCTCTTCCTTAGTTTGTCCCCTTCCCTACTCTTTTGCTATCACCCCTTAACTTCATCCATTCTCTTTTCCCTTCTCCCTCCCCCAAATCAGGCTTCTTAATTCCAACATTTCCAAACAGCTCCCCATCTCCCATTCTCTGGCCTCCTTGTTCCCTTTCTTTATAACATCCCTGGCTCATAGCCCATGGTCCTAGACAGAGAAAGTGCCTTGAATGTCCACAGGCTTCTCCATGTCTGTCTCTGGCCCTTGGATGTCCTTTCTGCCACCATAGAATCAAATGGAGTTTGCCAGAACATTTCCTGACTTTAAGGTTGCCCCATCCCCACCCCGAAGGCCATCAGCAGGGGTGCATTGTGATTGGGTGGTTTCCTACTTCTCCCCTTATATCTCACATTCAGGATGAAGAAGATGTGCTTGTGATTAATTCATCTTCCGGGGGGGGAGAGGATTGTTGAGAAAAGAATCAAAGATGCTATTTTTCCTTGACTGTAGTAACATGACACTTCCTTGGTGTCCCTTCTCCTTGTCTGGCCTTTCCTCCTCTGTCTCCTTTGACAGATCCACCTCCGTTCCCCAAGCTCTAAGGCACTTCGCTTGTTTCCTTTTTTCTCCTTGGCAATCTTATCCATGCTCATGGAGCAACTCCATGAAAGCAGATGATTCACCAATTCATGCCTACAGGTTGGATCTGTCCCATGAGCTCCATACCTGGATATCCACTCCTTTCAAGACACCTCCACCCAACATTCCCCAAACTACACTGAATCTTCCCTGTGTGATGAACCTTCCTCCAGGGTTTGCTTTCACCACAAGTGTGTCCCTGTTCCTCAGCCCCATGTGCAATCCTCCCCCGTGCCTATCAATTTCCCCTCAACGTAGATTCCATTTTGAGGCGTTTCTCCCCAAGTCCCTCCAATCCCCGCCACTAGACTTGCTCACTGGTCTCCTAACTAATCTCCACTCTTGCCTTCTTCTAACTTGTGCTCCAGATGGCAGCCAGTGTCTTCTCTTAAAATCCTGATCATTTTTCTCCTCTGCTTAAAATCCTTCAACGGCTCCCCAAGACTTCTAGGATATAGACTAAAATCTGTAACAAATTCGTATGCAAGTTCTCATAGCGTCTTAGCCTCAACTTGCACCATTATCTCACCACACTCCAGCCTTCACACTGGCGGTCCCTTGGGCCGTGAGCTCTCTGAGGGCAAGAGTCCCTTTCTGTTGGCCTGACACTTTGTGTATCCCCAGTACCTAGCTAGTGCCTGGCACATAGTTGTTTTAATATATATTAAATGAATAAATGGATGAATGAATGAGGAAAGAACAAACTACGCCCTGTTCCAAGAGTGCCAAATGTGGGCAGAGTGCACTCGGGGTCCATGGCCAGGTCTAACTGATAGGCCTCTATCTAGTTTGCAGGTACTAAACATCAGGGCTTTATTAAAAAACACAATAAAATAAGAAAGGGAGCCTCAATTTTCACAGTAGAGACAAAGCCCAGAAGAGAGCTGGCTAAGCCTGAGGCATTTTCTTGGGCATGAGTTACTGTTTCTCAGACTGAAACACATTTCTGACCACAGGGGAAACCTCTGTAAGCTACACCTTTGAATTGTCTCTTTCAGCCTGCATGGTCAGCCTCCCCTCTAAGGCCTGACCCAGCCCTAAGGAGTGGAGAAGCACAGAAGTGTCAGCCTTGGGCCACGAGCTGCTTTGGGGCAGTTGCAACAACAGGCAGTTGTAGCCTAAGGTCAGGAGTTGCCTTGGAGATGAGCCAAGTGAGACGGCAGGAAGTCCTTTGACCCCAAACTACCATCAGCTGAGCCTGCCAAGATACCACGAGGTGCTTCTTCTCAGCTAAGGCAGGGAGAGTCCAGTAAAATTGTGAAACTGTGACAGGAGTCACACGTGGCCATGCTTGCATTGAAAACTTCGTTAAAAATAAAGTTACAAAACCAGATTACCACGCATTACTGTGTGCTGACTATGTACTAAAGACTGTGCCTACTTGGAAGGGAAAACTTGGGACCCTGTCCTCAGGATCTTCTAGTCCACCTGGCCGCAGAACCAGGGCACCAACCCCTGAGAACTTTAAGGAGGGAACATTCCAATGGCAGTTGAAGGCAACCGTTGAAGCAAAGACTCAGGGCAGGGCAGAAGTCACAGGTCAGGAAGAGCTCACACACACCTCAGAGAGCAGCTCAGAGGAGAGAGAGGCCATGTGAGGCCCTTCAGCCAGGAAAGGCAGACAGGAATGGAAGAGGTTGTCGGAGAAAGAGGAGCTCAGGGACGCAAGGCTGTGAGGATATGGAAGAAAAGGTGAAGGTTAGGGCTCCCAAGGGGCTGAGGACTCAAAGGGCTAATGGGCCAGAAGACAAACTAACCAGTCCGTGGCTCTACTGGGGACTTGGAGAAGAGACCTCCCCAGTCCGTTCCCAGCCTCGGGGCTAACAGACTCCTTGCTCAGTGGGCAGATGTCATGGCCTGCCTCTGTCCCCAGAGCTGGGCTGGAGCTTCTCAAAGAGAGATCATTGGGAATCAAGACGGCATCAAGTCCAAACAGCATCCTTTCCTTTGCTAAGCATGAACTAGCAACAAGTTTTATATACCAAATCCATTCACTCATTCACTCATTCAACAAATACTTATTGAGCACCTATTGTAGGCTAGACAACAGGATACGATAGTAAGCAGAAGGACAGCCCTGCCTGATGGAGACCGACCATATAGTGTACAAATAATTCTATAATGCTTAAATGTTATAGGTGTTTTGAAGGAGCAGTACATGCCACTGTGAGAGCTTGAACGCTTGGTCTAGTTTAGGGCATCTCTAAAGGACAACCAAGCTGAAATCTGAAAGATGAGAAGTACCTAGTTGAAATGGGTAGGAGGAAGAGCAACGGCGATGGTGTTCTAGGTAGAAAGGATTGCATGAGCAATGCCCGAGTACACAGTAGGGGTGTGGCAGGCCCAGGTCTCAGGGGCCATGTTGAATGTCTATTTTTGGACACATGTTGAATGGTTCTGGTCTTGATGCCGAATGTGTCCAACACATACATCATAGTAAAAAAATGAGCGTATGTGTATTCAAAGGCAATACCAAGCCCCAAGAGGCCCGTGTGCCCCAATCCATCACTATTAAGGGATCTGCATCCTTTCCCTTGGCAAAAATTATGGAGAAGAAAATGTCAGGCATCTCAGGCACAAAAACTTAACCACAGGTGAAGTCATGGCTTTGCCAGTGACAGAGGGGCCTTGGCACGGTTGTGTTGTGTATGTGTGTGTATGTGTACATAACTCTCCAAACCAAATCTATATACTGAGGAGGGAAGAAAAGATGAGATTGTTATCTCATTTCACAAATGAAGAAACTGAAGCTTAGAATAGTTACATAGCTTGCCAAACATCACAAAGGGAGAAAGAGAACAAAGACCAGAAACCATCTTGCAGTTCATTTCACAGCGCGTTTCTCTCTAACATGGGCCCAATCAGCCTTGGAGCTGCTATTTAAGAAGAAAATGAAATAAGATGAATTTGGCAAAAAGAAAAAAGAAAAGAAAAGAATTGCATTCCTATATGCTTATGAAACAGTTGGATAAAATATAGACAGAGTTCCAGTCTAGCTGCAACTAAAGATATTAAATACTAGATAATTTACCCACCTCCAGACTAAAGTGACTTACTTAAAGGAAAGACATTTTCAAAATTATCAGAGGAAAAATAAAAGAAAGTAGGAATAATTGAAGAGAGAGTTAAATAAATGATAATAATGTAAAAACTCATCCAAATACTACTTGGATATGCAATACGAATATTCTCACTGGGTCCATGATAGAATTTGACAAGTTCAGGGTGAAATTGGTCACATTTATCAGATAACTGATGCCCTGGCCACTTCTGATTGCAGAACAAGCAAAGTGACAACCCCTATTCAAGCTATAGTTAAGGGGGTTAAAAGGGGAGGGAGGGGATTACCAATGGTTTGGAAAAGAGAATCTGAGAAATGCAGACACACATGCAATGCTTGTGAATGGGAACCCAAGTACTGGCGAGTCCACTCCTTCCCCAGGGCCTTCCTGCTTGCTCCTACTTACAATTGCCTCTCATGCCCCCAAATGTATTTCAGACCCTGTCACCTGCCAGAGCTGCTCAGGAACGCCTGGCTCAAAGCTGCAGCTGGGACAAGATCTCCTGCGTCTCCACCCTCCCCAGCCCCACACTGTCCCTCTCCTCTGAGATTCTGACAGCCTCTGCTCATCCACCCCCGAATTCCTCCAAGCACCCTGCTCTCTTCCTTCAGCCTGCACATATCAGAAGCTGCAATCCCCGGAAGAGAGACTCCGTGTATCAAGTGTCCATTCACAGCTAAAGTTCGAGGTTTCCTGAAGTCCCCAGGGCATTGCCCCTCCCAGCTCAGCCTCCATGCAGGGCCCCTCTGCCAGTGTTCACAGCCATCTCTGAGTTCTACAAAGTGTGAGCCAGACAGCGCTAGAGCCTGAAATGTCTTAGCTAGTGTATGCTCCCCTGCAGAGCCAGAGGCTCCTCGGTTCCTTCATCTTTGCTCCTTCCCGCACTTGGACTGGCCCTCATTCTGTGTTACTCCAAAATGAGCTGGACTCAGCTGTGAGTTTCTGGGAAATGAAGCGTGTCCCCCAGACGCTTTTCAAGGAATATAAAAACTGAATGGATCCCCGCAGACCACCCCCTCCACCCACTTCACTCTCAGGGGAGGCTTGAAGGAGTCTGGTGGCTCTGTTTCAGAGAAATGTCAGCCCCCAGCGAGGTCTGCAGGAGGGCAGGCTGGACGTGGGCAGGGCTCAGCCTGCATCCCTCTCCGTGGCTGTCTCCCCTGAACCGCATTCCTGATCCTCCCTCCCTACCTCTTCTCTCTTCCTGTCGCTGACAAGATGGTGAGCGGGGGTGGCGGCTAAGCCAGGGTGCCTGCAGCAACTCTGAGAAAAAGGAAAGGTCCGGGAGAAGTGGGCATGTGGTGGAGGAAGGACAGGACCTTCTCCCGGGTGGGTTGGCCCTGTCCCCTCCCCAGGACAATGGCTGGCGGGCAGAGCAGCCTGCACAGACCTAGGCACCAGCCTGTGCCCACTCTCCTCTTGCCCAGAGGACCACGTCTTTCAGAGCCACTCTCCTTTTCTCCACCCAGGAAACACTCCATAGCAGAGGCCATCCCTGACCCTGAGAGCACAGGGGACAGTGGGTTGTCACCACATCCCGAATGGCTGGATTTTTCTCTCCCTTAGCCTCACCAATTTCCTTGTGCTTGCTTCCCCTAGTCAAGGACTACCCAGAAACCTTCCTATATAGTTGCATGTCCCACCCCTCACGTCTTTTTTCTACTTACTTGTGGATGAATCTCTCTCCTCTTTCCCCTTCTCTCCTTTCCCTATCTCTTTCCCGCTCCTCTCTTCTCCTTTCCTCTCTCATGAGATTCTGCAAACTAAAAAGCATGATGTTGATCCTGCTCATCACGTGTATACTCTTCTTTTTCTTGGTGTACATCACACCCAACCCAGGCCACACCACCCCAAGGAACAGTCTAAGTTGGCAGGGGACCACTCCCAACAGCATCATTACACCCTTACCTGCCAGGGCCAGAGCCAGAGCCTTGGACCAACCTTTCCTTCTGGAAGGCTGGGCATCTCTGTTCTTGACCTTCCTCTTTCTTCTCACTCTTCCCTTAAAACCCATTGATGCGTTTGCAGCTCAGGGCACAATGGCATTTTAGCTATCTAAAGGAGTTTATCTGAGCAATTTATCTTATGTATCTAAATGTTTTAGTCTTCTCTGTGTCAAAGTTGAAATAAACCTCTGAGACACTCTAGAAAATCTCTTTAATTCCTCACGCTGTCATCCATCCACAAACATTTTTACTAAGCACATGCCCTGTTGTGGGAACTGGCAGAAATGGGGCCTCATCTAACCAGTAGGGAGACTCTGGAAGTACCAAGGGGCGGGAGTGGGGACCGCATGCACATTTGAAGTCCACCATCAACAGTTCAAACTCTTAACTGGACTTCGTTTAGCAAACAGAACACTTGTGTTTCAAGCGCACGCCATGGCCTGAGTACCATTTTACATTTTGTAAAGGATGAGGCCTTCAACTTGGGAGTGTCTGTGTGTGTGTGTGTGTGTGTGTGTGCGCGCGCGCGCGCACAAAGAGAGGTTTTAATTGTAAAATTAAACACCTCATTTGGGTAGTTTGGGCTCATGGTTCAGGGCTCACTTTTTTGCCTTCAGGGTGATGGGAATAAAAAGGAACTTGTATGTCCTTTGCTCTGACATTTCAGACCCAACAGCAAACAAAGGCTCAGCCAACTCCCGCCCCAGCCCCACCCCCTGCCCCAGAGTTAATCCACTTGCTTATCTTAACATCAGCATCAGGGCTCCCCCCACTTTCCCCCCAAACCCAGCCCTCCCTCCTCCTCTCTCCTTTTGGGCCCATCAAGACTCTCTGGCCACCTGACTCTGGGATGGCCTCCACAGTCAGCAGAACTCCAGGAGGTCCTGGGGACCCAGGTCATTGCTGGAGCTGCTGTTGTGGCAGTTGGAGGTGGGGGAGGGGAACAGGACAGGGGGAGGCGTTGACAGAATGAAGTGACCTGGAAGAAGGTACTCTTGTGGATGTGCCAACCCCCAGTGGATGCATCCCATCCCCTACCCAATCATGATCAGTTCTTTACATGGCAAAATATCGTGGGATTGGGGCCTTATGTGTCTTTTCCTATGAACTGGACTTTGATGATGAGTTTGGTTCCTCTTATCAAGCCTAGGCCTGTGTGGTCTGATGCTGGATGTCTCATCTCCAGCATCTCGTTATAAAACACTCAGTAGCTAGAGGCTTCCTCCTGTCCACTACAAGGGCTCTACAGAAATGCTTCCTGGCGAATGGTAAAGAGACCCCAGCCCACCCAGCAGAAGCTACTGCTAGTTGTAAGCAGCCAATCAGAGCCCAGCTCCAGGCCTCACCTTCTGACTTCCGGGCAAGAACCTCCCAGCCTGCAGATCCTGGATCCTCAGTGGCTCCTAGTCAGGCAACTGGAGTCACACTTCTGGGTGGGAACGCAGGCTACTTTCCCCCAAGAGCTCTGCCCAAAGTCTCTAAGGATTGTTTTTGTATCCAGACGGACCAAAAGGGGCAATCAGCTAGTTCTCTAGTGACCTGATGCTGTATGTGCAAAGATCCCGTTTCTCACATCATCTCCTGAAAGAAGAAGGGGATGCAGCCATAGGTTCTGGAAAGAAGTAACTCTCCAAGACTGGATCTTTCTGTGCTCAATATTTAGGGCTTTGCATGCAAATATTCCAGGCTGTATTGGAAGTTTTATTTTTGCCAGAGTATCTGTGGGAAAAAAAAAAAGAAATTCACAGGAACTCTCTGGGTCCCTTTTCCTCCAATGTGAATTAGAGGGTTTGGGTGCTCCATGATCTCTGGGTTTCCCTCCAGCCCACCATCCAGACTGAGAGCCCTCCCCAGTGGGGGCTCAGCCTGGCCTTCCTCCCCATGGGGGTTCTCACAGAAGCCCCTGACTTGTTAGGGGTGTTAATGCCATTCCCAATGGGCAGGGCCTAATGCCGCTTTTTGTATTTAAGCTTTATATTTAAAAACGTTTATGTTCTGAAGCAAGAAGTCAGAGCAGCCAACCAAAAAATAGTGGAATTTTCCAGGCATTTTTTTACTCCACGAACATTTATTGAGTACTCATTATGGGCCAGGTGCAGGCGTAGGAAGTGAGCCAGCCAGCCATCCCTGACCCCAAGGAGTTCACAGTCTAATTTAAAGAGGCAGGCACAGAAGGACCTATGGAAAATCTATCCACTTCACAAGGGCCAACCCAAGCCAGGAGCAGCATACCCGCCTCTTGGAATGAGCAGGTGCTGGCCCAGGAGGGCAGGAAGTAAGGTTTCAGGAATCACTATTCCTTTCATAAGTGTCTTTGTTACTTGCTATGAGCTACATAAAGGTGTATGCTCGAGTCTTAGGGTTTTGACTGATTAGACTATTTTCAGGAGAGATAGAACTTAGATTTTAATAGTCAAAGTCATTTGACTCAACTCTGTTACTTTTCCTGGAGTACAAAACAGTCTGCAATCCACTATTGTCTTTTTATACAAAAGACAGGAACAAAGTGAAGCTTGAGTGGTAGAGATTTTATTGGAACCAGCTCCCTAAAGTACTGTTACTAATGAACCCTGTTGGAATGGGGACAAGACGGTTTGGCAGAAAATTATAACCCTAGCCCTGAAAGCAGGGTTTAAAAGAAAATTTATATGAAACTAAGGAAATGCTGGCCTCTTAAAAAGGCCAAAAGCCGTAATCACTTCATTTGGATTAAAACTTGAAGATGCTAATTACCAATGATTGTGGTACATGAGTGACGGTTCCTGCCCAGAGTTCAAGAACGCCTGCCAGGCAGGCAGCACAGACCCCTGGGAGTCACCAATATTTTTGCTGTTAGGTTTAAAAAAAAATTAGACTCACCCAACAAAGATGTTGGGCAGACCCAATTGTATTTCAGAATCCTGTAGAACTGGAAACTTCAAAGTCAAAAAGAGAGCCCACAGGACAGAGGTGGTGTCGGGAGGGGCACACTGAAAGAAAAAAAAGGGGAGCCCAGAGAAAGGCCAAAGCTCCCCCTGACCCCCTGCATACTTTCTCTTGTCTCACAGTGTCCACCTTAACACTTCCACCTGTGGGTTTCTTTCTGATGTGCTCCATCTAAGTCTCCAAGAAGGTTAAGAGTTCGGCCCCCTCCACTGGGACAGAGCTCTTGGTTCCTAGTCCTTCCCCAGGATATTTTCTAGTCAGAGGTGTCTTCCCAAGAAACTCCTAGGCCCTCCAAACCATGGGTCTTCCTTTCCCCAACCATCCCCCTCTCCAGATATCCTGACCACCAGACCCAGTGCACACGTGTGGACATTCTCTGGTGCTATTTCTGACTCTTCATCTCTGCCCCTCTGACATCCTCGATTCCAGGGGCCCATCCTACCTTCTCTCCCCAGCAAGACTTCTGGGAAAGAGCCTCAAGCTTGGTCTTATGAAAAATATGAGGTGCCTGCTCCTGGACACCACCTCCCTCCTCCATATTCATTTCCAAATGACCAGAAACGCCCCCCAGGACCTTCTTTGCCCAAGCTCCTGGCTCTGCCTTTAGTCCCCACTCCCGCTGGCCTCTCTGCTGGCCACGTCTGGCCCTCTTTCTGCTCAGCAACACAAACTTTGGGAAAGCATCTCTCTGGCATTCCAAATGGAAGAGCAGCAGCGGCCCTGGCTGCTGGAGTCTTGCACATATACCTCATCTTTCTAGAATGAAGGGGGAACAATGGGAAGGAGGGTCCTTCTGAGATACCATTGCCTTCTCTTCACTGCATGTGCCAGTTATCCACTGGCTGACGTTTCTCAGATAAAACCATCTCTCAACAGGAAAACGAGCTCTCCCGCAGGGTAGTCCCAGTATCCCCCAGGCAGAAGCCCCAGCTGGGGACCTACAAATACCTGAGGATTCAGGATGACTGGGTGGTTGCACCAGGGCACACATAGCAAAGTGCCACAGGATTCAGCTTACCGGGATAAATTACAATGGAGGGAGAGGAGGCAAGGTGGTGGGGGGACATGAAGCCTTGGGGATGACCTCATTTTATGGTTAGGGGGGTGAGCAGAAAACCAGCCAGAGCAGCACATACAAAAGAGGGCTTTATTTTATGCAGAAAGGAGACTCTCACAGGACAGAGAAGAGGACTGGAAAGCCAGTCGCAGCTCCTCTGTTTCTCTCACTCTCGGCTTGCAGAGCCTCTGAGACTTGCTCTCCTCAGAACCTAGACGCCCCTCTCCTCTGAGGATCTGTATCTTTCCATGGCTGCTGCTTGCCGTATCTGTAGCCTGCGGGGCGGGGGGGTGCGGGGAGCATGTGCTGCACTGACTAGAGAGCACAACGAAATGTGAGTACAGTCTCTGTAGTTCTCAATTCAAATTGTCTACTGAGGGACGCTGACCATCCGTGGCCACCTGGGAGGTTCCTTACCTCTGGGTCAAATGTCCACCCCAGTCCAATCAGAAGAGGACAGGAGCAGGCTCACCTAAATGGTGAAACCAGGCGTGGGGTGGGGTACTGAGAGGCGGGGAGCTCAGCGAGGGCATAATGGAGGTGAGAGCGTTTTGTAAATTGCGGGGCCTCGCGTCTCTAAGGACCGATACTTCAACGTGCACAGTCCTGCAGCTGAAGTCAAAGGCAGAGCCGAGAGAGAGAGGGAGGAGAGGCCAGCAGGAGGAACTGCCCCTGAGAAACCAAGGAGTCTGTGGGTTGAGGAAAGGCCCCTGGGCTTGGCTCAGGGGAAGGCTTGGTAGTCTTGGAGAGTCGCAGGAAGAGGCAGCAAAGGGAAAGAGAAACAGGGTTGCCACGTGGGCAGGAACCATGTGAAGACAGAAAGGAAGGAGTGAATTGATGAGAGCATGGGTTAGGATTTTCCTGACACAGAGGGAATTGAAATTAAGAGTGTGGGAGTCCCGGCCTTTTCAGGTCTCCCTCTGCCAGAGAGACTGAGAGCAAAGCCCTCAAGGGGGAGGGATAGGCTCTACGCTTAAACTGGTTTCGGCAACTAACTAAATGTATGGCGCCACTCTGTGCCTCAGTTTCCTCTTTTGTAATGCAAAAGCGGTGGTGCACTTTTCACAGGGCTGGTATCCGATATTATATATCCTTGCTTGGCCTTTACAGAGCTCATAGAAAAGACTCAATAAATGGGGCCGCTTAGTACTCCCGAAGCTTCCCCTACGTGAGAAGAACTCATTCCATTCTCTGGGTAATCATCATCCGCGCTGGTTTTCTCTCACACCTTACCGCACTCTGCTTGGATTTCAGTTACTTGTATCCATTCCAGCTGCCGTTCTAGCAGGCGGGCCCCATCTGGTAGTCCGCCCCACCCACAGCCAGCGGTGCGGGGCCAAGCACACAGCAGATACCGAGCGATTTGTCCAGCTGTGCTAAGCAATCTCGGCAGGGAGCGGAAGGAGCCGCCCCGAGTCCCGCTCTGCCATTCGCTCTGCATCTGCTCCAAGCAAAGGGTGCCGCGTCAATGGGCATCAGTGTACTCATCTGTAAAATGAGAGGCTTGGTTTTCATGTCCTCCAGAAGTCGTTCTTGAAAAAGACACTGGATTTTTTAAAGAAAGGCAGACTCATTCTAGATTTAATAAACTGAGAAGTGTGGAAAGGTGTGCCTATGGAAATGCCTGCTAAAAGGTGTTAGAAACCTGTTATAAGGTTGATAGAAATGATCAGCAAGCTTAGCTCCAAGCAACTTCCGTAGAGCTCTATGTACCTCTATAGTTTAAAATAATAATAGAAATAATAAAATACACACACACACCTTATCTTTCTGTAGCCAGACATGGGGCACTAAATCAAAAGGGAGGAAATTCTTAAGCAGAACTGACTTCCTTTATCTCAACTCTCCACTCATTCCTTTCTTGATGAGCCAAATCGAGGTGCCCTCTTTCTCCCTATCATCATGCTCACCACCCACGGAGACAGCAGCTGAAGCATCTCCCACCAATCACCCAAACCTCTGGATTCCAGGGGCCATCTCCAGTTCTATAGAGCCCAGACCAACGCCAAAAGTTGGGTTCACAAACTTCAACTCTAGCCCCTAGCGCATGCGAGGCTCCACCCCCTCCCTTGGCAGAGGCACCGGTGGCCGTCCTTGTCTCCTCTGCCTTGGCCTCAGCTCCAGTCCGCCCACCATGCAAGTCCCAATGCTCCACACACAGTGCTGGCATGCCTGCCTCCCCCGCTAGACTGTGAGCTCCTTGAGGGCAGGGACAGTGTCTTCCTCTCTCCCTCCAGTGAGCACGCACACTTTCAGACAGCTGGCACCTAGGCGCCTAATCAATATTTGACACATAGTTTAATTAGGCAGCTGGTTAACGTTTTGGCTTTGGGAAATGGTAGTAGATGGTGCTACCACCAACAGAGCTAAAAAACACAGGTGACAGAGCCAGTTTGAGGGGTGAAGACCATGAGTTAAATTTGGGGCACTGACGTTGATGTGCCAACAGAATAGCTAGGTGATGGATCCAGGAGGTGAAAGCATCTGGAATTCTAGGGCTGGGGCTCAGGGGAGCAGCTGGGAATGTGTTTGGAGTAACCAATTTATTGGGTAAGCACATGGGCATGGGTAAAATGAGCCTAGAAGACAGGGGTCACCAGTCCACTGAGGCTGTAATTCTGGAGAAGTCTGTTTCTTAAAGGCTGATGGAAAGGGAGACGTCGAAGCGACAGTGAAAGAGGGAGAGCTGGAAGGATCATGGAAGAAAAGGGAGGAGGGAGTTTCAAGAAGGAAAGGCTGGAGACTGAGTGGGAGTCTTTAAGAGGGTGGTTTTGAGAGAGATGCGGTAAGCAAAGACAAATAGCAGAGCCCAGCACTGAGAGCAGAATTTGCCTACAGCACGAGGAGGGAATGGGAACAATGGATGCCGCAATGACTTCCTGTAAACAAAAGAAGAAAACACGTAAACCTTGTATCAAGCCCTCCGTTTTGTTGTTTTTCTTACTCTAGTGAAAGTAAATTTTTTTCATCGAATCAGGTGTTGATCAGAAGACAAAGAGTTCAGATTCTCTAAGACTCCAAGCTTCTCATTGCCTGAACCACCACCCCGTCACCCCCCGCCAAGTGTGCTCCTTATCTCAAGGGAGAATGACAAGCGTGACAAGGCCATTATGAAAAGTGTCCTCAAATGGAACCCAAACTCCCTTATGATTTTGTGTCTGGGTGTGAAGGGCACAGGGAGTGGGGGTTCCACCTGAGGCTGAGGTGGAAAAGTTGCCCTCCCCAAATCATAAGCGTAAACTACATACACAGTCAAAAAGATAACCTCCCACGTGCTCAAGGCCCTTTTTGCTCTGCATCCTCTCGGCTGAGAGGACTTGGCAAGGCGTGATGGAGAAAACAGGCCAGCAAAAGACCTGCCCTCCGGGAGCCTGCAATCCAGCGTAGCGGAAGAGTGCATACTTGGTCACTCTTAAGTCCTGGTTAAAAGAAGTATCATAAGAGAGTTCAACCTTCTCCTGACCTTTGGAATTGCTGGGACTTGAATTTGGGTACACTGGACTTGCCAATTGCCAGCACTGATGTAAGGAATATAAATTCCCTGGGCCTGCTTCTTCAGGAAGAATTTTTCATGGTTGTTGTGAAGACTAGAGTGATGTATTCGAAGTATTTGGCTCACTGGTTGGCGTAGACGCCAAGTGGTTGCTATTATCATTATGTAATGCACTGTGTGAATAGAGATCACACCAAACTTAGGCAAGGTGGGAAGGAAAAACAGAAGTGGCTTCTTGGAGAAAGTGGAAATTAAAATTTGCCCTGAAAGATAAGCCAGGGATTCACCTAAACAAAATGCAGCTCACGTATCTATTCGCCCATTCATTCAACAAACATTTTTGGAGCACCTAGAACGTGCCAGGCACTGTGCTGGGACCATTTACAGCCTGTGTCTCATTTAACCTCATAAGTTACGCAGACGAGACAACAAAGGCTTAAGTGACTTGGTCTGGGGAACGAAGCTAAGCAGCCATGATTTTCCAATGAGGATGTAGAAAAATAAGCTAAGCTTCCAGGTTGGGGAATTCCTATTTCCAGTTTCCTTACATGAATCAGACATCCCATAGAGAGATGATGTATGGCATGAGTCTCTGGAGCCACTTGTAGTTCCACTTGGTGGGATTTTTCCTTTCTTTTCAGCTCCTCTGACTCTTCGCAAACCATGGAGTGTTCACACTTTGCAGAATTTCTGCTTAAAATAAAAGTGCTTTCCTTCACGTGTATAACGCCTTTCAAAGCAATGCTTGAGAAGTCCCTTTGCTGACGTTCTTCCCTAGAGAACCACTGTTTAGTCCCTACAGGGAACTGACTCTTCGCAGCCGAAGCTGAGAGGGGGTAGGGAAATGAACTGTAACTGGGGTAGGGGGAGAGGATTTAAAGCTTTTTCTTTTTTTTTTTTTTTTTTTTTGCTGGCCAGAACCATCTCTATTGAAAATATTTAAATTTGCATGGAGTTCTTTGTTATCCAGTCTCATATGTCCCATTTTCCTAATTCCTCTACAAAATTCAAGCACCTGCTCTTTCACCCGTGGCACTCCCTATTCTAAGAGAAAGCCGGTAGGTAGCCTGTTCCAACCCAAACTGAAGCTGCAGTTAAAACACCTGCAAAGGAAAAAAGGTTGAAGCTACTCAAAGTTTTGGATGTACTCATCCCAAATCCCAGGGTTTGAAGGGCCTGCAACAGAATACCCATCTCTTACTGGAGCTCTCTGCATGTGGAAACCTCACGTCCTTCTCAGAGAGGAAAGCTTAGGCCATGATGGTCCTGTCTCCTCACCTCATGTGCGACCCTGAAGAGCTACAGTAATATTTCTGTAAACTCCCTCTTCTGCGGCCGAATTGTATCGCCCATTGTCGTGGTTGGCTTGGATTCCTGCTCCAGAACTGAGCTGCACTGACCTGCTGTAGGTAGCTGTCCAGAAAGGGAGCCAAGGAACCAAGGAATTGTCTTTAAAGAACTTTCAAGTATATCAAGCACTTGGAAAGCAATAACTGAGACATACACTTAGTCTTTCTTATGGATCGTGATGACAGCTACCTCTTATTATGCAAGCGCTGCTCTTTGGTGTTTCCATCTAATCTTCAAAAATCGTCATTAAAAGGCTTGCTACTCAAAGTGTGGTCCATGGACCGGCAGCATTACAATCATCCAGGGAGTTTGTCAGAAATGCAGAATCTCAGGCCCCATCCCAGACCAACTAAAGCAGAATCTGCATTTTAACAAGCCAATTTGTATGCATATTTATAGTTTGAGAAGCACTGCTCAAAATAGGGATGGCTATTACCCCATTTTATAGATAACAAAACCAAGGGGCAGAGAGGCTGGGTAACTTGTATAAGAATATGCAGATAGCAAGTGGCAGGGCCAAGATTCAAACCCAAGAAGTCAGGAGTCAGAGCTCATGCTGCTCACCACTGAATAGCTACCTAAATAACTACCCAAAGTAATTTCTGATTCCCAGCCCCTGCCATGAATCCAGGCCTCCTCCTCCCTGAAGCTGGTGTCTATCCAAAACACTACTCCTATCGTACTTTCCCACATAGCATTTTCAACGTCTCCCCAATACTTGCAAGGTCAGGTCTAAACCCTTTTCACAGAGGAGAAGACTTCCTACAATATGACCCCAAGCAACTCTACTAACTTCTTTCAACTGCCCCTACATGTTGCCCAAACTCGGGGCGCCTTTGTATCCAAAAACAGTAGGTGTGCCCTCTACATAGAATGTTCCCCCTTCTGCACCCAGCACAACACTGGTCTCATGCAAATCCAGGGTCAAGTATCATTTCAACATGGAAGCATTTTCAAGTTCCCTTAGCCAAATTCCATCATCTCATTCTCTCTGCTCTCATAGCATTAATTCATGCCACTTTGTAAATGTTATAGGAGGCTGTGGATGTATGTTTCTCCTCTAACTCCAAAATTCAATGAGGAGATCATGTCTGATTCTGAACCCACTGTGCCTACCATAGGGCTTTTACCATAGCAGTAAGTGCCTCAACTACGAAATGTGCTGTCCTATTAGTTCTAGCGATGAATGTGGAGAACGGCTCATCTTATAAAATGAACCCTCTGCTTGGGTAGAAAAAAATACCCAAATTCCAGACTGTTTTTTTTTTTTCACTCAGTAGGCCTTGGAAGGAGCAGCTCAGACTATTTAATGAAGATTTGTGTCTCAGTTGACAAGGCACAAAGGTCCCCACCTCACTTTAGGAGGTTGAAGAGTGGAGGCAGAAGAGTAATTTTGCTACCATAGCCATTCTCTTCGTGTCATTATACTGGAGGGAATAGCACCCCCCTACCCCCACCCCCCACCCCCGCCGTGGCCTGCTCCCATTTGATTGAAATGTTCTGTGAGCTAAAGAATGCATCACGCATGAACTTGACCCCTGGTCCTTTGGGATGGAGAGGGAATTATTTCAGTCGTTCATAACTCTGGGTTACCAATTACTCCCAGGCATATCATCTCCTACTAAATTTCAACATTTAAGTTGAGTCAAACTGCCCTTTAAAATCAGTTTTTGGGAAGTCCAGGCACTTTTGGAAGCTGTCCTGAACACGAGGCCAGCTTCTCAGCCATATCTACCTGCATATGTGTATATATATTTTTTAATTGTTTTTAAAAAATCCCAGATGACAACACTTCTCCAAAATACTCAAAGAAAAGCAAACAAAAAAAAAAAAGACCAAAGACTTCATCAGAAGAGGGAGTTTGAGGGACTTTTCCATTGCTTCTTTATTGCTAGAGAATATGTCTATTTGGGGAAGATCTCCATCATAAGTATTGCAATTGGCATTTTAATTGCCCCTTGAATGTACAAGCCTTTCTAATATTCCCATGTGGCCTCAAAAAAAGGTGATCGTGAAAAATGTGCAAGACTTTATTTCTACTTCTCTACTGTTTGGAGACAGTAGGAATGGTCTGGGCGTGTTTGCCTTGAAACGTTCCCTTGCCTGACCCTCAGGGCCCTCCACGATGTCAGCTCAAGTTCCTTTCCCAAGCCTCATATCCCACTACCTCTTGACCTACATTAAAGCAAACTGGACTGCTTTCTCTCAGGGCTTTAACTATGCATTTGAGTATACCTATGATGTGGCCTCACAGCTGCCCATGTGTCAATCTATATCCAACCAATCCCTCAAAGCCTAGCTCCTCTGCTGGTATAAAGTGGGCCAGCTCCATCTTTGCATCATGAAATGCTACTCTCTCCCGACCCAGTATGAAGCGTCCCCTACCCACCTCCCTCACCAGTAAAGAAATTTTGAAACTCAGTGGTAACTGGTACTTAACATACCTGGCCATATGTTTCAACCATCCAAATGGTGGGAGCTAAACTATACTGCTTCTCTCCCAGAGCGCCTGGCCCATAGCAAGTACTCAATAAATGTTTGCTGGATGAATTGGTTGAATATAGGTAGTTCTCTGCACTTGGATGAATACCAGTTTGTGATTTTACACAAACACGTAGATATGTTTACATATACATAATAGTCTTTCCTAAGTGCCAATTTGAATATTGCTTTATTAAAATAAGGCGAATTCAAAAGAGTAAGAGAATATCGAGAAGAATCTTATTCACAAAATGTTTTATATTGATCGTAGGGAAGTAATAGTTGTTTCAAATAAAATGGTGCTTAAGTGACCAGTGGGCGTGGAAGAGTCAGGCGTAAATCCCAGGGGAGCCAGGATTTTGCTGCACACAGGTAGCATTTTAAAATCCCCACCACTAGAGAAGAGGAGAGCAGGAGGAAGAGGTTCATAGTGATATTGGGGAGAGCCATGGAGGTAAAGGTTTTTCGAGTGGGCAAATCTTTCAAACAGCCTTCAGACCAAAGGGTATCTTTTTTTTTTTTTTTTTCCTAAAAGAGGATGATGACGTTTTTCTCAGTATTACACAAAGCACCACAGTTAAGGGGGACTTGAAAAGCTCCTTCTCACTCAGAAGGGACATCAGAGTCACAGCTTTTAAGGTACCACCCCTATGCAAATTTACATAGCAGCAATCAGCACTAGAAATAGCTATGAAAATTAAAATACAGACCCTGCGTGCTGGGGATCTGAAGCCCAATGCCCTTGTAATTATAAAGCTTTGAAAACTCATTTTGAAGACTTGCAGCAGAGAGACTGGGACCCCCGGCATTAAGAACATTTGCCTTGTAATGAGAAGCACACATAGTGGCTAAGAACTCGGAGCCAGGCTGTCCGAGCTGGCATCCTGGTTCCTTCAGTGATGACGAGCAAGTCACTACATCTCAGTTTCCTCCTTTGTAAAATGGGGATAATAATACCACAGAAGGTTGCTTTCAGAATTCCCTGGGTTAATACTAAGGAATCAGTGAGTTAACATTATCAAGTTCTTAGAAACGTGGTTGGCACATGCTAAGTACCATTGTCAAACAAAGAGCTGCATCCAATAAAGTAGAGTCCAGTGTGAATCGGATGAATCAGAAAAAGATGCAAAAACAAAGACATGGTGTTCATATTCTTCTGTCAAGTGTCTGTTCGTCTTTTGCCCATTTTTGTAAGACTATTTGCCTTGCTATTGATTTCTAAGAGTATTTTTTTTATATGTCCTAGCTGTGAGTCCTTCGTCAGATATGTGTTTGAAGTACACATCCTTTGACAAGTATGTATTTGAAATCAGTATTTGAAAAAAGATGCTCAATATAGCTAGTCATGAGGGAAATGCAAATTAAAACCCCGATGAGATGACAGGTACACATCCACTACAAGGATTAACCTTGAAGAGACAGCACCAAATGTTGGGGAGGACATGGAGCACCTGCAATTCCCATGCACTGCTGGTGGACGTGTAAAACGATAGCACCATTTTGGATAACAGTTTGGCAGTTTCTTACATAAGCATTCACCTCCCATATGACCTGGGTATTTACCCAGGAGAAATGAAAACGTATGTATACAAAAAGGCTTGTACAAGAATGTTCACAGAATGTGCATAATATCCAAACACTGGAAGCAAACTAAATGTCCGTCAGCAGGAGAGCAGATAACAAAATGTGGTATATTGATACAATGAAATTAATACACACAACAACACAGATGACTCTCATGGACATCATATTGAGCAAAAGATGCCAGACACAAAAGAGTACATACCATGTGCTTTCATTTATATAAAGTACAAGAACAGGCAAAACTACAGAGATAGAAATCAGAAGAGTACTTATCTCTGGAGGGGGGCTGAGCCACAAAGAATCATTCTTGGTAGTGCTTCTCCACTAGGGGTGATTTTGTCCCCCAGAGAGACATTTTTATTGTCATGCTACTGTCATCGAGTGGGAAGAGGCCAAGGATGCTGCTAACTATCCTACACTGTGGTCCTACCCTGTTCTAGGGTGATGGAAATGTTCTATATCTTGATTGGTTACATGAGTGTCAAACACATTTGAAAAAGCACATCAAACTATGAATCTCAATTTTCTAGCGCTGTCATAATGAAATATACCACAAGTGGATGGCTTTAATGAACTGAAATGTATTTTCTCACAGTTCTGTAGGCTAGCTGTCCAAATTTGATGTTGATTTATTCTGTAGGTCATTTTTCTAGTTTCTGGTATCCACCAGTGATCCTTGGTGTTCCTTGGCATTCCTTAGTATCCTTTTGCATGTGTCTTCAACCTTGTGTGTATCTCTGTGTCTATTCCACTCTTTTTATAACTCAGAAGTAATTAGGTTTAGGACCCACCCTACTCTAGCACAACTTCATTAACATAACAAGAGAAAATCCCTATTTCTAAACAGGGTCATATTTACAAGTACAAGGGTTAGGATTTTAATACATATTTTAGGGGGACACAATTCAATCCATAACACTATGCATTTTACTATATATAATTATACCCCAATTAAAAAGACACTAAACAAAATGATGAAAGGAAAGGAACCAGACCAGGAAAGAGATGTTGCTTTGTCATGTATGGCTTTGTTATTAACTTTTAAGGAAGGATTGTTAGTTTTACTACAGCCATGCTATACCTATACCAATATTTTATGTATTTTGCTTTAGTTAATCATTATTAAATGTATGCCATTAATCTAGAGTGTGAATTCATTTTTTTCTCAATTAATCCTTTTGGATGATCTTACAAAATCTTGAAATAACCACAGTGTCCTCTGGGATTCATAGAAGATCTTGGCCAGGAAGAGCGCATCAACATTCTAGTGACTGCAAACCTTTCACAAAATGGGCATCCAGTATTTAGAACTCAATCTACTGAAACAGTTTGGAAGGTCCTGAAATGTATAGTGTTTATTAAGTTCTAGAAAATATTTAGGGAGTAGATCTACAGAAGAGCATACGAAGTAGGAAAAATGTCTTGCCTATTAAGAGAGCATCAGGGCATAAGCAAGTCCTACCACAAACCATTCCTTGGTGCAACAGCCAGGGAAGTGCTCACAGAAGATCCTAATCCCATCAGATTATACAGAGCATTTAAAAAACATTTCCAAGATACATGACACTAAATGGGTAGCTCCTGTCCAGAGGTGAGATGAGAAGGCAGAACACGGGAAATCCAGGGTGGAAACGAGGAGTGTGCCTTCACAGTACAGGGAGAGCAATTAGGGTCACATAACAATGTTATGTATAAATTTTTGTATGAAAGACTAACTTGAATGTAAACTTCCATTTAAAGTACAACAATAAAATTTAAAAAATATTTCCATATATAATATTGTCAGTTGATCATCACAGCAACTCTGAAAGGTAAGGCAGGTATTAATATTTCCATGAATTAACTGAATCTCAGAGTTTAGGTGTCTAGCTGAAGTTACAAATGGGGGATTCAGAGCACAAATCATAACCTAGTGCTTGAGAGTGCTGTGCTCTGTGCCTCTTCCATCCACACACTACCTCACAGAGTGAGGAGTCTATGGGAGCAAGGCAACATGCCCACCTGCAGCTTGGGTCCCTTTTCCTCCAGCCCACTTTTGGACCACACTCTAGGTACCTGGGAACATGCGATTCCTTGCCCAAAGAGTCCTAAGCCCACTTCTATGGCCAGCATGAGTCTCTTCCCCAGTTCGGCCATCCTAAGGATGGACCGCACTGCCATTGTGAACATGCTTAGGCCGGAGGAGTGCCAAGGGGAGGGGCAGGAGAGAAGGATGTGAACAAAGCTGGGACTTGTGGGCTGGAATGTCTACATGTGAACATGCAGGCTCCTTGCAGTATAGGATGAAGATTGATGGATCTGGGTGAGAAGAAAAGAGGCAATCAGGCCTGGGGCCACATCTCCCTGTGCAGCCATGTTCTGACATGCAACTACAGAGTCTGAGAACTCGAAATCCAAACCTGACCCTTTCAGGTCATCATGAAGGTATATTTGTTAAACTAGACTAGAACATTAATTGTTTGTTAGCTTGATTGATAAATTTTGTCAAATGATAAGTGGCCTTCCTTTGTACTCTTGCCCTGAGCTTCCTCAATGTTTGGGGAGGTCTGAAGTCAAGGACAAATGGGAAATTCAAGGACATACAATTGGATTATAGTATCAGGGGCTGTAGCTTTAGTGCAAAGAGTAAAGAGGTTAAAACTTTCCATTCTCCTGAAAAGCCCAGTTGCTTCTGTCCTGGAATTCTTTCAGATTAAAAAAAAAAAAAAAAAAACCATTGCCATTGAGTCGATTCCAACTCATAGCAACCTATAGGACAGAGTAGAACTGCCCCATAGGGTTTCCAAAGAGCAGCTGGTGGATTCGAACTGCTGACCTTTTGGTTAGCAGCCGAACACTTAACCACTGCACCACCAGGATCCTTTCTTTCAGATAGCAGTCATTCTGTTTTTCTTTTTCCGCTCTATTCCCCTGGGAAGGAGTCCTGGTGGTACAAATGGTTAAGTGTTGCTAACCAGAAGTTTGATGGTTGAAACCCACCCAGAAGCTCAGCAGGAGAAAGACCTGGTGATCTCCTTCCATAAAGATTACAGCCAAGAAAACCCTATGGGGCAGTTCTACTCTGTCACATGGGGTCACTATGAGTCAAAATCAACTTACCAGCATTTAACAGCAACAACAGCTTCCCTGGGAGAGTAAAAGGAGCCTGGGGTGACTGCTTCATATCCATTATTTCTAAACTGCTTTCGCATGCTCCTGAATTCAGTGGAAATGCCACTAATGCTCCACTGTAAATTTGGATGTAGGATTTTCCACGGGAAAACTTTTATCATGTAAGTATTCATTCCTATTTTTCTAAAAGTTCTTTAGATATTGATGTTCAGTTATATCAAATAATTTTTGTGTTAATTGAAATTGTCACTTTTTTATTCTTTACCCTATTGATGTGAATATTAAATCATCCACACATTTTCTAGAATAAATCATATTTTGTCATCTTCAAATAATGAAACAATGGTATTTTAAGATGTTTGTATTTTTGTTCATAAGTGTGACTCTTCTTGCAGTGTTATTTTCCGTTTTTATCAGATTTTTAAGTTAAGAATTGCTAACAGAACGTTGTGTTTGTTGAAATTTGAAAAAATTCATTCATAAATATCTCAGGTTTTAGGGATGTTTTGAAAGAACTGCCTGGAAAAAAATTTAATTTTTTACCTAGGTACTGATTTCCTTGAGATAATTTTGGTTGTGTACATATATTTCTCTCTAAATCACACGTTTTATTGAGATTTAAAATTATTATCATAATTGTACGTGATATTTTATAATTATTTTAAAACCTTTTTTTTCTACCTTATTGTTTCCTTTCTCATTCCTATTTTGACTTATTTGAGCTTTCAATGGTTCTTAGTCCTGCCTGCATATTAGAATCTTGAGGGAAATTTTTTAAAATTTAGTATTTGGCATGTCGTGTTTCCATTTTCATTCATCTCTGAGTATGTTCTGATTTACTTGGAGATTTATTATTTTACCCTGTGACTGTTTAAAAGTGTGTCGTGTAATTTCTGCACATTTTTTACTTTTTCAGTTTTCCTTCTGTTAACTGATTTCTAGTTTCACTCCATTGTGGTTAGAGAAGATACTTTGTATGATTTCAATCTTTTTAGATCTATTGCTGCTTGTTTTGTGGCCTTCCCAGGAAGCGGACATAGATCTTCAGTTCCTTTTCTGCAGCCCTTGAGACCAAGTGGGTTTCAGAACTGAGAATTTAGAAAGGTAGAGGCTGGAGAGGGTAGGTTGTGATAACAGGAAGTATCTTGCAAGGCAACTGTGAAGTGGAAGGAACACCCCTGAATGGTACACCTTTAGCAAGGACACTGGGCCTTCACAGGCTCATCCACTCCCGGGGTAAGGATGGAGGTGGAGTGTGCAGGGTATAAATTCACAGGTACTTTCAGCACTCCCAGCTGTGCAGGTACAAAGAGGACTCTAGCAGACCGAGTTCTCTAGCAGGCAGTCCTCTATGAAAGGGCCTCAGATGCTGGCCCTGGGAAGCAAAAGCACACCAAAACAAAAACTGTGAAAGATCCAGGGGATTGGCAATGCCCAACACCTGTATAAGGAGACCTGGTGGTGCCAATTTTGAGCGCTTGGCTGCTAACTGAAAGCTTGATGGTTCAAATCCACACAGGGCCTCCATAGGAGAAAGACCTGGTGATCTGTTCCCTTAAAGATTACAACCAAGAAAACCCTATGGGGCAGTTCTACTTTTTTACATGGGGTCACTATGCATCGAAATCGACTCGATGGCACCTAACAATAACAACAACACATGCGTATCACGGAGCACTCCAGTCAAATTTCAGGCAACATCTTGAAATCAAACACAAGTTCTGTAGTGAAAACATACAGTGAGTGAGTCCCAGTAAGTGGGATAAGACTATAAAATAATACAAGTCATTTTTTCATAGTGAATACGTATCAGGAGCCCTGGTGGCACAGTGGCTAAGAGTTCAGCTGCTAACCAAAAGGTCAGCAGTTCAAAGCCACCAGCCGCTTCTTGGAAACCCTATGGGGCAGTTCTACTCTGTCCAATAGGGTCGCTATGAGTTGGAATCGACTCAACGGCAACAGGTCTGTTTTTTTAAATATACATTGTTATAAATTGACTGGTAAAATAATGTTATATAGATCACAAAGACTCTAGTACTTCTTCTAAGGAAAGCATTCCGTATAACATCAAACCTATATTGATTCCACTAGGTTAATGCCTCCACCCACACATGGCCTCCAGGGGCCTTTGTCACGGCCACGCTGGAGTTGGGCACCCATGACAGGCTGGAGACAAATGCTCAGGTGCAGAAGCAGCACCTTGAAAGATGGCTTTTCAGACGTCTCCCTGTGTCCTTGCTCTCAGTAAGCACGTGTTTCTGTGTAAACAGTCTCTGAGTTAGCAGCCACCATCTCTGACTCATAGCTAAGTGCATGTGGTCCAAAACAGCAACTAACCCGTAGCTTGTTCTCACCATTATATCTCTGGGAACTTTTTCTCCTGTGTTCACAACATCATGACAATTATCAAATGCGGTTCAGCTTAGATGTTGTGGCCAAATCACTTTTGGTGCAAAAGGTGAGTGGGGCTGGGGGAACCTATGCTTTTTCAGAGCCCCTCACATTTTGGAATGGCAGATATGGGATTTCGGGCCTGTACTAGTAGAGTTTCATGGAGATCTCACCCACTCACCTCCCAAGCAAGCTGTTTCTTTATACAAAGGAGTCTCAGGCAAGCTCCTCCTCAATCCAGGAATAACAAGTTTCCAGAATGTGGATGTCACACTATAGCGCTGAGGCAGACTCTATTTTTATGTTCTAGTGGGAATCAGGGAAGGGAGACATATGTTCTCATGATGGCCCTCTTACTTAAATTTCCAGCTATGGTATAGAATCCTGGAAGTGTGTGCGTGTGCGGCGCGCGTGCGCGTGTGTGCATGCATGCATGCACACGGGGTGGGGGGAGTGTTTCAAGACCTTGACACTTTCTGATAAGGTCCTATTTGACTAATCAAGGTCTCTATTACTAATAGTGAGTATTATGTTCTCTTTTAAGTGTTTATTGTTTGCCTGCCAGTGTGTGTGTATGTGTTTGCTGTTTCACGTTTTTTGGCCTCATTTCCATTAAATAGTCCCTTCAACATAGCTGGCTTCTTGTATGTGTCAAGAACATTTACCTGTGGCTAATTTATACCAAGAAATTATTCATAGACCCAGATTTAAGCACTGGATTTGGCAGTTTGGAAATGACAAGTTCTCTTTTTCTGGATTTAGGTGGTATCACCTAAATGGTCCACTGCTGTGTCCATCAGTGAAAATAACTCATTTATCTGTAGCAGCAAAACCATCAAAGAAATTTTAGTAGGGAAAACATAGGCTTAAGAAAAAAAAATTTTTTCTTCCTTGTCTATTATAAAAACCAAACTCTAAATACTTATGGTATGTCCAGCAGAAATTATAGTAGGATGCACACTTGAACTTAACCAGTTGTGGAAGATTTAATTCTTTTTAGACCAAGTTTAAAGGCGTGGCCAGGAAACCAGGTCGGAATGAGCTCCAGTCTTTGCAATAAACCTTAATCCAAATGCAAAACTCCATAAAAAAAAAAAACCTCAGTAGGTAATCAATGGAACTTTGCTCTTTATAGCAATCTTCCACATCATTTAGACCCAAATTCCGGACAAAGAGAGGTTTTAGAATACTTCAATAGAAGGAAGGACAGCAATAGCTTTGAAGCAAGGCAGCCCTGAGTTCAACAACTCTTGAGTCTTGGTTTGGGGATTCCCTTTACCTCTATAACCTGATTGTTCATCACCGCTGTGACTCTTAACCACCTACCCCATAGATTTTTTGGTGAAAATCAAATGAGAAAAACATTCTTGAGAGTGCTGAACAACATACTTGATATGGGAGAGGCACGCAGAAGAGGTTGCTATTATCATTGACGCTAGTGAACAAGTCTGGTCCCAGACATTGCTGCTGCCTTTGTCAAAAGACCAAGATGTCCTGTAGCTATTCTTATGCTCTTCAATGTCTCCATTGTTTTCTGTAGGAGTAGCTAGACAGGTTTCCACCTTGACGTCACCTAGTCAGCCATCATCCTGTAATAGGTGCATCCCCTGACCAGTTGCTGACCAAATGAATTGCACAGATGAGCTATCCAGCCACACTTCTTGAGCAAGGTTTAGAGAGGTTACCCAGAACCCAGGGGAAGGGCCTTGCCTCCCACATGTGTGACACTGGGCTAGGAACTCGGGATACAATTCAAATCGGCAGAGTTCGAGCCTTCAAAAGAGCTAATGAAGGCAATAAGACAAGGCAGCCAATGCCACCTGCCATCAGGAAAGACAAAAATGAGAACTCTGGTGCTCACTGAGTCCACGTGAGTTGCCATCAAGTTGGCTCCGACTCATCGTGATACCATGTACAACAGAACAAAATGTTGCCTGGTCTGGCACCATCTTCACAATCGTTGGTATGCTTGAGTCCATTGTTGTGACCATGGTGCGTTTTGAGTGCCTTTCAACCTAGGGGGCTCATCTTCCAGCACTGTATTATTGGGCAGTACTCTGTTATGATCCATAAGGTTTTCATTGGCTAACTTATCCGAAGTAGATCTCCAGGCATTTCCTTCTAGTCTATCTTGGTCTGGAAGCTCCTCTGAAACCTGTCCACCATGGGTAACCCTGCTGGTATTTGAAATATCGGTGGCATAGCTTTCAGTAACACAGCAACACACAAGCCACCACATACGACACCCTGACACATAGAACATAGCATTCGAGCCGAGGCTGGAAGGTGGGCAAAATTTGAGTGAGAGTGACTGGAGGAGAGAGTATTGCAAACTGAGGAAAGGGGGTCACTTCCCTGTCACCAGCAGAATTAGCTAGAAAAGGCCAGGCTGGCCAAATAGAGCCCGGAGTTCAGGTTGACCTTGCAGGCATCATTCTGTATGTGTGCGTTACATGGGGACGGAGTTGAGGGGTGCCCGTGTGTGTTTTTGTATCCCGTTCCCTCTGTGCAACTTCAACTTTGCTTTTCATTCATTTCCTTTCAGTAAATCTAGTGACACATTCAAAAGGAATTTTCCTCTGCCTGGTGAGGGCTGAGAAGGTGGAATGTATGAAACTGCATTAATACGACACTTCACCATCAGTAATTCTTATGCACTCAGTTTCTATAACTTGAAATAAGGTCCCAAATACCTTTGAGTAACCCAGAAAGAAACACGGGGCACAGAATCTTCATCATCTGCCTCCTTAACCACTGATTTAGGAACATTACGAGGATAATCTCCTCCACCAGCAGTCTCAAGGAGAGGTTATTCCAGAAGGCTCTTCCCGAGCTGAAACCTCAGTGGCTCTCAGATATTTAACTCCTGGCCCAGCCTTCCCTTCCATGCCAACAACCATGATTAAAAATGTGTCCAAAGTAAACCTCAGATAACTGAGCCTCCCTCAGCAACGTGGGGGGCACTTAGTGTTAGAGGGTGGTCACTCCAAGTTGCTGCAAACCTTGCCCCCAGGTGCTAGCAGCTGTCTGGAATAGCTTATGAAATTCTATTCTTCCAGCTCAGGATGCTAGAAGTAACCAGGGAAGCAAACAGTTCTGACCCACCTGTGGAAATTAATGGTGCCAGCTCAGCATATTGGCAGAGAAAAGAAATTTACACAGCAAACAAACCTGCCGGAAATTGGAAATATTTGCTTAACAGAATCACATTGATTAAAGTCACTCCAAGATCAAATTCGTCTCCCAGCCTCGGCGATTTCACCCCAGAGGAGAGCAGACTTATATTGGCAGAGTATTGATGAACAGCTTGTGCTGTGTCTAGATGGACCACATTAAGGGTGTTAATCTCAGAAGTGGCCCATAATTTTTCTCCAACACCGACAGTCTTCATTCGAAAGACTTTAATTTCACTGCAAACAGTAATAAGGAAATAAAATCACTGATGTATGCCTTTCCAATATCCGTCTTTGGTAAGAAATTTTCATTTCTATGGTCAATTAAAGCTCTTCTTAAAAAGTTAAGCTTGTTTCAATAGACTTCCAAGGTCACTTGGTTTCTCAAATCTTCCACAATTTCAAAGGAAAATAATGGGCAGTGCCAAAGACGCTCCTTAACTACAATGGCAAATAGGTTGGCAAATGAACATGAGCATTAAATGAGAGAAAGTGGCAGTTTCAAGAAGGTGTCCTTCACCTGCAACCTGAAGAGAAGGGCACGTGAGGGATGGGCCCGGGTCAGCAGAGCACTAAGGAGGTCTTTCACCTGTTTGAAGATACTAGTTAAGGACTCTCGTATCCCCTACAGCTGTCCAGCTGAGACCCCGATTTCCTCGTTGTTGCTGTGTGCCATGAGTTGATTCCGACTCATAGCCACCCTATAGGGTTTCCTAGACTGTAATCTTTACAGGAGCAGATCGCCAGGTCTTTTCTTCCACGGAGCTGCTGGTGGGTTCACACTGCCAACCTTTCTATTAGCAGCCGAGCGCTTAACCGTTGCACCACCAGGGCTCCTTGATGTCCTCATTACTAGCCTGAAAATAATCCACATTCAATTTGTTGCGGCATTTAAACAATCCCAGAAGGGACAACCTTTGCTTTGCACACCTCTGCTTCTTGAGGTCAGCAATGATGAAACAAGATAGTCTCAAATTCTTCCTCAGGTAGGATTTCCTTGGGCCCTCTTGGAGACGAAGAAGCCCAGGCCACAGCTGAAAAAGGAAACTCTAATGAAGGCCTTCTGGACTCCATATGAGCAAACATACAGTGGCTTTGAGGTCCGAAGGCCTGACTAAGGGTAGCAAGAGAAGGTGCTTGGGAGCCAGCCGACTGCTCATTCCTGGACTTCCCTAGCCTTCTCTGCCCTGCCTCTTTCAGGACTGTTGGGGTTATCTACCACCCCCTGACAAGAGTCCAAATGCTGAGCTCAGGCCTGGATTTACCCTCCCTTCTTCACTCCCAGTGTAAGCCACCCCACCCCCTCCCCAGGGCCACAGCAGCCTGGCAACTCTGCCCCTAGTCAGGACAGTCTGCATCAAAATTACAACAGTGAACGCTGCAAGGAGGTACCATCATGGACAAAGGACAAGCTCCCTACACTCTGCCAGAAAACAGACTCCACTTTTCTCACCCAACCACCTGCCTTTAAAGAGAATACAGAACCCATCCCATGTACACACATGGCAATAACCAAAGGCATTTAGATGGGATTTGCAAAGGTTTTTTGTTTTTATTTGGTTCATCAGCAACTCATCGGGGAGGGCAGGAGGGAAGAGAATGGGAATGATGGGATAGAGAGAGGTAGAAGGTGGGAGCTGGGGGTAGAAGTAGGTGACACTAGACAAAGGAAGGCAAGGGGAGACCCCATTTTTGAGCACGTAGGTTAGCGGTGGGAGCAGTGATGGTTCAATGGTAGAATTCTCTTCCTCCATCCAGGAGATCTGGTTTGATTCCTGGCTAGCACCTCATGAGAAGACACCATCCATCTGTCAGTGGAAGTTTGCGTGTTGCTTTGATGCTGAACAGGCTTCAGCAGAGCTTCCAGACTAAGACAGACTAGGAAGGGCCTGGTGATCTACTTCCAAATATCAGTCAATGAAAACCCTATGGACCACAACAGTGCAATTGCAACCAATCCCGGGGATGGCGCAGGACCAGGCAGTGTTTTGTTCCATTGTGCACAGAGTGACTATGAGTTGGGAGCCAATGCAACAGCAGCTAACAGCCACAACAGATTCCAGGTACTGTCCTGGCTGTGTATTTTCTCATCTATCTCATTTAATCCTCGTATCACTTTTCTGTGAGACGCCAAGATTACAGCCTTGGTTGCACATTAGAACCTTCTAGGGAGCTTTTTAAATAAGACAGGTGCTGAGCTCCAAACCAGATCAAGTCAACTAAATCTCTAGGGGCAGGGCCCAGGCACCTATGTTTTCTAAAAGCTGCCCATGCAATTCCATGATGCTGCCAGGATGGTGAATCAGCAGGTGAGAGAAGTGCTAAGCTCCTTCCCCACCCTTATATTGTGAAATACTCCCCACAGAATCAGGGAACAGCAGCAACCACTCGGTGCTGAGAGACAGCCCCAGGGGTGCCAGCCTCACACCCTCCCACCCATGCTCCAGACTCGCAGAGCCAAGCAAGAACAGAGTGTCACCCAGAGGAATGCGGGACTTTCACCTTTCGTGACAAAGTAAAGGAGCATATTGGAGTGAAATTCTGTTTCTAAAATTCGTTCCTAAGGCTTGTTGCAGTCTTGAAAATATTTATCATCATTGTTGTTGTTGTTGTTAGTTGTGCTTGTGTCAGCTCCGACTCATAGTAACCTTATGCACACACAAACAGAACAAATTGCTGCCCGATCCTGTGCCTTCTTCATGATCATTGGATATGTCTGAGCCTACTGTTGTGGCTATTGCGTCAACCCATCTCTTTTGAGGGTCTCCCTCATTTTCGCTGACCCTCCACTTTACCAAACATGATGTCCTTTTCTAGCAATGGCTCTTTCCTGACGACATGTCCGAAGTAAGCAAGTGAAATCTGTCCATTTTCACTTCTGAGGAGCATTGTGGTTGTATTACTTCTAAGCTGATTTGTTTGTTCTTCTGGAAGGCCACAGTACATTCAGTATTCTTTGACACCGCCACAACTGCAATGCATAAATTCTTCTTCTGTTTTCCTTTTTCATTGTCCAGCTTTCCCATGCATATGAGGTGATTGAGAAGACCATGGCTTGGGTCATGTACATACAGGATCACATATCTTAGAAGACTAACAGACTCTAAGCAAAGAAATGTTTTCCTTTTTCACCAAGATGAGGAGCCACTGCACAGGACCTCACTCCTGCTCTGATTATGACATGCAGTGAGCAGCCAAATGTCACTTGGAAGAATTTTTTTTTTTTTTTTTTTTTTTTTTTTGCTTAGGAGAAAATGCACGCTCTAGTTCCTGATAATTGATTTTCAAGGTTCCAATTTAAGTAGCAAATTGCCCCCGTTACCTAGGTATTTCATATCTTCTATGAGCACTTAGATGGAAAACTCAATATTCCTTATGCTGACCAGGAAATGGCAGGAAGAATTACAGTTTAAACTTTGGATCATTTCTCTACTCTCCATTTTTTTTTTTTTTTAGTATAGTTCTAAGAGGCTCTTGTTACAAATAGATCAGGGCAGTTAAAAAAAAAAATGTTAATAGCATCTTTTAAATGGCCTCTTATCCTAAGAGGAGGCCCAGAGCTCTCTCCAGCCATGTAATTAATCCTGATAATAACACCACCTGAGCCAGGGAGTAAGCCAAGCTCCAGGATTCCAATTTACGCCGAGGAAATGGAGGGCCTGAGGGGAGCTCAGCTCCCAGTGATGGAACAAGGGCAAGAAGCCAAGATCCTCAGCACCCAAACACGAGAAGGTAAGGGCAGCGGACGTGGTTAGGATTCCAGCTTTCAATCCCAGCTCCGAGACTTGTTCCAAATCTAAAACTTAGAGAAAAGTCACGCATTTCCCTCTGCAGGCCACAGTTTTCTCATTTGTAAAAAGAACAGATTGGGATAGAGAATCTCATTCTTAGGGTCCTTTCCAGCATTAACACCCTGTAGCCTGAAGGCCTTGGGTCCAATGAATGGTCAAAGGCATCAGCTTTAGGGTCAGACTGACTGAGGTTTGAAGCCCACCTCAGACTCTTAGTATCCCAGTGACTTTGACCATCATTTTCATCCTCCCTACATCTCATTTCTGTCAACTGTAGAATGAAAACAAAAACAGTTGCTATCTCATAAAAGTGTTGTGGCCATTAATGAGTTAGTGTGCGGGAAATGCTCAGCTCACCAACTCACAGGAGTAATCTCTCCAGGAAGATCTGCTCTTATCAACCACTGGGAGATGGGCCCAGCCTGCAACCTCCTGTCTTTCAAACAGAACTACCTGGTCCTTGTGTTGTTTTCTAACATTCTCCTCTGGACTCTCCAGAATACTCTAGGTTGCTTTTCAGTGACCTCCCTGAGCAGGACACAAAGCCATCCAAGCAGACCCTGCACTCCTGATCTCTAAGTGATCTCAGGGCACTCCAACCTCGAAGTGACAACCCTGCTGCCCAGCAACTGCTGCCCCAGGAACAGAGCTGCTACTGGCTGTCCCCATGCCTCTGATGCTAGGAGCCTCTGTTTTGAGCCTGCCACTCACCACAGCTTCTCTTTCTCTCCCTTCTCCTCTCTCTGCCCTCTCTTTCCCCTCTCTCTTTCCTCCTTCTCTGTCCTCTCTCTCTCCTATCTTCCGTTTCTTCCTTTTCCCCTCTCTCTCCCTTCTCCCCTTCTCTTCTCCCTCTCTCCTCCCTCCTTTGCTTCCCTTTCTCTCCCCCCGTCCCCTTCTCCCCTCTCCCTATCTTTCCCTTTTGCCCCTCTCCTCTCCCCTTTCTCTCCCTTCTCTTCTCCCACATTATACTGTATTCTCTTCCAGGTCCCTCCTTCACAGCTTCTGACCCTTTGCCAAGACATGACAGGAAGAATTGCATTTTAAACTTTAGATTATTTCTCTACTCTTTTTTTTTTTTCAATACTGTTTCCTGTGAAGAGCCTCACCTTGCTCCCAACACTTGCTCTACGGCCCTTAGAGTACACTAATTCCAGCTCCTCCAGGTAAATATTTTGCCACAATTTCTGGAGGATCACACCCCAAGGCAGACTACCATAGCAAGTGTCTGCTCCAGATCTCTTTCTTTTCTCAATTCCTTCAATAGAATGTGCCAAAACCATCTCACAAAGATGTACATCTCTGAGGCGAGGGGCTGGCAGCCCAGAAGGCGGAGAGAGGGTATCAAGAACACCATACACTAGAATCACTGCCTCTCTGAATTGATAGGAAATTTACAAGGTACCTGATCCAGCCTCTTATCAGATGATTGGGACCCCCCACCACCATCACAGCTCTACTAGGCAGTCCACGTACCATCTTTGTTCACCTCCAAAAATAAGGAACTTTTCAGCTATCAAGACAATCCCTTAATCTTTACAGAGTGCTGATCATTAGAAGTTCCTTCCTTACACCATCTCCCTGTGTTTCCCCCCTCTGTAGAGTTAGTATGTTGGACGAAAGGGTCTCAATGTATTCTCTCTTGGGGCCTGACCCTCTCCTACATGTCAACCCTTCACACAGATACCATATCTTTCTCCCAAAAGAGTACTGTCTTCTTCCATCTCAGAGAGCTTCGGCCATCCTTGTCTCCCTTCAAAGAATGTGCTTCCATGTGTCTCGCTCCCAGGACTGAGCATTAATGCCTGGTGTGGCTTGAGCAGAGCAGAGCAGAGAACTCCCCTACCCCTCCTTTGAGCATCTCTGTCTGATAATACCACTTAATGTTGCCTGGGCCCTCCGCAGTCCCATTCCCAGAGTAGACATTTGGTTGTGTTTGTCAGACAGTGTTGGGCTCTGCCATGGTATTTGGGCAAATGTTTTTTCAGACCTAACTGCTAGATTTTATTCTTATCCCTATCTCTGGTTGGTCCCTGCAACAAAATGAACAGAGCTCCATGGTCAGAATCACGTGGCATTTTCAGACACTAGGTCCTCTGTGCCCACCGATGGTCAAACTTGCAACCCTCAGTTACAAGACTAAAAGGAATCTCATCTTTAAATCTGCCTTTGACTCATAGACACTCAGCATTAGAAGGGATCTCAGGGCATAGATTTCAACTCTCTTAATTTTCAGTTAAAAAAAATGAAGCCCAAGACTTGGTGTGACATATTTGCTGGAGATGTGGAGTTAGCAATAGGTTTAAATCTTGGCTTACTTATTACTGCCCAGATGTGGTTGGCCTAGAGTATTAGCCTTCTAGGGCTGTGCAGTGCAATGAATGGCTTTTATGTGGCTTTCTAGCCATGGCCTTGTAACTCCCACAAAATGACTGGCTGGGTCTATGCCAATAGAGTGACTTAGGGTCCACCCAGGGGATTGGTCAGTTTCCTACACAAATTGAGTGATTTGTGGTCTACCAAGGGGATTGATCATTTCGTGGTCCTGGTGCCTTGAAATTGACAAGAAATAGGCTTACATAAGAACCAATTGCACAGAGGTTCAGGAGGACCTCACTACCATCAAGAAGAGTCTGGAGTGGAGCACGTCCTTTTGACCAGGGACCCGGGTCCCTGCACTGAGAACCTCCTAGACCCAGAAAAAAGAGCTGTAACACTGAAGATGGCGCAAGATGGTGAGACAGCGACAGTAGGCTTGCTGGCCCAAGGGGTGACAGCTGAGCCCCTTCCGGTAGGAGGCTTGCTGGCAGAGTTAAAAGAGCTGTAGCACTTGCCCATGCAGGGCAGAGGCCTAAGTGTGCCCCCTGAAAGCATTGTCTCAGAGGATCCTGTGCAGGGGAATTCCTACAGCAAGGCTGAGCCAGATGCCTCCGGGCAAAGCTGAAGGAACTGTAACGCTTGTGCACGACAAGAGAGGCCTGAGTGTGCCCCATGCAGGGGTTCAATGCCTCCCCTCCAGGCAGCAGGGACCCAGGTAGCATAGCTGCAAGAGAGCCCCACAGGCCATGATGGGAGCTGGCAGCAGAGGCCAGCGAGGTCCAGCAGCAGAGCAGAAGCCTTAGGAGCCCTGCAAGCCTCCAAGCAGCGTGGTGGTTGCTGGAGACAATGGTGACATGAACACAGTATCTGACCTGAACCACTGCTTGCCTGGCCAGCAACATAAGAATGGACATGGTTAATTTGGGGAAGGGTAAGCATTTCCCCTTTGGCAATCTATTGTTGTTTACTGTTTGCTTTCTGTAAATAATAGTAATGGCTTTCACTTTGCCAATACTGTGTAAATGTCTTGTGTCAAGCTCAATCACAGATGAATGTAGCTCCCATAGAATGGTTGATGCCTGTGGGTGTATGTGTCTCAGTCCTAGTAGTCTTATGGCTGCCTGGAAGTTTGAGGCACTGCCTGTCTGCATGTGCAGTGCAGATAGACAAACATGCACACAGGCTGCCTCAACAAATTTCCACAAACTGGTTGGCTTAAAACAATAGAAATTCATTCTTACAATTCTAGAGGCCAGAATTCTGAAATCAAGGTGCTAGCAGCATTAGTTCCTTCTAGAGGCACTGAAGGAGAATGGGTGCTATGCCTCTCTCCTAGATTCTGGTGGCTGTCAGCAATCCTTGGCATTCCTTGGCTTGTAGATGCATCACTCCAGTCTCTGCCTCCATCTTCACATGGGCTTCCCCCCATGCATCCCTGTGTGTCAAATCTCCCTTTTCTTTCTATTGTAAGGACACCAAGCATTAGATTTAGGGTCCACCCTAAACCCCGAATGATGTCATCCTGAGATTCTTGACTTAATTACATTTGCAAAGACCCTATTTCCAAGTAAGGTCACATTCATAGGTCCCAGGGATAAGGATTTGGACACATCTTTTTGGAAAACTCTATTCAGACCATTACAACTAGTTGTTTTTTTCCCACCCGTGAAATGGGAAAGATTTTAACCCAACTCATAGTGCTGTTCTTAGGCCTCAACAAAATAATGGAGATAAAGTGCTTAGTACAGCACCTGGCACATGAAAGTTCATAAGTTAATGTTAGCTAAATCATAAGCGTTATGATTCTCGTTATAATTATTAAATGCTTTTCCGAGGTCAATCAATTAGTAATCAGATGGGCACAGAGCCTGTGTCTTCTGACCCCAAACTCAGTGCTCTCCCATATTTCCTTTTGCCATCCTGGGAGAGCAGCCAAGCCCCACAGTCTAATTCATGTTCTCTTTTCATGGAGAGTTGACTTGATCATAGCTCCCAGAACAGCTTGAGAAACTGGAGAACCCAATGGCCTAGAGTGGAAGGAACTGAGGTACAAACCAACTACTGTTAGTTAACGGGCAGCTTGGTCATAGAACCCAGATGGAACTGCTTAATAGGGAATTCTGGTGTTGAACTTCCAAACTGGCTAGGCTACCCACTTCCCTTAGCCCCAGACTTTGGGAGGAAAATGTAGTCCTTTCTGACTGTTTTCAGGAGCAGACTTATTCCACTGAAACCCATGATATGGCTCCTACCTCTAGATTTCATACCTAGTACTGCTTAAAGGAGCCCTAAAGGAGGAGAGTAGGGGCGAGAGGAGCACTTGGGAAGAGGTGATTCACAGGTTACTGGTTGCAGATAAGGATGCTCTCGCTTACTTTGGATGCGTCATTAGGAAAGATCAATCACTAGAAAAAGATGTCATGTTTGGTAAAGTAGAGAGGTCAGCAAAAACAGGGAAACTCTCCATGAGATGGACTAATTTTACAGCCTTAACGATGGACTCTAACATACCAATGATAGTGAAGATGGCCCAGGACTGGGCAATGTTTACTTCTGTTATACATGGGTCGCCATGAGAGGGCGCTAACTCAACAGCAACTAACAAGAACAACATTGCCTAAACTGCCCCAAGGCCCCCAGCCTGGCTTACGGAGTGTCCTCTCTTCAGTCCATTATGGATTCTCCTATCGTCTCTCCCAGACCACCTCCCTCATCCCACTCCATCATTATTCCAATCGTTACTCCAAGCAGAGCAAGTCAGCCTATATCTTACTTTCATAAAATTGCCACACTCAAAATTCACATTTTCAAACAGCGTTGAAAATGCCTTCTGTCCACAGAACACAGGAATTACATAAACAACTGGGAAGGAGAGCTCTTTATCACAAGTTCTACTACTAATTAGGGGATTATTTGCTGGAAATGCTGGGTCTAGCAGAGCCTGCCCTACCTGAGACCCCTGATGCCTATGACACACAGGAGTTTTGTGGCAGGACCCCCTAAATTTCCATTTACCTCTAGTAGGATGCCCTGGAATTTAGGGATATTCCATTGTGCTGTTCCATCATCTGGGCCTGCTTCTCCTCCCCATGTCCAGCTTCAGCCCCCACCTCCATCTTGCCTGTGCTCATTATCCTCTACTCATCTTTCAATTCTCAGCTCAAATGTCACTCTCAGGAAAGCCCCTTATACTTTCTCATGTCCTCTTTCTGCCACTTACGCTTCTCCTTCATAACACTGGGCACAGTTTAAAACTGATATTTTTCTGTGTGATTATTTTAGTAATGTCATATAATGACATGGAAGTGCCACGCAGGCAGGAGACGTGTCTGCTATTTTCACCACTGTTTCCTGGGGCTGAGCCCATAATACCTACCAACCTACCAGTTGCCGTCAAGTTGACTCTGACTCATGGCACCCACATGTGTGTAAGAATAGACTGTGCACCATAGGGTTTTCAATGGCTGATTTTTTGGAAGTAGATCACCAGAGCTTTCTTCCAAGGCAATTCCAGGTGGACTTGAACCTCCAACTTTTGAGTTAATAGCTGAGTGTGATAACTGTTTGCACCATCCAGGGACTCCAGCACGTAAGTGCTTAATGAACTTTTGTTGAATTATTAGAATGCATCTTTCAGCTTACAACATTCCTGTATCATGTGGTGGCTTTGAACTCCTTGTCTGATTCACACACACATACACATACACACACACACACACACACACACACACACACACACACACATCCCTTCACACAAACCCTCCTTGAGTGGAGTAAACATAACTAAAGAAGGAAGTGGGAATGAAAACACTGTTTATACAACAGACACTCAACTTCCAGGCACATATGGTGTTTCTGTCTTAAAAGTCCTGTCAAGCACCCTGGCCCCACAGGATCCTTCTGGCCTACACCCTAGAGCCTGGGGCCAGCACCCTACATGATTGAGGGAGGCCACCTTTGGGCTTTCACTCAGGTTCTGGAGCCTCTAGCATGCCTGCTCTTCACCCCAAGCCCTCAGAGCACCTCTCTCCCTTCACCACACTGCCTGGTCTCCCAGCCTATTAGAGAAGTCTTAGTAAAATAGTCTTCTTCTCTTATAACTCATTGGGCTGTGGTCTTGCCACCCCAGGATTCAGGCACAAGTCCCTAAGTGGAAGAGGAAAAGGAGAAGAGGGTCAAAGATCACCACAGACCCCACCAACCCCAACTGCCCTTGATGCTTCACCTCTACTATGGTCCTCGGCCGCTCGTGCAACTGGATACAGGATCTGAACACCAATCTATGTTCAAACTGAGGTGACTGCATCACGAGAAATGTCTGAGACTGGGAAGTGGGTAGAACAAGCGTGACTAACGAGGTGGTAGGGATCAATCTGAGTCTCAAATACCCCGAGATATGATGACAGTGTGCCCACCAAAATAGAGCCTGGAAATAGCAGTCAAAATGTCTGCTAAATCAACCCCACATGCCTCCTGTACAGAAGAAGGGACACCCCAGGGTTCGGGTGATCAAGGTTCCAAAAGAGTAGCATGAAACAGCAGGGGGATGTGTTTTAATACCTTTTTCCCCTTGCTTACACTTCCCTCCCTCCTCTCACACACAGGAAGGCGAATCAATCACTCAGGCCCACAACCATGTAGGACCTAGATTCTAGGCTGTTGCCAAGAGAAACAGCTGCCAACAGATAGGAAAGGAGGAGGTAGGAGACCACAGGGATTCCATACCTTGCAATGTGAATTAGGAGAGGTATGGTCTAAAACAATGATGGGAGCAACAGGCTTTGTAACTTTAACTGGGCAATATCCTTCCTGTCATCATGATTATCATCTGATACTATTCACTTGCAGTACATAAAGTATAGGAGAGAAATACAGTCACACAGATTCACAGACACACGTACCTGTGTACACATGTAGATCACACACACACATACACACATATGCACATGTACACATGCATACACACACACACACACACAACTTTTTTCTATTCAAGGCTTAGAAGAAGTAAGAGAAATCATGTACTGAGCAATAACCTTGGCCCTCTACTATGGACTTTCCAGGTGTTAGACAGATCCTTGCATGAAGGCATCATAATTCTTATCTTACAAGTGAGAATAGTGAGGCTCAGAGAAGTCAGGCAATGCAGGTTCAATAGCTGAGTTTCTTAGAGAGCCAAACCAAAAACAAACCAGCTGTCATTGAGTTAATCCTGACTCAGCAACTCCATGCGTGTCGGAGTAGAGCTGTGCTATTTAGGGTTTTCAATAGTTGGTTTTTTGTAAGTAGATCTCCAGGCCTTTCTTCCTAGGTGCCTCTGGGTAGACTCGAAACTCCAACCTCTTTGGCTCACACCGAAGCATGTTAAACATTTGCACCACCCAGGGACTCCTACTTAGAGAGCCAAAGAGCCAACATCAAACCCATGTCTGTCAGAGTCCAAGCCTGGGCCTCTGCCCCTTCCTCTGTCTTACCCCACACTGCCTCTCTTGATGCAGCACATGAAGAGGGAGCCGAGTACACACTGATAATTCTATGCTTCAATATGTTTAACTATCTCAGCTGATAAATAATAATTTTTCTGACTGAGTAAAACACACACACACAACGAAAACTGAAACAAAGATTAGCACAGAGTCAGTAGGAGTTTACTGGCCCCACTTGTCACAATACAAACTATTTCAGAGATCACTGTTAACAGGATATTAAGTGCAACTCTTCCCTTTCAACGTTTCAGTTTTGGCAGAAGTCTCAAAGGCTGAGAATAAATAGTAGGTGTTGTGTGCCTTCCGTTATGAAGCCAGGCGGTATTTCTCCATGCAGGACTCACAAAAGAGGTGGCACAAAATACGTTCCACCAGCAATGGGGTGACTGCTTACCTCCACCCCTTTAAAAGGAAGTAAGAGAGAGAATTTCTGTGAAGTGAGTTGAACAGGGCTACAAGGCTCCCATCTACCACAACAGTGGCAGGGCCTGTGGTGTCCGACCCTGTCATGGATTGAATTGTGTCCCCCAAAAGTATCTGTCAACTTGGCTAGGTCATGATTCCCAGTATTTTATACTTGTCTACCTTTTGTCGTCTGATGTGATTTTCCTATGTGTTGTATATTCTATCACTGTGATGCAATAAGATGGATTAGTGGCAGTAATATTGATGAGGTCTACAAGATTAGATAGTGTCTTAAGTCAATCTCTTTTGAAATATAAAACAGAGAAGCAAGCAGAGAGACAGGGGAACCTCATACCACCAAGAAAGCAGTGCCAAGAGCAGAGCATGCCCTTTGGACCCGGGGTTTCGGCATGCAGAAGCTCCAAGTTCAGGGGAAGATTGACAACAGGGACCTTCCTCCAGAGCCAACAGAGAATGCCTTCCCCTGGAGTTGATGCCCTAGATTTGGACTTCTGGCCTACCAGACTGTGAGAAAATAAATTTCTCTTTGTAAAAGCCATCCACTTGTGCTATTTCTGTTATAGCAGCACTAGATAACCAAGACAGTCCCTTCAGCCCAAGCTGCACAGAGGAGTTTCAGAAGCACTACCTGGCCAACTCAATGTCTATCAACAGATGAATGGATAAACAAAATGTGGTATATCCACATGAAGGAGAAACAGGCTTTGCAATGCTGAACATAGCTGCCCTAGTGGTTTACACCAGTTCACTGCCATTTGCTAAATCATTCTTATGTAATTCTTGTGGAGGCAGCCTTATGTAAGTCTAGAGGCATCCCTGGCATGTAGCCCCTATTGTTTACCACCACTATAAAACTTCTGTCCACCACTGTAGGGCACAGAGATCTACCTGGTCCTGCTGCCACCCAGGGCCTGCTTCCTATGTAAGTCTCCCTAATAAACTCCTTTGCTGCCACCCGGGAGTTGCCTCGGCTCTTTCTTCAGTCTCTCAGCACTTTCTGTTTTTGGAAGCAAGTTTCACATTACCAGTCCATGCGGGGTCACCATACAATGGAATATTATTCAGCCATAAAGAAAAATGAAGTCTTGATACATACTACACCATGATGAACCTGGAAAGCATTATGCAGAGTGAAATAAGTCAAGCAAAAATGGACAAATATTGTATGATCCCTCTTATATGAAATAGCTAGAATAGGGAAATGCATACAGACCACAATTTATCAGTGGTTACCAGAGGCTGAAGAGAAGGAAAAATGAAGAGTCATTGCTTAAGGTACACCGAGATTTTGTTTAAGAGCAAACAAACAAACCCACTGTCATGGAATCAATTCTGACTTATCATGATTCCACATGTCTCAGAATAGAATCGCACTCCGTAGGGTTTTCAATGGCTGCACTCTTACAGAAGTAGATCTCCAAGCCTTTCTTCCTCAGCACTGCTGGATGGATTCAAAAAAACGCAAGCCATTTGCACCACCCAGGGACCCATTAAAGGTGAGTAAAAAAATTGGGAATAGTGGTGATTGTTGCACAGCATAGTTAATTAATGTCACTGAATTATACACGTAAAAATGGTCAAAATGGCAAATTTGGGGTGGAACCTGTAGATAGATCAAGAGACAGTCATTCAAACAGGATAAAGGGATACTGTGTGGTTTAAAGTCAGGAAAGGTGTGCTTTAGGGTTGTATCCTTTCACCATATTTATTCAATCTGTATGCCGAACAAATAATCTGAGAAAATGGACTATATGAAGAAGAACGTAGCACCAGGATTAGAGGAAGACTCATTAACAACCTGCATTATGCAGATGACACAACTTTGCTTGCTGAAAGTGAAGGGGACATGAAGCGCTTACTAATAAAGTTGAAAGACTACAGCCTTCAGTATAGATTACACCTCAACATAAGGAAAACAAAAATCCTCACAACTGGACCAAAAAGCAACATCATGATAAATGGAGAAAAGATTGAAGCTGTCGAGGACTTCATTTTACTTGGATCTATAATCAACACCCATAGAAGCAGAAGTCAAGAAATCAAAAGACACATTGCATTGGGCAAATCTGCTGCAAAAGACCTCTTTAAAGTGTTAAAAAGCAAAGATGTCACTTTAAGGACAAAGGTGCCCCTGACCCAAGCCAGGTGTTTTCAATCACCTCATATGCATACAAATGCTGGACAATGAAGAAGGAAGACTGAAGAGGAATTGACACCTTTGAATTGTGGTGTTGGCAAAGAATATTGAATGTACCATGGCCTGCCAAAAGAACAAACAAATCTGTCTTGGAAGAAGTACAGCCAGAATGCTCCTTACAAGTAAGGACGGTGAGACTTTTTCTCACATAATGGACATGCTATCAGGAGGGACCAATCCCTGGAGAAGGACATCACACTTGGTAAAGTAGAGGGTCAGCAAAAAAGAGGAAAACCCTCAATGTGATGGATTGACACAGTAGCTCCAACAATGGGCTCAAGCACAACAATGGTTGTAAGGATGGCGCAGGACCAGGCAGTGTTTCATTCTGTTGTACATAGGGTCGCTAGGAGTCCGAATCAACTTGATGGCACATAAGAACAACAACAAATTTTGCCTCAGTAAAATAAAAATTTTTATTCTCCCTCACCAAAATAAAAAGGACTACAAGAAGAATTTGAGGGTCATAGGAACAGCCATATTATTCCCACCCGGGAAAGCCTAAAGGTGAGAGATTTTGGTTGATGCTCCCCACCTGGTGATAGAGAACTGGGAGTAATCTTTACCTCCACAGGTGCCTAGGGAAGGTGTGTGTTTTTTGTTTCAAGGAAATGCTGGTCTATGTTCCCATCTGAGAGGACCCTCACCATATTAATTACAATAGCTTCACATTAAATATTTGTATCAGATAAATGTCCTCCCACGTTGTTCTTCTTTAGGAATGACTTGGATATGTTTGGCCACTTGATATTCCATAAAAAGTTGAGAACCAGTTTGTGATAGTCCAAAGAAAAGTCCAAATTTTTAGACAAATTTGGGGGAAATTAGCCCCTTTATGATATTCAATCATACTATCCATAAACATGGTATTTTTTTTTCATTTATTTACATGCAATTTTATGTGTTTTATCTGTAAATGTCTTGGACATCTATTTTTAGATTTATCCCCTAGGACCCTTACTTATATTTGTTTGTTAATGTTTTATTCATTTTATATCAACATAAATTATTCATAATTTTAATCATTTCTCTGTAGATCTTTTGAATTTTCTGTATAGACATTCATCTCTAAATAATGACAATATTTATACTTTTATTACTTCTACTTAATTTGTTGTTTTGGCTAAGATTGCAGTCCAATATTTAAAACATTCACTGTAGCAGACATCCTCGTCTTGTTTCATATTTTAAAATGACTGTAATGGTTCATTGTTAAGTATGAAATTCGCTGTAGATTGTTTTGGCGGGTGCATTTGTCAGACTCAAAAATTCCCTGCTATTTCTAATTTGCTAAGAATATTTATCATGAATAAAGGCTAAATTTTATTGAATGAATTTTCTACATGAATTGCAATGATCAGATGCTTTTTCTCCTTTAACCTGCTTAGTATAGTGAATAGCATTAATTAATTTCTAATCTGAATTGATCTTACATTTTGGGTTTATCCTGGTAAAACCCGTTTTCTCTAAAGCATATTCTGTTTGATATTAATATAGCTCCATGAATGAGCATTCATAGAATATTTATTAATAAATCTTTTCCATCCATATAATTTCAAACTTTCTGTATCCTAATGTTTTGGGTAAGAATCATGTAACTGGGTTTTATTTCTTGTAAATTCATTCTGAAAATTTCTGTCTCAAATGGTAAATTTAGATCGTATATATTTATTGTGAATACTGATACATTTGAGATCATTTTACTCTTTTTGTGCTTTCTATGAGTTTTTTTTTTTTTTCTCCCATGTTACTTTTTTCTCTTTCATTGCCCCCTTTTACTTTGATTGTAATACGGCTCATTCTATTTCTTCCCTCTACTTGTGTGGAAGTTATATATCGTATTTTACCTCACTTGATATTTGGGGAACTTTATCTGTATCTGTGGAAGTTCTTTGAGACCTAGATTAAGAATTATTTCTTCCAGAGTAAATTTTTATTTACTTACGAAAAATGGCACGAGGCACTTCCAAATTGTTACTACTTTAAACTCAATTCTCAGCTTGGGATTTTTTGGAGCTTTTGATTATTGTCAATTGTAGGTCCAACCGCAAGTGAAGGCCAGATGAGGTTAAGAATTCTCAGAGGATATCATGTTTATTTTTTGTTGTTGTTGTTTGAGTTTTATTGTTGTTTTCCTGAATCTAGAGTCAAGATATAGGAAGGTTTTCTTTTGTGGGTACGGGTGTGTGCACGATCACTATGGTGTGAGTGTGGGTGTGTGCACAGTCACTGTGGGTGTGGCTGTGTGCATAATCATTGTTGGTTCCATCAAGGCCCATCTCTTTTTTGTTTACTTGTTCATGCCTATTTATCTCTTTTTCACATCCCCATTCCCTTCCCTTATGTAGTCTACCATTCTTATACATTTGCAGGAGATCCTTCCATTTGTTTGCATTCTTGTAAAACATGAGTTGTTTTGTATGTCTGTATTGTTAATTGACAGACATACAAAATGATATTGTGCTGTGGGTCCCTTCTATTTCTTTCTCATTTCTCTCAGCGTGTTATGATTTGCTCACGTTGTATGTACACCAAGTACGTAGTGTGCATTCACGAGTTCCCAATCGACTCACCAGTGACAGGCACCTAGATGGCATCCTGCTACCTGCCACCACAGACAGGTGGGATAAACAGCCACACATGTCAAATTGTTAGACAATTTCTTTTATTCATATACTCAAAAATGAGATTGCTAGATCATAAGAACAATTCATATGAAATTGAAATAACTGTGGCTTTCCACAGTGGCTGTTCTTTTCTAACTCCTAACCTCAGGATGTGAGGGTTTCTCTACCTTCGCAACTCCACCAACACTTGTCATTATTCGGCTTTCTAGATTTTGCCGATATAATAGACACACAGTTATGTCATATTTTTATTTTCATTTTTCTGATTAGTAATGAGTTCAAGCTAATCTTCATATGCCTGTTCTGTAGGTTTAAACTTCTATAAATTACCTGTTTGCATTCTTTGCTCATTTTTCTGTTTAGATCCTGTCTTGTTCTTGTTGATCTATAGGAGTTCTTTGTATATTCTAGCCCAGACATTTACATATTTTTTGGAGGGGAGGAGGAGGGGAGACCCATTCACATTCTTAAAAATAATTTTGGACCCAAAGAGCTTTTGTTTACATTTGTTACATATAGCAATATTTACATTTTAAAAAATAAAACTGAAAGGTATTCAAAGATTTCTTAATTTAAAAAAATAACAACAATAAATCCATTATACCCATTGCCGACAAGTCGATTCCAACTCATAGCGACCCTATAGGACAGAGAAGAACTACCCCGTAGAGTTTCCAAGGCTATAATTTTCACATAAGCAGACTGCCACATCTTTCTCCTGCAGAGAGGCTGGTGGGTTCAAATCACTGACTTTTTGGTTAGCAGCCGAGTGCTTTAACCACTGTGCCACCAGGGATCCTTAAGCCCATTTTATGTTAACATAAATAACATATCTTTATGAAAAATAACTATTTTCCAAGCCAAATAATTTAGAGAGGGGAGAAGCAAAGATTTTTGTTTTTCCACATCTTTTTCCTGTCTGACTTAACAGAAGACAGTTGGATTCTCATATGTGCTTCCCCATCCAGTCCGTTGTAATACATTGTTTTGGTTGATGTGTACAGAGAGAGCCTCACACAGATAAGTAGTTGGGAAAGGGAGGAATATTTTAACAGTCTTTTCAGATAATTGTAAATACTCTTTCATATGACACCAAAACTCGATAAGTAGTAGTTTCTTAAAGGTTATTTGCAATATAGATTCCAAGACTATATCAGTGAGCTTTTGGTACATTGATCAAGGAAATTCCATTGGTCTGTCTTGCACTTTGAAGAGATCTTTTGCCCATACCTCATTTTGTAACACCATGCATTGGCCATTTGGGAAATATTAATTCACGAGTTTTGCAGATCTTCCAAATGTTGACGTATTTCCTTATACAATATTTTTAAAATCACATTTGTTAATATCACCACCATTAAATGATACAGTAAATAAAGAACATAAAGAAAAATCTTTACGTACTGAGAGCTATCAAGCTCAGGAAGGTGGATATAAATTTTCCAAAATTCTAAATTTTTGCTTCACAAAATTAAGGTTCACTAAATTTTGTGAGATTTAGATCCACTAAATTTTGTGAGACTGAAAACAAAGCGCCTTCCTCTCATCCCAGCACCTCTCATCTTGTTGTCTCAAAAATGAATAAAGTGAGCTTGTCACTTCGGGGAAAACAGCTGTCAGTACTTGTTGACGGTGATAACCAGTCTCATGAACTCTATCTTGAAAAGGTGACCAAGCCTAAGCCCAGCATCCTCAGACTGGGACAGGGCTGAGACAGCCCAGACAGAGCTCTGGAACTGCAGGGGGACTAGAGCCCTGACTTCGACCATCACTCAGCAGCAGAGGGCAAGCTCAGCCCATCCTGGGACCGCCTGGGAGTCTGAGGCCTCAGAGGAAATGCTGGGCTGTCAGCCCAACACACCCAAGAGCTGCCACTCCAGCCACTCTCCAGCTGGGTGAGTTTCCTGAGTCTCAATGGTCTTATCTGCAAAAGGGAGATAATAACACAACCTCACTCCTTCAACCACTATTTATTGAGCACCTGTTATCTTTCAGACTCAGGTGTTCAGCAGTCGATCAGACAGGCAAGTCTGTGTCTGAAGGAGGTATATTCTTGTTCTCTAGGTGAGGATAAACCTAAAACCAGACCGAACCTGTTGCCGTTGAGTGGATTCCGACTCACAGCGACAGAGGAGAACTGCCCCATAGGGTTTCCAAGGAGCAGCTGGTGGATTCTAACTGCCAACCTTTTGATTAGCAGCTGAACTCTTAACTACCGCACTCCCTAGGTGAGGATAAGGGGTGGGAAATGAGGAAACAAGTGCCCGACCTGGCTCAGAGGGGTGAACTCTTACTACTGAAGATACTCGGGGCATCATCTCGTCCACTAGTCTCCAGACTATCTGATTATTTTTCACCCCCTTTCCCACCCCCGTAATCCCAAATAATCATCAGTGTCAATCACACTGACTTGATACCCAACATTTCAGTTAGCTCCTACAGAATTATGGTAGCTAAATAAAATATTGAAAATAGTTTCTGCACACCCCACCATGAGTACCCCTAAGATCTGAGTATCCCAGATGTGGGTTTATTCATTAAAGCCTCACCCTTCAGTACAGCAGGGACAGATCTAAGATTTGAGGAGTTTCAAACAAAACCACCTCTCTCTCTCTCTCTTATACACACACACACACACACACACACCTCTCATACACACACACACACACACACACACACACACACACACCCCACATCCTTTATGCCACCATTAAGGCTCCATTCTTTTAAGGTGGTTGCCAAGGAGAATATTATAAAATGCAAATAACCCTAGGAAGAGTTCACACCTAAAGCCATCAACAGTTTACACTTGAGTTAACAATTAACTCTTTAAAGGTGATTTACAGCTTATAGAACTTTAGAGCAGGCGTTAGAGAGCAAATAACTACCCACTCTCTCACTCAGCTAAAGGCCTGGAAAAGGGAAGCACCTTACCCGGATCATGCAGCCCACTGGCAGGAGAGTTGGTGGTAAGCAGAGTTCCCAAGTCCCACTCCAGCTCTCCAAGCCTCTTGTTCCTCTGGGCATAAATAATCAAAGACTTCCAAAGCAGCCTAAGGAGAGCTCTTGTCTAGAGGGCCTCTCCCTTCAGGCTACAAGACACCCTGCCCGTGGTCCCTACAGCTCAGGAAGTAGTTCTAGAATGTGCCTTAAGCCCTCTCACTCACTGCCGGACCTCCAGAGTTCATTCCAGACTCACTTTGGTTGGTACCTCCATGCCCAGCCTTCAGCCTGCTTCTCCCTGGACCATCTCCTGGGCTCCCTGCTCTGGCTTCCCTTAACTACTGCCCTCAGCACTCCCTTTGCCTGTGCTGCAGGCCACATTTGGCCTAGAGCAATACCCTCTGCTCAGGCTCAGCCCTGGAGGTCCCTTTTTCTCCAGAAAGAAGAACTCAACAGCTATTGTGATAAACACACCTCACCCACACAGTACAAGGGAAGTGCCAATTGGGTGGTAAGATAGAAGAAAGAAAAGATGAGAAGAGACGGCTAGAAAACAAAAAAGGGGAATTGACGGGGCCCAAACTCATCAGCAAAAAAGAGGAAAGAGGTAGTCAGCAAAAAAGAGGAAGACTCTGGATGAGATGGATTGACACAGTGGCTACATTACGGGCTCACACATAACGATTGGGAGGAGGGTGCAGGACCCGGCAGTGTTCCGTTCTGTTGCGCATAGGGTGTTATGAGTTGGAACTGACTTGACAGCACCTAACAACAACAACAAACCCTGCTCAAGAGTGCTCCTGGGGCAAACCCTGAACCAGGCCTTCTCTGCAGGACGGCCCCCTGTGAGGCCTCTTTAACCCCAGCTCACCTCCTTCTGCATCCTGCTCCTCCACATCCCTCACGTTGGCTTTGGGGAGGGCGTGGAGGGCTGGAAGTCATACAGAAAGAGTCACACTGACGGGTCATCACCTTTGCTGTTAGCTGCCATTGAGTCAGCCCACAGCTTAAGGAGACCCCGAGCACATCGGAACAAAATACTGCCTGCTCCTGTGCCATCCTCATGATCAATTTCAGATTGGACTGTTGTGATCCACAGGGTTTCCAATGGCTGATTTTCAGAAATAGATCACCAGGCCTTTCTTCCTAGTCTGCCTTTGTCTGGAAGCTCCATTTAGATTCATAGCAACAGTCAAGTCTCCACTGAAAGATGGGTGGTGGCTGCATATGAAGTGCATTGGCTGGGAATTGAACTCAGGTCTCCCGCATGGAAGACCAGAATTCTACCACTGAACCACCACTGCCCCTCAGGGGGCACTAGCCACTGGAAAACCTCTCAGTTTAGACTTCCCAATAATTCCCTCACTAACTATGATGCTTTGACATCGCATTATCTGGTTTAGACAGACACTAAAATTTAAGTGCGTGGAAAGTTAACACGGCCCTCTTGCTCCTGGCACCTGTCTTGAGACCATGTCTTTGAGGCCAGTCTTTGGACGTAACTTATACCATGAAAAGCGGAGGGGAGCTTCTGGATCAAGCTTCACCAGGAGTCAGTTCTACCTCTGGACTTTCCAACTAAATGGAAATGCCTCTTATCTTTTAAGCTAGTTTGATTTGGCTTGTTTAACTTAAAACCAAAAGCATCTTAACTGGTACAGAATTTCATAAATCCAGGAGCGATTTTGGATAGTTATAGGTGACATCTAAGAATGCCGTAAACCCTGAACTTCAAAGATGGTTCCAGAGAAGATGAGGCATCAGAGGTTGAATACACTTGAACTCTAGAAACCTCTACTCTTGATAATTTAGCATTGTTCTCGTTACTAGTATCGATACTAATGTTAACTCCATTAATATTAATATGATATTAATATTAATGTTACTGGCATTAATATTAATGTCACTAATATCAGTGTCTCTTGGCTGGACATTAATAGTCAACTGGCATCAGAGCTTCTCACATGGTTGAGATTTATTACAGGGTGGTTTGGGGAAACCCTCATTTCTTCAGCCACAACATACGTCTCTCAGGTTTGGCTCATGTACAAGGATACCACAGCTCATTCCGACCTCAGACATGGTAGTACAAATGTGCAAGTTC
>NW_004443955.1:21464925-21496335 GCF_000243295.1 Trichechus manatus latirostris
CCACCCCCCACCCCCCTTGAGCCCCTGTGGGCCTTCAAAGGTTTAAATGATAGAGCGGCTTAAGAGCAGCTGGAAACAAAGCGTTGCCCCAGGCCACCATCAACCAATAAAAGGTCAGGAGGTTGAGGGAATCATTTTCCATGGCAATACTTTTCTAAGGGAAATGGTAAAGTTATTTAAGTCACCAGGTGGGAAACATAAAGGACAATCTTTCCCGGCTCCCAAGAAATGGATGACATTTGTCATAGATTTCGCCTGTCTCTGATTTACATAATGAACCCTAAACCTTGGTAATATTAAACTACTTATACAAGTACTGTACCTTTTTTTTTTTTTTAATAGTGTCACCTCTTTGGAAATAAACATGGGGAGGGGAGTGACATAAAATGTTCATACCCTTTGACCCGGTAATCTCACCCTTGGGAATGCAGCCCAAAGAAATATATTCAACAGGGGAACTACACTTTATGTGTAAGGATGTTCCCTGCAACATTATTTATGATAGAAAAAACCTAAACGGTTCAGCAAAAGGGGGCAGTTTAGTAAAGTATTGCACACAACTTGAGCAAATAGCATAGACCATTAAAAATGCTAAGTGACAACCTGGAAAACGTCAGCTGGAAAAAGCAGACATAAAAACAATATGTGCAGGATGACCGTCACTAGGTAGCCCCGTATCCTTTCTAAATAAGAACCGGAAAATGTGTGGCAATAATGAAAAGAGTTACATTGAGGCAGTGGAATCATGAGAAAGCCGCTTCTTTTTCCCAATTTTATTTAATGTTCTTTTCTTTTCTCTGATTAAAAATGTAATGTTATTGTAGGGGAGGAAAAAGTTCCCAAACTGTGGTGGTGGTTGCCCACCTCTGTGAATATTCAAAAAAACATTGAATTGTACATTTTAAAAGGGTGAATTGTATGGCTGGTGAACTATAGCTCAATAAAGCTGTTATGAAAAAAATGTAAAGTTGTTTTTAAAAAAATGTGAGCCACTCTCAAGAAGAGAGAAAAAGATCTTTGTTTCCAGTTTAAATAACGCGCCATTCAACTGCTGGGTTGTATAGGACTTTTAAATTAATTCTCAACACAATTTATTAAGTTGGTGACAAATATGGCCTGGGGACCTGTTTTAACCAGAGTACACCCAATGTGCTTAAGAGAACAGGATCCTCCATGGTCTCCCTTGAGATGGGACAGACACTTGTGGAAGAAAGTTCTGAAATCACAATTGAATGACTTAATCATGGTATTGCTTTAGGCATCTTACTTAACCTCACTGAGCCTCTGTTTCTTCCTCCATTAAATGGAGCTAATTTTACGGTAGTCACCAACCTTCTCAGTAACACTGTAAAGATTGAAATGTATGATGCATGTAAAGTATCTGAGACAGGAGATAGTAGCTGCTATATTTTTATTGCAATATAATGTAGAGGTATAACTGAACCAAGTTTTTAAAATCATTTTGGGTTTCTTTCAGGAATTGCGACCACCACAGCCAAAGACAGTGGTTCTCCTTCCTATGACAAGCCTTAGGGAGTGGTCCACACAGCTCTGTCTAAGCTAACTCCTAAGGAAGCTGAGGGTATTTTCTCTGAGTCTGACCACTGGTCCTCATCCCTAACAACCTGGACCCAACAGCAGCCATATGTGTCCATATGACCCATCCCAAATCACCCAGGCCAGAAAAGAAGAGAAAAGCTTAATCCAAAGGCCTCTAGAACAGCAGCTCAGTTCAGTCCAATGAGATCAGCTAATCCAGTTTCCTCAAGCCTCTACAGCCACATCAACTCCAGTTGGAAATTTTCACTCTGGAAGAAACGGACTTCCTCCTGAACTGAAATCCTGCAACATAATGACAATGACCATGGCTTTGTGTTTGGAAAGACCTGAGGTTGACTATTGTCTCTACCCCCTCATAGCCTTCAGTCAAGTTATTTAATGCCTTAGTTACCCAGTGCTGCTGCAACAGAAATACATAAGTGGGTGGCTTTAAAGAACAGAAAATTATTTTCTCACAATTCATAAGACTAGCAGCTCTAGGGGAAGGCTTTCTCTCCTGCCAGCTCTGGGAGAAGATCGTTGTCTCTTTCAGCATCTCTTGCCCCAGTGTCTGTTAACCTGGTGTTCCTCGGTTCCTTAGCGATCCTCACATGGCATCTATCTTCCCCTATTTGTGCTTGCTTCTCTGTATCTGCATTGCTCTTTTTATAACTCAGGAGTGATTAGGATAAGAACACACCCCACAACCGATATTAACGAAACATTATCAGGAGCCCTGGTGATGCGATGGTTAAGCATACAGCTGCCAGCTGAAAGGCTGGTGATTTGGACCTACCCAGTGGCTTCGGCTCCAAGGGAGAAAAGACCTGACAAACTGGTTCCTTAAAGATTACAGCCTGGAAAACCCTGTGGGACAGTTCTATTCTGTCAGACGGGGTCACTGTGAGTCAAAATCAACTCAGTGGCACCAAACAATAACCATATAACAGAGAAAACCCTATTCCCAAACAAAATTACATCCACAGGTGAAGGGGTTAGTATTCTAATACATATTTGGGGGGACACAATTCAATCCACAACAATTGCTGTATTTTTACACAAATAACACGCGCCCTCTGTGTTTGTTTGCCACCCATGCCCTCCTCCTGCAAGGTATTTTCATAGGCACCACTGTACCAGTACTTTTTTTACATGTTGCTGTGAAGAAAAATTAGCATAGCACTCTTGCAAGGACGTCTTTCAGTGAGAGGGCACAGCCAGCAAACAAACGCAGAAGGTGCGTGTTATTTGTGTAGAAATATGATAATGTATCTGAGACACAGTTTTCTCCATTGAAAAATGGGACTTACAATACCAGCTCATATTGTAAAGAGGAATAAATGAGACAAAATATTGAAATCATCTGACATACGGTAGATGCCAATACACAGGAATACTACCCCCTCCACCCTAGCTTCCCTGTTACACCTTAATGGATAGATTTCTCTTCTGCTAAGGAAGCCCAATTCCTCCTCCTCCTCCTCCTTCTCTTTCTTCTCCTGTCCAGCCACACTCCCACCCTGGTTTCTTCTCAGACATGAGCCTCCAAATGTCAGTCAGCACCAACTCAGCCCATGGCATATGGTCCCGCACAATTCCCCATGATCTCATTCAGTTGGACTGTTATTTTTACAGACTAGTATTAAGAAGCATAAACCAGGAATGTTATATACACTGTCACACTGGTATTCGCAGGCCTGCAGTGCAGATGGAGTATTCCTAGAATTCTGTGGTACAACACATGGGCCTCTACCCTCCTGTTCAGATGCAGGGCTCTCCACGGTCCAGAGGAAAATGTCAGAGGGCTCCCCACTCCATTCTGCCCTGTCTCCTCCTTGTTTGCCAACCAACCTTCTCTGGCTCTAGTCTCAGTCAGCAACAGCGGCCCTGCCTGCTCTGAAAAAATGGGTTTCCAGGGGAAACAGGAAAACATGCAGTCATCCTGGGCATCCCATCATAGAAGAGCCATCGGTTGAGCCGCACAGAAACGAGGGAAGGATTTGCCCTATAGCTTACTGCTCTTCTTCCCCCAAGTCCAGGCATGAGTGAAGCCAGAGTCTTCTGTAGGATCTCTGTGATGTTATTCAGCTTTATAGAGCAGGTGCCAAATTTAATTCACAATTAATTGCAGACAAGAACTGAGCTATTGCTGATAAGCCATACCGTTGCTCGATGCCCAAGAACCAGAAGGACGGCATGGAGGAGGGCCGGGGAGGGAAAATGTCTTCATTCCCCAACTTCTGACTGAGGGAAAAACCAGAACAACTATTGCACATGTGATAGATAAATAGCTGCCGTCAGGTTGCCTCTGACTCATTGCAACCTTATGTATAATAGAACGAAACGCTGACCAATCCTGCGTCATACTCACAATCGCCAGCATGTCTGAGTCCATCTTTGTCGCTGCTGTTTCAATCCATTTCACCAAGGGCTTTCCTCATTGGCCCTCTACTCTACTTCACCAAACATGATGTCCTCCTCCAGCAACTGATCCCTTCTGATAACATGTCCAAAGCAAGCAAGGACAATGTTCTATTGTGATTCATAAGGCGTCCATTGGCTAATTTTCAGAAGTGGATTGCCAGGCCTTTCTTCCTAATCTGTCTTTGCCTGGAAGCTCCACTGAAAACTGCCCACCGTGGGTAACCCTGCTGGTATTTGCAATACTGGTGGCATAGCTTCCAGCATCACAGCAACACGTAAGCCACCACAGCATGACAAACTGACAGACGGGTGGTGGTGAACATGTCAACTGTCAAAACGACAACCATCTGTGTAAATTACGAAACGTAGGCTATGATTCTTTTTGTTCTGCAATTGTGTAAAAAATAAAGGCTTGTTTTTGTTTTTTTCCCAAAATTAGAATTGAAAAGCAAAGAAAAGTCCAAGTGTTTTGGTGTAACATGAGGGAGGATGGGCAGGTCCGTAGCCCATCGCCCTAACAAAGCGTATTCTCTCTCTCGTGCGGACTTCCGTCACTTTTCCTCACTTATTACACGCGTTTCCGACTCTCAGTCACTGAATAATTTGCTGTCATCAGTTGCGGTTTCTTTCTTGGTAACTGCAGTTATTTGAAAACTGTGTCAACATGAAACTCTTTCTTCTTTCTTCCTGGCAACAGCTGGGGCTTTGCCTCCCATATGCCCTGACTTGCTGCCCCCACCCCACCTACTCCTCTGTTTATCTCTCTGCTTCAGTCCTCACCTGGCTCAGAATGTCCCTGTAGGAAAAGGAACAGGGTCACCAGTGTCTGTACGTGAGGAGTAGTAACTGTACCCTCGCACACAAGGAACAGGTTCAAGGCCAAGAACCCGCAAACATGTTAATCATCCCTCCAAAGATTGTAGCGGTGCCACACACATGGGGTCGCCATGAGTCAGAATCAGCTCGATGGCAGCTGGTACTGGTACTGCGCAAGAAGTGCGCCCCATCATGGTGGGTTCCAAACGGGGCACGCAGATTCCCTCTCCACTCTTTCTCCTTTCCCTCACTCCAACCACGAAGCAGAGCATTTTCAAAAAGGTAAAATGAAATAAAGGTGTTGTTTTCAACCAGAGGTCCTCAGGTCTGAGAGGTCCTCAAAGAGAAGATGAGGGTCCACAACTGCTTTCAGCATTTCAAGACCTCTCAGTAATTCATGCATTGGCCTGCAGGAGGACTGCACTGGCCGGCTGAACTGTCATCTCTCTCTACTCTGACCCAGGACGGTGTTGACGCAATCCGAGATAACTGGCAAGCTCATGTAGATTAAAGCCCTGGAGAGAGCAAATGTATCTGTTACTTAAACAAATGAGGAAAATAATGATTACGTAGCAAAACAGCAAGGTCTGTGGACAAAAGTCCACCAAACACAGCATGGGTGTGGGTGAAGAATATTAAATGAATTGGTCCTTAGTAGAGAAATGTCAGGAATCTCTGACTTCGACCTAAATTCAAAAGGTCAAGGCCACTGTAAAAATGATCTGAAAGTGAGAGATGACAGCTGTATCAGCCTCAAACTCCCCCATGGCTCCCCAGGAAATGGTGCCGTGCGGAAGGCCTCATGATTCACTATCAGGGCTAGGGAGGCATGGCGAGTGTATTGACTATTTTAATTTTGGTGTGTGAGGGAGACTGGAATGTTGGCAGGAAGAAATGCATCAGCAGAAGTGAGTTACCAGAAACGACACGATCAGCCAAGGTAGGGAAGAGACTAGGGTTAGTTAACCTCAGCTGTGAAAAAGGCCAACCGCTTATTTTTCTCATGTTGCCCACAAACTAGAAAAAATATATGTTATTACTTACTAGAAAAATCTTTGCGCAGACAATCTTTTGGGAGTCATTGCACTGGATCAGTCCTCTCCTTTTATGAATCTTTGGGAACTGAACCACCATTTTTGTCCCATTTGCAAGGATGAGGACACGCTGGCAACAAGTTGGCAGAGCTGATATGGAACTCAAACCTTCATCTTGGAGGCAAGTACTGTTTGTGCTACATGGGCTAGTATGGATGCAATACCCCTGCAGCAATTCCTTGCCAATCCTACATGATTTGTATAAATATCTCTGCCCCTCCACCCTAACATGCACTAACTCTGGAAAGCCTGTTGGTTAAAGATGGTGTTAAACCAGTTGCTATCAAAGCAGCTCTGATTTATGGCGATCTCATGTGCTCCATAGGGTTTTCGATAGCTGAGTCTTTGGATATAGATCACCAGGCCTTTCTTCTGAGGTGCCTCTGGGTAGACGTGAACTTCCAGCCTTTCGGTTAGCAGCCAAGAGCGTTAACCATTTGCACCACCCAGGAACTCCAAAGATGGTGCTAAGAAGAGTAAATTCAGAGGTTGGATCCCTCATGTGGTCAGCTTAGTGATTCCAGTGGTTTCATGCCTATCTTCCCATTATAATTACCCTGTGATGATAGGTCATCTCTGCCTTTTTCCTCCCCGCTTCCTCTTTCTCACCCCTGGGTCCATGGCAGACAACTGGTGAATTAGCAAACAGTGGATTGCTCACTTATGTCCCACCACCCCAGAGAGTGTTGCCAGCCCAGCCATGTAGAAACCATACAGCACTGGTGAGCACAAATGCATAGTCAGTCCTAGACACACAACCCAAACCCAAATTAACTTCAAGCTTGGAGAATCCTGAAAATGGCATAAACATTTTACAGCCACATCCTGTGTTAGCCTGGTCCATCTTTAGCAGGGTCATAAACATGGCAGAATCACTCAGGCGCCTTTACTTAATGGCTTCCAAATTGACGTTGAGTAAATTGATAGAAACAGAAAGAAAGGCATCATTCTGAGGACGGTTCTGCCTCTTGTAACCAATAACGCTCTGACTTGATTAGACCTTGCTGATATAAACACATCTTAGTCACACGGATTTTGTCAAGGGAGACTAAGAAAGGGCAGAAAGGATAGCGCCATTGTTGTAGCCGCCCCAAAATGGTTCCCACACTCCAGATGCTTCAGCTACACTGGGCACTGCTTCAGAATTCGCCAAAACTATTTCATTGGACACTTTTCCTCAGGCACCCAGAATTTAAATGTAGCCTACTTGTTGCAATTCTTTATAACCTCTGTGAATTTATTTCATGTTTCAATTGTTGATAAAGCCAGTTATCTTTATGATACTTTGAGTGGTGAGATATATATACATTTTTTTTTTTTTACTTGTCTCTATATTATATAAATAAAGATCACTAACAGCACAGTGGTTAAAGTGACCAAGTGCTAACTGAAAGGTCGGTAGTTCGAAACTACCAGCAGCTCCTCAGGAGAAAGATGTGGCAATCTGCTTCTGTAGAGATTTATAGCCTTGGAAACTCATGGGGTCTCTATGAGTCGGAATCGACTCGGCAGCAGTGGGTTTGGTTTTGGTTTTTATATTATATAACTAGCATTTCTTTTTTTTTTTTTTTTATTGTACTTCAGGTGAAGGCTTACAGAACAAATAGTTTCTCATGAAACAGTAGTACATATATTGTTTTATGACATTGGTTAACAACCCCACAACATGTCAACCCTCTAACTTCTCAACCTTTTTTTTTGGTGAAAATACACATAGCCAAAGATACACCGTTTCAAAAATTTCTACATGCACAGTTCAGTGACGTTGACTACACTCTTCCAATTGTGCTGTTATTCTCACTTAAGATGAAGGCTTACAGAACAAAATAGTTTCTCATTTAACAGTTACTACAAATGTTGCCCTATGACAATGGTTAACAATCTCACAACACATCAACAATATCCTTACTCAACCTTGGGTTCCCTATCACCAGCTTCCTTGTCCCCTTCTGCCTTCTGGCCCTTGTCACTGGACTCCTGTACCTTGTTAGTCTCATTTGGTTTTACGGGGCTGTCCACTCCCAGGCTGAACGGTGAACCTCGGAGGTAACTTCACCACTGAGTTAAAAGGGTGTCTGGGGGCCATACTCTCGGGGTTTCTCCAATAACTAGCATTTCTTGAGTGTCTTCTATGTACCATCAATGCCAGGCAATTTCCCTTCCTTTGCTTCACTTAGTCCTTACAACACCCCTGACAAGTCAGCATCCCTGTTTCTCAGGTAAGGCAATTAAAGCTGGAGAGGTAAAGTGAATTTCCTAAGGCACCCCAGTCAGCAAGCGACAGAGTGAAAGAGGTCTAACTCCAAATTCTCTCATCCTTTCACAGCACCGTGCAGCCACTCTGGACGCTGTTCTAGAAAAACATCATTTTGGAGGCAAAATATTAACAAAATTGCTAAATTGTTTGTATAGGGTAGGACCTTACCATGTGCTGGGTGGTTCACTTCGGCCAGAGCTTCATACGCTGCCATGTTCAACTAAGACCTGAGAGTAGGTTTTCAGACAGAAAAATCTCTTTATCTACACACACACCATAGGCTGGTTAAGAACTGACACTCCTTTTCGAAGCCAGTGACACAATTTCCATATTCTCTACACCTTAGAACTTACTGTCTTTTCTCAGATCTCTGAGGGCAGGCTCCAAGTTTTATCTCTCTTCCCCCATTCCCTAGCACAGTGCTAGGTGATAGTGGGTACTCCATAAGTGTTTGATAAAAAAAAGAAAAATGAATTAGTCAAGTAATTGATTACTTAATGGAAACAACATTATTTATTTCTCATGACAAAGCAAAGTAGCTTGATTTCCTGCACCAGATCCTCACTCAAATTTATCCTCGTCAGCCACCAGAGATCTTTCTTTCATTGCTGAAATTTGTGGCCAAGCTATTCTGTATTTTAAGTTCTCCGGGGAAATAATACACAGCACTTTCTGATTATAGAGTGTTTTATGCTAACTCACATGTGAAACAGGGTTGAAGACAACTGATGTAAGTAGGAAACCAGCACTTTTCTCTCTGGTTTTGAAGGAAAACGCAAATGCACGCCAGCTTACCTCATTGTGCTGGTTGCTGTATCCATCCAAGGGCCTGCCCAGCTGTCTTTATAGCAGTTACCTTGTCAGAGCTGCATGGAAATTATGCACTCAGGGATTATGACCTACAGATGTGGAGAGCAAGGGGTCTTTGATGTCGCTACATGGAAGGGGTGGGTAGTCAGAAGACAGACAACTAAACAGATCTTGGAAAACAAGAGAGAGATAGAGAAAAGGTAGGGGAGACAAGAAAAGGAGAAGTTGGGAAAGGGAGGGGAGGGAAAGAAGAGGCAAGGGAAAGAGGAGGGGACAGGGAACAGGGCACAGGACCTCGCACAGTCACAGGAGATACCAGAAATAACTGAGAAAACAGTTGTAAGCTCTGAGGGGCATCTCAGGTCCTGAGCATCCTTGAAGTACTCTAGCCACAGAGTGGTTTTGTTCATAATCTGATTTTATTGGGATCTTAGATTAAAAGGGAATTTAGAGCAATGCTTCTCATGAGAATCACCTGGGGAGGTTTTGGGCAATGCAAATTCCCAGGTCCCAGCTTCACAGATCTTGGGTCTGTGTAGGTGTTAGGGTCTAAGACTAGATACATCATTAACAAACTCCCAAGGTGATTTGATGAGTAACCAGAAGGAGGAACCTCGACCTTAGACTTTATCCAGCCTCCTGAGGATGCACGAATTCCAGATCCCCCTCACTGATACGTGCTCTTCAGCTCGAACGCTTCTGTGGACAGAAGGCTCATGACTTTTGAGATAGCCCTGGATTTGAAAATTCTATTTTCTTACATAGTGCTGGCATCTGCCTCAGGAACTGGGTGCTACAAATTCATAAAAGATATGGCAAGAAATTCAAGGTATCTCTCTCCTGGGCTTGCATCCAAAAAAACCAAACCCATTGCTGTCGAGTCCAACTCATAGCGACGCTATAGGGAGACGTGACCGGAAAATCAACCCGCTGCCACCGCTGCGGTTTAATATGCTTCATTCTGTCTGCCAAGATGTGCAACACCTACTTACAGTGAAATCCAGCATCTCCACTAGGAAAAGTTCTGCGTTTGTATTTGTAATAATATGAAAATCACATCACCCAGAAAGCCCCCTTTACTCAATGCATTGGGAAAGTAGGAAAGATTTACTATTTCATGCCAATTCCTACTAGAAAAAGATTGACCAGTTTGACTTTCTAAGGGGAGAGAGTGGTGCAAACATTTAACAAACTTTCCTGCTAACCGAAAGGTTGGAGATTTGAGTCCACCCGGAGGTGCCTCCGAAGAAAGGCCTAAAGATCTCCTTCTGAAAAATCAGGCACTGAAAACCCTACAGAGCACAGTTCTACTCTGACACACAGCAGCTGGTTCCTAAACTGAAGAGAAAGAACGCTATAATGCCACAGGAAGCCTGCTCAGAAGTCAAACCCATCAAAGGAGAGACAAGAGAGCCAGGGAAGGGGCACCTAGGGGTCATCTATTTCATATTGGGCCTAGCATTACCTAGTTTAATCCTCACACGAGCCTCTGTGGCAGGCAATATTTTCCCCACTTTACAAATGATGAAGAGAGAATTAAAAAATGTGCCTGAAATCATCAGGCTAGTAAATGAGGAATTAGAGATTAGAATGCACATCTGTCTAAACCCAGAGAGCATTTGCTACAACAGCCTGGCCACCATTCTTCTTCAAGAGAAAGAATATTTGCCTTAAAATATAATAAGTCACAAGGACAGTTTCTTTACTTCCTTCATCAGCAAACCCACTCCCTTCTCAATCTTCACTGTCTCCGCTGACCACGTCCCCTCTGCCTCCTGGCGTCTTCCTGGGCCCAGCCACCAGGCCGTCTTTCCTAGGTCTCATCCCAAACACAACAGAGGGGCCCCCAATCTGGGAGAATAATCACTGTTAATACACCATTGTTGTCCAGTAATTGCTTTCTTTTTTGCTTCACCTCGTCTAAAGCCACGAGCAATTTCTCCCATTTTCTACCTTCTTGAAGCTTTTGTTTAAGTCTCAAAGACAAGACTTTCCAAAGAAATAATTAAGGCTTTCATGCCCCACGCTTTTAACAAATATAGTTTGACCTCGTTTCATCCCTTTTGGAAGGGAGCTGTTTTCTGGCACCTTGAAGGGATTTCCATTCAATTACCCTCCAGAATCCTCTTTTCTCTTCTTCTTTCTTTCATGACAAAAAGCTTCCCATTTGCCTCCAAAGGTGAAATTAGGTGATTGCCCATTCAGCATCAGACAGAGTTTTAAATTGGATGAAGTAATAATGCTTCTTTGAATTTCAGGGCAGCCTTCACAGAAAGAAGTGAGAAGCTGGACTCAGAAGCAGCCAATCTTTCCGTCCTTCCATTCTCTCTGTGCTGTGGGGGAAGGGACAAAGGCAGAGCTGGGCTTCCAACTCACACAAATACTTCTTTGACTCTTAAAATAAAAATTTATTCAGGGGTTAGGATAAAGCCAGGGAGATAGTCCCTCCATGCTTCCAGGTTATGAGATTTTGCTGGTCGTTACGCTTAAACAGCTCGGTGGCGTAGTGATTAAGCACTCGGCTACCAGCTCAAAGGTCGGGGGTTTGAACCTACCAGCAGCTCCGCAGAAGAAAGACCGGAGGACCTGCTCCTGTGAAGATTACAGCCCAGAAAACCCTTTGGGGCAGTTCTCCTCTGTCACCTGGGGTCACTATGTGTTGAACATAGACTTGACATCACCTAAAACAACAACACTTAAACAATAGGAGTCCCTGGGTGGTGCAAAGGGTTCAGCGCTACTAGCTGAAAGGTTGGTGGTTCAAACCCACCCAGAGACACCCCGGAAGACAGGCCTGGTGATCTACTTCCAAAAGGTCACAGCCTTGAAAACCCTACGGCACACAGTTCTACTCTGACACATACGGGGTTGCCATGAGTCGGAATCAATTCAACAACACTTAAACAACCCCACCCCTGTGCCAGCAGGAAGCAATAAGTTACAAAGTTGTAAGCATTTTCTTTTTAATAAAGCGAGATGAATTCAAAAGGAACGATGATTAAAATCAAACAGAATGCACAGGGGGCTGAAGAGGGGATGAACCTTTATCCTTTAACTTGAAACAGACAACTTCCCCAAAAATCCCACCTGAAGATGAACACTTTCGTTACATTTTGCATAAAGCATCTAGTCGCCTCCCCACCATTCACCACCCCACCACCCCCCAAAATATATACACATACCCTACACAAATTAAAGAAATCCAAAAGAACTATTGGCAGGAGAAACCTGACCAATTGGCATTCTCCAGTAATTAGTGCTATTTTAAATAAGTCAGATATAAATACATAAGCATATAAATATATATATATATAATCCTTATGCCGCCTATGGCATGCCTGAAATACCTACCGTTTATTGCCATGCTTTTTATAAAAACTTCTTTCCTAAAGAAAAGCGGGTAGTACCTAACAGAAGGACAGCATGTCTTCAGGGTAACCTGCCAAATTTATAACAAATGTGAGCAACTGGCTTACCTAATTAATCCAGTGTCACCTAGCAGAGGAAGGGACCTAAATAACTTGCACAGAAAAGGGGAAGTTTCGACTGAAGCCCTGGGAGAGGAGAGGCAAGGAAGGAGAGAAGACTAGAAAGCTCAAAGCAATCCTACAAGGTGTCAGGGAACAGAGGAGAAACAGAATGCATAAATAAGCCAACAGAGACAGCTTTCTCCCGCTTCTCAACTTCGCCTAAAACCAGAGCGGGTCTTATTCTATAAAATCTCCTAAGACTAGTACATTTAATGCTCTAAAGCCCATATATATGAGAGACTTGTATTTTATGAGCACATCTATTCAAGCGAGGAAGATCCACTGACCTAAATGGACCCTGTCCATGGTTTCTTCCTTAGACTAGCACAACACACCCATTGTGCCTCTGAGGTTGTGTTAATCTTCCACATTGTTTAAATGGGGAAACGGAAACATTTTAAACACAGGTTGTTCCAAAGTGTACCAGAATGTTTGGATCCCACAGGGCACTCTCTTCCAAAATAGGAAAAGGGATTCAGATGACTGCCCAAGCAGCCCAGAAGGCAAACAGCTTCCCTGGACTAAGGGGTTATGCATACCCCGCCTCTGAGCCTCCCCTTTGGGGGAATCATCAATTCTTTCAGCTATTATTTTAACAGTAGTTCTCAGATGGTAAAACACAGATTGTCAGATCCCACCCACAGGTCTGGAGTTGGGCCTGAGAATTTGCATTTCTAACAAGTTGCTAGGTGATGCTGATGCAGCTGGTCCAGGGGCATTGTTTAAGAAGCACAGCCTGAATGAGAAATTTCTTCACTAATGATATATCTGGTCTATGCAGTCAATCTAATTTAATCATTATCATGTCCCAGATTAAGCAACCAACAATGTTCCATTTGTGGTTCTTTCTTCTGTGTCCCTGCCAGCCAGATAAAGGTTTTTACAAACTAAGAATTGTGGGAGGAGAAAACAATAGCCTACAGCAGTGTAATATGATTAAAAATGAATTTGGAATATCCATAGCAGTTTTTTATTTTTTTTGGAGGGGGGGTGAAATAGCCAAAAATTGGAAACAATCCAAATGTTTTCCAGTGGATGATTGGTTAAACAAACTCTAGTGCAACCTTACAGTGGAATACTACAAAGCAATAAAAGAGAATGAATCATCTATTCATCCAACGACAATGTGGTTGGATCTCAGAGAGATTATGCAGAGTGGAAGAAGTCAGTCTCAAAACATTGCATACTGTTTATGATTCATTTTATATAACATTCTCAAAATGACAAAATTCTAGTGATGGAAAAACAGATCAGTGGTTACCAGGAGTTAGAGTTGGGGAAGGCAGTGCCTGTAAAGAAGTGGAGAGTTCCTTTGAAGTAATGGAACAGTCTGTATACTGATTGTGGTGGTGGGTATACAAATGTGAGAAAATTTCATAGAACAAACAACAATCACAAAAAGTGCATGTAAAAACCAGCCAAATCTGAATAGCGTCTATGGTTTAATTAACCATAATTAAGAAAATAGTCATCAGTACCAGTTGCCATCAAGTTGACGCCAACTCATGGCGACCTCATGACATGTCTGACAGAGCAGAACTGTGCTCTATAGGGTTTTTGGTAACTGAGTTTTTGAAAGTAGATCACCAGGCCTTTCTTTCAAACTGTGTAAAAATGGTATGGCAGCAGAGGCAGCTGACCTTCTCTAACTTCACAAGGGGAAAGGAGAACCAAAATCAACAGCCCAAGGCTGATTCCTATGAAGTGGAGGTCAGACATACCTCCTCTCTCTCAAACCTTTTTACCAAGTCTGACACCAGCCATCTCTCCCACAGCACTCTCTACTTCCCTGCTGGGTTTGATAATTCCTTGAAATGGTGACAGAGAACTCACAGACCATACTCACAATTATGGGGTTTATTAAGGAAGTAAGAGTTTATAATTCAGGACACAGTTCTTCAATCAGGATAGCCTCTTCTCAGTCATGCCTGCAAGTAAGCCTCTCTCTGGCCCTTGGCCCTCGGCCTCTCAGCTCCTCGGCCTCTTAGCCCTCAGTGCTTCGGTCGCTCAGCCCCTTGACCCCTCAGCCTGGCCTCAGCCCTGTTTGGGCAAGTGTTACAAAGCTCTTAACTCCACCGAAAACTGCCCAGTTACCAGCTGAGCACTTAACTGCCTGTCCCTAGCACCTAGAAATATGCTGAGCCCATGGTAAGGACTCCTAAGTAAGGAATTACTACATACAAGGAAGGAGTAAGCAAGGACTTAGCAGTGAAACAGTAAAGTCCAAAACCAAAGTACTCAAGAGAATGCAAAGAACAGCACACATGGTCCATGGAGGAGAAAGACAGCCAGGAAAGGTTAGTCTGGAAGCACTGGACATGCAAGCCAATGCCCCTGCTGCTATACTAGAAGAAACTCCTTAGAAACACACAAGACTAAAACTTACTCTTGGCCAAAGCCTGCATAACAAGGAAGAAATGTTAGCTAAGATATCCATCAGAGTTTTACTTATACCTTCATCACCAGGAAGAGCCATGTGGGCTTGTATTAGGATACTTTCAGCCAGAAGGAACACATAATCCCACACAAATTGGCCTTTAAAAAAAGAAATTTATTAATTCCATTAACTGGAAGCCCAGAGGTAGATCAAGTTCTTGTGCTGGTTGCTTTATAACTGCATTGTCCAATATGGTAGCCACTAGCCGCTTGTGGTTCTTGAGTATTTGAAATGTAGCTGGTCTGGACTGAGATGTGCTGTAAGTGTAAAATACACACTGGATTTCAAAGTACAAAAAAGGAAAGAAAGCAAGTAAGATATCTCATTAATAATTTTATACTGTTTGACTGAATTAGGTTAAATAAGCGTACTATTTAAATTGACTTCACCTGTTTCTTTTTACTTTTTTTTAATGTGGCTACAAGAAAATTTAAGATTACATATGTGGCTCACATTATACTTCTATTCGTCAGTACTACTTTGGAGCAGTGGTTCTCAACCTGGGTGATTTTGCCCCCCAGGAGACATGTGGCAATGCCTAGTGGCATTTTTGATTGTCATGACTAGGTAGGGTAGGCAGTGCTACTGTCAGTAGTGGGTAGAGGCTAGGGATGCTGGCAAACATCCTACAATGAACCACAAAGAATTGTCCCACCCAAAATGTCAATCATGCCAAAACTGACAAGCCCTGCTTTAGAGGATCATCAATATCAGGAAGAGAGTCTTTTCTGTCTTCGCTGTTTGCTGTCCACAGCCCTGGCTTCCTTTTAAGGCTGGTTCCCCTTATGGTGGAAAGATGGCTGCCTGTAGTCATCATCTTTGTTCGTGTCTAGAGAAGAAAGACTGGCTTCCCTTTTCTCTCTATTAAGACCAAAGAAGAGCGGTGATCCAAGATGGAGGCATAGTCAAGCACCTCATAAAGTTCCTTTTACAACAAAGACTTGAGAAAACAAGTGAATCACATATAGAAGGCAATTTTGGAACCCTGAACATCAAAGGAAAGGCTGAAGAACTGGAACAAGTACCAAGTGGAAGGAGAGACTGTAAAAAAGCAGTGGATGTGGAAGATTACAAATTGCTGGTGCCCTGCCAGCCAAACCTGCACAGCACACCCATACTGAGACAAAGCAAGCAGTGTTCCTAGCCAAAGCACCCATCATCTGGCATAGCCAAGCCGGAGTGACTCTGCACTCAAATCCAGAGCCAGGCAGGAGCGCTTCCCACCCCTCAAAAGTTAAATGCACTTACCTCACCCACCGTGTCCCCAGTCCCCTGCGCCAGTGGCCCATAGAACTGTGGTTCCCCCCGCACCCCCCTCGCACGCAATTGCAGTCAGGCAGCACCCACCACTGCCCTGGCCCCCTGAGCCAGGGGCCCACAGACTGGCAGCACCCACCCCTTCACTCAGCCACTCACGCCTGAGACCTACAGACCGGTGATTCCTGTCTCTCTGCCCAACCACTGGCACTGGGGGGCCATGGAATGGTGGTGCCCACTTCTTCACTTAGTCACCCACACCAGGGGTCCTGTGGTGTGCCGTCTTCTGCCCACTCAACAGCATCAGGGGCCCGTGAACTGGAAGTGCCCACTTCTTCGCCTAGCCACCTATGCTGGGAGAGCATGGATGGGCAGCACCCACTCTTCTGCCAACCCACCTGTACCAGGAGCCCATGGTCCAGTGGTGTCCCCTCTACTGCCTACCCACCCATGCCAGGGGACCACAGACCAATGTCGGTCACTCCTAAGCCTAGCCACCTAAGCCAGAGCCTGCATACTGGCAGCATTCACTTCTCTGCCTGACCACCAGTGCTAGGGATCTGGGGACCAGCAACATCCCCTCTTCCACCCAGCCAACTGCACTGGGGGCCTGAGGACAGGGAGTGCCTTGTCCTATGCCCACCTGTCCATGTCAGGGGCCTACAGACCAGCAGCACCTGGTGTTCCTCCCAGACACTGGAGCTGGGAGCTTGCAAACTGGAGGTGCCCACTCCTACACCCAGCCACCTGCACTAGGGGCCCACAGACCAGCAACACCTTTTACTCCATCCAGCCACCTGTACCAGGGGCCTGAGGACCAGCAGCACACCCTCCCCCAAGTCACACTCTAGAGGACAGGGTACACCATTTAGCAGGCATCCAAAGACTGGCTGCATCCCCCCACCTCACTCCCCACACTGCTCCCCCTACAACAAGAGGCTTGTTCCCACTTTGAAAACCCCCACGCAGCCCTGTCTGCCCAGAACCATCAGTGAGAGTTTCCATACCACCTACCTGGTGACCGACAACCCAGGCACCCTTGCCCTGACCACCCAACAACCGGCAGTACACACACACAACACTCAACCCAGCAACCAGTGTGAATACTGCTTGCACCCATGCCCAGGTCTGGACAGCTGGACAGACACATCACCTGACCAGCAATGCCAGCTGCATCCTCAGCCGCCCTGCAAGACCAGCAAACAGAGACCTGTGCTTACACATGCAGCTGCTGCCCCATCCACCTGGAGACAGGTGGTGAGTGCTCCGGTGCGGCCAGACTAGCCACCAGAGTAGCAAGCATGTCCTGCCTACTCAGATATATCAAAAGAAAACAAAAAATCAAGATGCAGCAAACAAACATACAATAAATAAATATAATAACATCTTCATGCCTTGGAGACAAGAAACAATATCAAATCAAATAAAGAAGCAGGACAAGGTGGTTCCAGCAAGTGACCAAACTAAAGAACCAGAAAACCTTCCAGAGGAAGAAATGGTAATGGAACTACCTGATAAGTAATTCAAAAGACTAATATATAGGGTTCTCCAAGAGACTGAGAAAGGGATCAAGGAAAACACAGACAAAATGAAGGAAAACAGGCAATGCAATAGAAGAATTCAGGAAAACAAAATGAGAACAAAACTACAAAATAAATAGACAATTAGAAACCATACAAAAACAGCAACTAGAAAGCCAAAAGATTAACAATAAAATATCAGAAATAAACAATTCAATAGAAGGACACAGCAGCAGAAATGAATCAATGGAAGACAGAATCAGTGAAATAGAAGACAAACCCCTTGACACCAATTTGAGGAAAAATCAGAAAAAATAATGAAGAAAACCTAAGAATTACGCGGGACGTTATCAAGAGAAAAAATTCACATGTGATTGGAATTCATGAACAGGAGGAGGCAAAAAGAAAACACAGAGAGAACTGTCAAAGATTTGCTGGCAGAAATCTTCCCTAATATCATGAAAGACGAGAAGATATCCATCCAAGAAGTTCAACGAATCCCATATAGGACAGGCCCCAAAAGAAAATCACCAAGACATACATTATCAAATTTGCCAAAATCGAACACAAAGAAAATCCTGAGAGCAGCTTGGGAAAAATGAAAAGTCACCTACAAAGAGGAACCAATAAGACTAAGCTCTGATTACTTGTCAGAAACCATGCAGGCAAGAAGACAATGGGATGACATAAATAAAACCTTGAAGAAAAAAAATTGCCATCCAAGAATTATATATCCAGTAAAATTGTCTCTCAAATACAATGGCAAAATTAGGACCTTTCCAGATAAACAGAGATTAAAGGAATTTGTAAAATCAGACCAATCCTACAAGAAATATTAATGGGAGTCCTTCAGACAGAGAACCAACAACATCAGACAACAGCTTGAGATTAAGACACAAGACAGCATCAGCTAGATACCAACCCAGATAAAGAATTCTCAAAAATAAAACAAAGCTAGAAGACTGATAACAGGAAACCAGAGACGTCAATCTGTAACTGATGACAACATCAAAACAAAAAGGGGAAGTAAATAGTGCAGTTACAGAACTTCCACATGGAAAGGAAGTCAAGGCGATATCAAGGAATAAAAGACTGCTTTAAACTTAGAAAGATAAAGTTAAATTTCAAGGTAACCAAACAGAAATTTAACGAGTCTACTCATCAAAATAAAAAAGGAGAAAAATGTAAAGACTCAGTAAACACAAAATCAACAACAATGAAAGAAATTAAAAGAAAATCCACAAACAAAAACAACTTAGCACAGAAAATTAAGTGAAACAAAGAAACTGTCAACACCACAAAAAAAAAAGCACAACAAAATGACAGCAGTAAACTTAAACCTATCAATAATCGCACTGAATGTACATGACTTAAATGCACCAGAAAAGAGACAGAGTAGCATAATGAATAAAAAAAAACACACCCATCAATATGTCGCCTATGAGAGACACACCTTAGACACAAAGACATTAATAAAGTAAAACTCAAAGGATAGAAAAAAATATATCAAGAAAACAGTAACCAAAAAAGAGCAGGAGTGGCAATATTAATCTCTGATAAAATACACTTTAAGGCAAAATCCAACATAAAAGATAAGGCAGGATATTATATAATGATAGAAGGGTCAATCCACCAAGGAAACATAACCATAATAAATATATATGCACTCAATGACAGGGCTCCAAAATACATAAAACAAGCTGTAACAAAAGACACATAGTTCCACAATAATGATAGGAGACTTAAACACACCAATTTCGGTGAAGGACAGAACAATTAGAAAGAAACTCAACAAACTTACAGAAGATCTAAATGCAACAATCAACCACCTTGACCTCAAAGACATGCAGAGCACTCCACCTAACAGCAGCAAAGTATACATTCTTTCCAAAGCACATGAATCATTCTTCAGAATAGAGCACACTTTAGGCCACAAAGCAAGCCTCAAAATCCAAAACATCAAAATAATTCAAAGCATTTTCTCTGATCACAAATGCTATAAAAGTAGAAATCAATAACAGGAAGAGCAAGGAAAAAATCAAATACGTGGAAACTGAATAACACTTTGCTTAAAAACCACTGGGTAATAGAAATAATCAAAGATGAAATAAAAAAATTCCTAGAATGAAACAAGACTGAAAACACAACATACTCAAACTTTGGGACACAGCAAAAACAATGCTGAGAGGTCAGTTTATAGCAATAAATGCACACACCAAAAAAAGAAGAGCCAAAATCAAAAATTAATCCTACAACTCAACCAAATAGCAAAATAATAGAAAAAGAAACCCACAGTCACCAGAAGAAAGAAAATAATAAAGATTAGAGCAGAAATAAATGAAACAGAAAACAGAAAAACAATTGAAAGAATCAACAAAACCAAAAGTTGGTTCTTTGAAAGCATCAGTAAAGTCAACACACCATTGGCCAAATTGACAAAGGAAAAGCAGAAGAAGAAAAAAATAATCCAAATAAGAAATGAGATGGGTGACATTACAACAGAACCAACTGAAATAAAAAGGATCATAAAAATACAATGAAAAACTGTACTCCAACAAAATTGAAAACCTAGAGAAATGGACAATTTTCTAGAAACAAACTACCTACCTACCTAAACTAACACAAACTGAGGTAGAGAAACTGAACAGACCCATAACAAAAGAACAGATTGAAGAGGTAATAAAAAAAACTCCGAACAAAAAAATCACAGGTCTGGATGGCTTCACTGGAGAATTCTACCCAAAATTCAAAGAAAAGCTCACACCAATACTACTCAAACTATTTCAGGACATAGAAAAGGAAGGAATACTTCTGAATTCATTCTATGAAACCCAGCATACCCCTGGTATCGAAGCCAGGCAAAAACATCACAAAAAAGAAAATTACAGACCAATATCCCTCATGAGTATAGATGCAAAAATTCTCAAAAAAAAAATTCTAGCCAATAGAATTCAACAGCATATCAAAAAAATAATACTTCATACCAAGTGGGATTCATACCAGGTATGCAAGGATGGTTCAACATTAGAAAGTCAATCAATGTAATCTACCACATAATTAAAGAAAAGAATCACATGATCATCTCAATCACTACAGAAAAGGCATTGATAAAGTCCAACATCTATTCCTCATAAACATTCTCAGCAAAATAGGACTAGAGGGGAAATTCCTCAACATAATAATGGGATTTACACAAAACCAACAGCCAACATCATTCTTAAAGGAGAGAGACTGAAAGCATTCCGCTTGAGAACAGAAACCAGACAAGGATGTCCTTTATCACCACTCCTATTTACCATCGTACTGGAAGTCCTAGCTAGAGAAATAAGGGAAGAAAAGGAAATAAAGGGCATTCAAATCAGTAAGGAAGACATAAAACTATCTCCATTTGTACACATTACGATCCTATACATAGAAAATTCCAAAGATTCCACAAGAAAGCTACTGGAACTTATAGAAGGATTCAGCAAGGTGTCAGGATAAAAGGTCAACATACAAAAATCAGTTGGATTCCTACGTACTAGCAAAGAGAACTGTGAAAAGGAAATCAGGAAAACAATACCATTTAAAATAGGCCCCCAAATGATAAATATCTTAGGAATAAATCCAACCAGGGATGTAAAAGACCTGTACAAAGAAAACTACAATACACTACTGCAAGAAACCAAAACAGATCTACATAAATGGAAAAACATACCAGGCTCATGAATAGGAAGACTTAACATTGTGAAAATGTCAATACTACTCAAAGCAATATATAGATATAATGCAATCCTAATCCAAATTCCAACCGCATTCTTTAACGAGATGAAAAAACTAGTCACCAACTTTATATGGAAAGGAAAGTGGTCTGGGATAACTAAAGCATTATTGAAGAGGAACAAAGTAGGAGGCTTCACACTACCGGATCTCAGAACCTACTATACATCCACGGTAGTCAAAACAGCCTGGTATTGGTACAATGACAGACATGTAGACAAATGGAACAGAATTGAAAACCCAGACATAAATCCATCCACCTATGTCAGCTGATATTTGACAAAGGGTCAAAGTCATTAAATAGGGAAGAGACAGTCCTTTTAAAGAGTGATGATGGCAAAACTGGATGTCTATATGCAGAAAAATGAAATGGGACCCAAACCTCACAAAGACCTAAATATAAAACCTAAAACTATAAAGATCATGGAAGAAACAATAGGGACAATGCTGGAGCCCTAATACATGGCATAAGTAGAATACCAAACATAACTAAAAATGCACAAACAACAGAAGATGAATTAGATAAATAGGTGCTCCTACAAATTAAACTCTTATGCTCATCAAAAAACTTCTCCAAAAGAGTAAAAAGAGAACCTATAGACTGGGAAAAAATTTTTGCTATGACATATCTGACAAAGGTCTAATCTCTAAAATTTATTGAAAATTTCAATACCTCAACAACAAAAAGACAAACAATCCTATTAAAAAACGGGCAAAGGATATGAACAGACATTTCACCAAAGAAGATATTCAGGTGGCTAACAAACACATGAAGAAAAGCTCTCGATCATTAGCCATTAGGGAGATACAAATCAAAACTACATTGAGATACCATCTCACCCAACAATAATGGCACTAATCAAAAAACATAAAATAACAAATGTTGGCAAGGTTATGGAGAGATTGGAACTCTTATACGCTACTTGTAGGAACGTAAAATGGTACAACCACTATGAAAAATGGTATGGAGCTTCCTTAAAAAGCTAGAAATAGAAATACCATATAATCCAGCAATTCTACTCCTAGGTATATGTCATGGATTGAATTGTGTCCCCAAAAAATGTGTATAGCAACTTGGCTAGGTCATGATTCCCAGTATTGTATGATTGTGTAATCTGATGTGATTTCCTTATGTGTTATAAACTCTCTGTGATGAGGTTATATGTGATCTCCTTATGTGTTATAAATTCTGTCACTGTGATGAGGTTACGCTGATGAGGTTTACAAGATTAGATAATGTCTTAATCCAACCTCTTTTGAGATATAAAAGAGAGAAGCGAGCAGAGGCACACGGGAACCTCACACCACCAAGAAAGCAGCGCCGGGAGCAGAGTGCATCCTTTGGACCTGAGGTTCCTGTGCAGAGAAGCTCCCAGACCAAAGAGAGATTGAAGACACGGACCTTCCTCCAGAGCTGACAGAAAAAGCGTTCCCGTGGAGCTGAAGCCCTGAATTTGGACTTATAGCCTACTGGACTGTGAGACAATAAACTTCTCTTTGCTAAATCCATCCACTTGTGGTATTTCTCTAGATGACTGAGACAGTATGTACCCTAAAGAAATAAGAACCATGACACGAATCGACATATGCATATCCATGTTCATTGCAGCATTACTCACAATAGCAAAGAGATGGAAACAACTAAGTGGATATCAACAGATGACTGGATAAACTGTGGTACATACACACAATAGAATACTATGTGATGATAAAGAATAACGATGAATCCATGAAATATCTTACAGCATGGATGAATCTGGAGGACATTATGTTGAGTGAGATAAATCAATCACAAAAGAACAAATACCATGTGAGACCACTATTATAAAAAAACAAGAAAAGATTTACACACAGAAAAAAAAATTATTTGATGGTTCCAAGGGATGGCAGTGGGAGGGAGGAAAAATTACTAACTAGATAGAAGACACATGTTAATATCAGTGAAAGGAAAGGCAATACACAATATGGGGAAAGGCAGCACAACGTGACCAAGGCAAAGGAAGATACTGAGAGGAACACAAGAATAAAGGGCAATACAGTAATTACTATCACATAGACAATCCTGCAACAATAGTATTAACAAACGATAATTTAGAAATGTATATATAAGTAGATAGGTATGCTAAAGAGGTGTGGGAGGGTGTTAGGGAGCACATCCACCTGCAGATATAGGTTTGGTTATGGATATTTCTACATACATAATTGTAGGTGCTGCATGTATATTAATACAGACAATAGAGCACAAGGGGCCCAGTCATGGAAACTTCTTAGACATAACCAAATACCTCGCGTGACGAAGTTCCTAGGCTCAAAGGCGAAGGACCATAGACTTGGAGAATATCTACGTCAATTGGCACAACACAGTTCATAAAGACCATGTTCTGCATCCTACTTTGATGAGCAGCGTCTGGGGTCTTAAAAGCTTGTGAGCGGCCATCTAAGAAAACTAAAGATTCAAGGGAATAATTAGTCCAAGAAATAATGGACCACATGAACCACAGCCTGCATGACCCTGCGACCAGAAGAACTAGATGGTACCTGGCTACCACTAGTGACCGCTCTGACTGGGTTCATAACAGATGGTCCTGGACAGTAGGAGAAAAATGTAGAACAAAAAATCAAATTCACAAAAAAGACCAGATTTGCTAGTCTGACAGAGACTGAAGGAACCCCCAAGACTATGGTCCTAACACACCCTTCTGACCTGGAACTGAAGCCATTCCCAGAGACCACCTCTCAGCCAAACAATAGACAGGCACATAAAATAAACAGTAACACCCTAGAAGAACATGTTCCTTAGTACCATCAATTATATGAGATCCAAAGGACAACACTTGCCCAAAAGCAAAGATGAGAAGTCAGGAACGGGTAGAAAATCTTGCCAAAAGGATACAGGGAACCCAGGGCAGAAATGGGGAGAGTGCCGACACATTGTGGGGAATGTCAACCAATGTCATGGAACACTTTATATACAAACTATCAAATGGGAAAATAATTTGCTCTGTAAACTTTCACTTAAAGCCCAATAAAAATTTAAAAAAAAAAAAAAAGGCCAAAGAAGAATCTTCTCCATCCTCTTTCCCCTACCCCCAGCTTGAGAGTGTGTAAACTCAGGGATTTATTTCTGTAATCAACAGATAAAGTACTGTTTTAATTAACAAGTTAACTTCATAATAGAAGATATACTTCTATCATGTAATTTGCCAATTATTATTCGCTGAAATACACCTGGTATTGGGATTTAATTATTGCAAGGAGTAATGGCTACCCACAAGGAACATGTAGATTTTATGTAGTTACTTCAACAAACTGTTTTAAGTAATTCTCAGTATCTTCCATTATTGCATAAAGACGTGTTCTTTTCCAGCACTGCAATAGCATAACAGAGTGTCTTCATCAACTGTTGTTTAAACAAGTAGTTTTATTTCTCCCCAAAACCAAATATTCAAATATCTGTTTGCTTGGTTATAAGACCAAAGTATTTTTCTTGTTATAGTTATTGTATTTGTATGTAAACTTCAGTAAAACAGAGGTGACATTTTAATTAAATTGATTTTCAGATGATGCAATGGAAATGATGTGGAGAACAGGAGGGAGGCTGAACCACTGTGTTAAACTAAGAAAAGTTATCCATTTTGAACCAAATCAATAGTCAATCACCTTAGTGTCAGGAAAAGTACATCCTTAGAAATAAGGGAAGTCACCTGAGCTTTAGTTTATGTGGGGAAAACGTCTTTTTAATCTTTTTCTTTGCAGAAGATTTTGCAACCAGAAAGGCAAATTTGCCTTGTCTGTTCAGACTGATCAGACATCAAGTTAAGAGCCTCTCAAAAAGTCATTCATTCAGGGTACCTCTGCTCACTCATTTTAAAGACGTCCACTTTGGTTCACTTTCTCTTTAGCTGAAGTGATCACTTCCCTGTCTCCTTAGAGTCTCGTGTAATTGAAATTGTACCAAATGGGCTACAGATCAAAAAGAAGCTAGACCTTAGCAGCACCCCCTCCCAGTCTTACCCCACCTCCAACCACTCCTGCTACAGTACCTCCCACCCCAAGCCCATATTTAGAATAAGGAAGTCTGATCGTCAAAATCCCCTTTGCTGATGTGAATAGGCATATTGTCCCTCTTTCCAGCTGTTTGATCAACTTCACTCCAATTAGTACTGTATCCACTGCCTCCTAAAGGACTCTCAAAGAAGGGTTTTTGTTTGTTCTTTTGTTTTAGTTAGGTTAACACCAGCTGCTGTGATAGACAAAACCCAAAACTGCAATGGTTTAACAATACAAATGTATCCCTCGTTCATTTTACAGTTGAATGTGTGTGCTCCTGGTTGGGTTGCAGAAGACGGCCTTTTCAGGGACCTGGGATGAGGATGGGTTCTGCCATCTTCTACAGGTGGTTTCCAAGACTGCCTTGGCTATCACTTTCCAGCAGGTAGGTGGAGAAGCCACACACACTTCTTAACCATCTTGGCCTAGATGCCACCAACATCATTTCAGCTCATTGGTGAAACTAAGTAATAGGTGCTAATTCGTCCCTGGCTAGGCAGCCACATCCCAGGGTCATTCTATACTATGGAAGAGGTCCACAAATTTTGGGTGGACAGTTGGCTTTTTCTCTGCCACAGACATCATAACAGCATTGTTTCATGGGACCCACACAAGGACCCACCATTCATATGTCAGTTTGTCATACTGTGGTAGCTACATGTTGCTATGATACTGAAGCTATACTACTTGTACTTCAGATACAAACAGGGTCAGGGTCACTCATAGTGAACAGGATGCAGCGGAGCTTCCAAACTAAGATAGACTAGGAAGAAAGGCCTGGTAATCTACTTCTGAAAATTAGCCTATGAAAACCCTATAGATTACAACAAAGCATTTTTGGATATAGTGCTGGAAGATGAGCTCCCTATGTTGGAAGTCACTCAAAATACACAGTGGCAGCAACAAAGGATTCAAGCACAACAATGTTAAAGATGGCGCAGGAGCAGGCAACACTTCGTTCTATTTTACATTAAGTCGCCGTGAGTCGGAGTTGACTTAACTGCAACTAACAACACACAATGGAAGATGAAAGACAAGTTTAAAATTTTACATCAGTTTGATCTAAAAACTTAGGAACCTACTCTTTAAACTGCACATTTGTCCTTTGCAACAAGATGCAGATCACAGAATTTCCGAAGGATGCTAACTGTAATTTTGGGAGTGTCGGTTTTAATTATGTCCCCCCAAAAATGTGTGTATCAGTTTGGCTGGGCCCTGATTCCTGGTACTGAGTGATTTTCCTGTATGTTGTAAACCTGCCTCTATGAGGTTAATGAGGGAGGATGGGTGGCAGTTGTGTTAGTGAGGCAGGACCTGATCTACAAGACTGCATTGTGTCCTGAGGCAATCTCTTGAGATATAAAAGACAGAAGTGAGCAGAGAGACAGGGGGACCTCATGCCATCAAGAAAGCAGTGCCGGGAGCAGAGCGCGGCCTTTGGACTGGGGTCCATGGGTAGAGAAGCTCCTAGTCCGGGGGAACACCGAAGAGAAGAAGGCCGACAGAGAGAAAAAAGTCTTCCCCTGGAGCTGATGCCCTGAATTTGGATTTTTAGCCTACTTTGACTGTGAGGAAATAAACTTCTCTTCATTAAAACCATCCACTTGTGGTATTTCTGTTGTAGCAGCACTAGATGACCCAGACAGGGAGGAAATGGAAGTTAAAAAGCAGTCTTTTGTTCTTAGAAGCTGATTATAAATCTTGGTTTTGTTACTATCTTCTAAGTGACCTTGGGCAAGTTACTTAATCTCTCTGAGCCTGATTCCTTACCTATAAAATGGAGTTGTCAATACCTACTTAGTCAAGTTACTGGCGCCCTGCTGGTACAGTGGTTAAGAGCTTGGCTGCTAAACAAAAGGTCTGCAGTTCGAATCCACCAGCCATTCCCTGAAACCCTATGGGACAGTTCTATTCTGTCCTGTAAGGTCGCTATGAGTAACAATCAACTTGGCGGCAAAGGGTTTGATTTTGGTTTTTATCAATACCTACTTATTCAAGTTATTAGGACTATTAAAGGAAACCATGTAACTGAATTGCTTAGCCAGCGCCTAGCACACAGTTATGCTCAATAAACAAAAGTGGTTGCAGTAAATGTTTATTTTGTAAGATGCAAATTGTTATTTTAATCACCAGTGAATCTTTTGAACTCTGGTTCAAATAAATAATAATAAACTCAATCTCCTTAAAGATTCATGGAACAATTAGGACTCTAACAAGCCTTTAATTAGAATTGGTTGGTGGTTTAAAAGAGAAGACTCTACTTTGAAAACACACATTTCAAACACCCTTCTTCCTCCTAGTTCTACAAACCTCAAACTGAAAGTACTTCAAAGCATGAAACAAAACACATTGGTTTGGCTTGGTCTATCTTGTTGACATTGTTTGTTTTTTAGATATGCCTTTGTATGTATATAAATTACCATCTTCATATGCTGAGTTGTACATGCATATTTGTAATGGATCCAGAGAGATAAGTAATTCATTGGATTTCTATAAACTTAAAATCTGAAGAAATGATAATCGATGATGTTAGCATAAACAGGGCCAGATTCCCATCCTCCGATGTTCCAGAGGGATTCCGGCAGTTCCTGGATGTTCTCAGCCTGGCTGAATGCAAAGCCATTCCCTCTTTATGAGACAAATGCCAAAGTGAGAATTCCAGTGTAGGACATAGAATAAGTCTATGGCCATTTATTAATTTAACCTTTCCCTGGGTTTCTTTCATATTGATGTTATTTTAGGCACGCATTCAAATAAAGCAGCTGAAGAAGGTTGATCAAGTTTTTTGTCATGACAGAGGAGAAAAAATAAAAACAATGCGAAATAAAGCAGGACTAAGTCTGGAGGATAGAGTAGCCTTCACCTTGTTCCTTGTCTCTGCATCACGCGTATCCCCATGGTTAAGCCACTTAACTCTGCCACCACTAGACTTGTTGCTAAACAATACTTCATAAAACTCAGAGGTCAGGGGGACAGACAGGATGGGGAATGGGAGGAGGTGGGGTGCAGAGAAGGGCAGGGAGGCCCCAAGTGAGAAACAGCCAAGTGGCAGGTCATTAGAGGAAGCCCATGACCTGGGCCCGGAGCACCAGCGCAGGCTCTAAGTTTCAAAGAGCTAAAAGTCAAGAACGGTAGGAAACTGAGGCAGAATGGTCCATTTAAAATCTACAACTCCCAAATTAAAGATGCAAGAGAAAAAGGAGTTAAAACAGAAAGAATAGAATAGGCAAATCCCAAATTAAGTCCCTTTTAATTCTTACCAGAAGATCCCTGGAGGGCCCAAGTGATTTGCAACTCAACTGCTAACCTTAAGGTATACAGTTCAAACCCATTCAGTGGCACCTTGGAAGAGAGACCTGGTGATCGATCTGTTTCCATAAAGATTACAGCCAAGAAAACCCTACGGAACAGTTCTACTCTGTAGCACGCGGGGTCGCCATGAGTCAGAATCGGCTCAATGGCAATGGGTTTTTTTTTTTTGGTTATTTCTTCCCAATGGGCGGATTAACCAGTAAGCAAGGTACACATGGGTTTACTTTCATTTACTTACTAACCTGTAGTGCACAATTTCACATGGGTTTCACCACACTGGTGAACTTGTGCACTACAGATTAGTAAGTAGGCACAAGTAAGCCTGTACATACCTTGCTTATTGGGTAATCTGTCCCTGTTCTTCCCAGAAGCTCAGCTTTGCAAACAATGAATTAAAAACACAGCTTCCCTTTTCCTCAACACTGATCCAGGGGATGAAATCAGGCAATAACTGTTTCCAGTTGGAGGCCTTCCCTTGAGTTATATTTCTAGTCTGTTAGAGTTTTTCCCTTTTTTTGTAAAGTGGGGGACAGAATTTTAGGAAGGTACAATTCATGAGGTCTTTTTAAATTTTTTTGTTTGGTTTTCCTTTTAAACTCTTTTTTGACAAGAGATATAGATGTTCCCATCTGGAATATAAACTAAATTAAAAAAAAAAAAATCCTGAAAGTTCCTTTGGCCCAAAAAAAGAAAAGAAGGCTGGCTGACAGACAACTTTTGGGGAGAAGATCCCTTCTGTCAGGGACTGAAATGTCCCGGATCACGCTGTCCAGATCCCAGCATGGAAACGTGCACCAAGGGGCCTGCAGGGGCTCTGGGAGTTATTAACTGCAACAGCAGCCCTCACGCTTTCAGTCATGCCTACAGCTGCAAGAGGGAGTTCTGAAGGTGGGAGGCAAGGTGCCATTGCCAGCTGAAGGCACCATGCAGGGTACTTGGGTGCAGCCACAGCCTCTCCCCAGCCCCCACCAGCAAAGAGCAGGCCTTTGGAAGGGAGTGCAGGCAAGGGCTCCTAAAGCGATTAAAGGGAATCGCCCTCCTAATCTAGAGGTGTGTCTAATTACAACAGCTAATTACCCAAACCTCCACTACATTCATTTGCCTCAAAGTCTCAAAAGAATATGAACAGGAAAAGGTAGGCAGTAACAAGGATCCTGAAAATTAAGAAAGAGAGAAAGATGGGAAGTGTCTAAGTCCCATATTGTTACAAGCATATATACAGTTACTTTTTACAAATCTCTGTGCTTCTCATTGTCCTTGTGAATGTTCACTTGTGAAATCTCAGGGCATTCAATCTGCCAAAAGCATCAGCTCAAAGCAGTGAAAGTGGACAGAGACTGAATAAACAACCAAGATCAATTATGTATGTATTTTCACATGAATGTCTCATATTTCCCTCGCTCATATTGATCTAGAGACAGCTGTTCCTTCCAATTTTCTCAGCATCCCTAGACCTCCTTTGTGTAAGCTATGACTTTGACCAGAGCTTCACTTCAAAGTAAAAATCTGGTTTATTTCTAAAATGGACAAACCAAAATTCCTGAAGTTCAAGTCCTTGTATGTGGCACAGTTCACAAAAGAATTTTCATCCCTACTGGTTCTCGTTCATTATGCACCCCCTCCTTGGGCCCCTCCCTGTGTCTTCATTGGCCGCCACCCTTGTTCAGCCATTCATCACCTCCTGCCTGGACCATTGCAACAGCCTCCTAGCTGCTCTGTGGGCCTCCAAACTTGCCCCTCATCACAAATCTCAGGGCTGGAATAATAATATAAATCATAACAACCTCTCTTTGAGTAGTTTTTATTTTCTAGATATTGTGTAAGGTACAAGGGATACAAAGAAAAGTAAAACACAGTTCCTATCCTCAAGGAAGTGTTCCTGGGTGGCACAGTTAAGCACTTGACTACCAGCCAAAAGATTGGTGGTTCAAATCCACCCGGAGGAGCCTCAGAAGACAGGCCTGGAGATCTGCTTCTGAAAGGTCACAGCCTTGAAAACCCTATGGAGTGCAGCTCTACTCTGCACACATGGGGTTGATGTGAGTCAGAATCAACTGATAACAACTAATAACAACAACTCTCAAGGAGCTCACCAGGTTAAAGGGATAAGAGGACAGACACTTAATAGGTATTTAGATAGAGAGATGGTGAAAGTATATACAGGACATCATGAGAATACTAAGGAGAGGTACTTGACCCATCCTTGGAGGAGAAGACATATTATGAGGACCTGCTAGAAAGGAGAGATGCCTGAGCTGGGCCCTGAGGCACTTGTTCTCAAACCTGGCTGCATACCTGGAAAACTTCACCAATGTTGATGCTCACATCTCCCTGCCGCCCACCCCTTAAACTGTGATTAAATTGGTCAGGGGTATGTCTTGGTTTTAGGGAGCTTCAGAAGATCTCCGGGTATAAGATCAAAAGCATGAGCAACAAAAGCAAGAATAGATAACTTGAACTTCATCAAAATTAACAATGTGCTTCAAAAGATGTTATCGAGACTCCGGCAAGATGGCGGTCTAGGCAGAAGCACCACGCCATCCCTCCACAACAAAGATCCGAAAAACTAAGCCAAACAGAGAATCAACAATCCTGAAACCCTAGA